>NC_092402.1:14808980-15132292 GCF_030028105.1 Mobula birostris | reverse complement strand
TGCTTGACGTATTAGTTCCATAAAAAGAGGAAATAAATCTTTAAATTTTTTATAAAATTCAGGTGGAAAACCATCTTCTCCTGGAGATTTATTACTTTGGAGTGATCCTAAAGCTTCTTCAACTTCTTTTAATGTAAAAGGCATATCTAATCCCTTCTGTTCTTCCAAATTCAATTTTGGAAGAGAAACTTGTGATAAAAACCTTTCTATCTCATTAACATCATTTTGGGATTCTGATTGATATAATTCAGAATAGAAATTTTTAAAGGTTTCATTTATTTCAAGAGGTTTATAAGATATTTTATTTGCCCTTGTTCTAATTGCATTTATTGTTTTGGAAGCTTGTTCTGTTTTCAACTGCCAGGCAAGAATTTTATGTGCTCTCTCACCTAACTCATAATACCTTTGTTGAGTTCTTATAATAGCTTTTTCCATTCTATATGTCTGAAGCATATTATATTGAAACTTCTTATTGACAAGTTGTCTTCGTTTTTCTTCTGACATATATCTTTGAGATTCTTTTTCTATTTTTGTAATCTCTTTTTCCAATTGATCTAGTTCTGCCATATATTCTTTCTTAATTTTAGACGTATAACTTATTACCTGGCCCCTAAGATATGCTTTCATCGCATCCCATAATATAAATTTATCATCCACTGAATGAAAATTTGTATCCAAAAAAAATTGAATCTGTTTTTTCATAAAATCACAAAAATCTTGACGTTTTAATAATGTTGAATTAAATCTCCATCTATAAGCCACTTCTTCCTTATCAGCCATTATTATTGTCATTAATAAAGGGGAATGATCTGATAATATTCTTGCTTTATATTCCATATTTTTCACTCTGTTGAATATGCATTGATAATAGAAACAAATCTATCCTTGAGAAAGTTTTATGTCTATGGGAGTAGAACGAATAGTCTCTTTCTTTAGGATTGATTCTTCTCCATATAAAATCAGATTTAAATCCTTCATCAATGATAAAGTTAAATTTACTACCTTCGATTTTATAACAGCCTTGGTTGATCTATCTAAGACTGGGTCTAAGCAAAAATTAAAGTCTCCTCCAATTAATATTTTTTTCATGCGCATCCGCCAAATTCAGAAAAGCTTGTATGAATTTTGCATCATTTTCGTTTGGTGCATAAATATTCATAAAAGTCCATAGTTCAGAAAAAAGTTGACAATGTATAATCACATATCTTCCCGCAGAATCAGTTATTACATTTTGTATTCTAATTGGTAACGTTTTATTGATCAAAATTGCTACTCCCCTCGCTTTTGAAATAAAAGAAGCCGCAACAACACTACCCACCCAATCTCTCTTTAGTTTCTGATGTTCTGTTTCCGTTAGGTGCGTTTCCTGTAAAAAAGCTAAATCTATCTTCATTTTTTAAATATGTGTTAAGATTCTTTTTCTTTTGACTGGTCCATTAAGCCCGTTAACATTAAAACTCAAAAAATTCAATAAATTAGTCATTATTCTTAACAAAGTTACTCCAATCTAAAACATTATTTATCTTCTCAACTCTCATAGTTATTTGGGGAATCTCTTTAAACTTCACCATGTTGCTATGTGTCTCCCTCCCAACCTTCCAGGCAGAAAGAAAAAAGAAGATAGAAAAAAAACAAAAAAAGAAAAAACAAAATACCCCCCCCCCCCCCACTAATGTTGTGAATGAAAGGATACACAACACTACCCCCCTCCATTTTACGGGTCGTGGCAAAAGCCACGCTTGCACACATGACTAGCGTAGCAATCGATCAGTGCTTCTTTCAGCTCCCCCGCAACAAAAAAAACATTATGTAGACAGACAAAATTAGTATTACTATTCCCAACTAATATTCCTCCAGTTTTAACCTTTCTTACCCCCCTCGTATAATTAATAATATATTTATACATTCATCCAGCTTCAAAAATCCAACAAGTCCATTCTTTAACCCAATCTTCATCTTCAATCTATCTCACTCTCCTGGGTTTGTTCTTGTATCTGGTGAATATTCAGAGAATCTCGCACAAACTGCTCTGCTTTCTGGTAGTCATCAAAAAATCTTTTTTCTCCACCAGGCAAAAAAATCTTCAAGGTTGCAGGATAACGCAGTGTAAATTGATAACCATGATCCCATAGGATTTTTTTCACTGGATTAAATTTCTTCCTTCTCTTCAAAAGTTCGTAACTTATATCAGGGTAGAAAAAAACTTTGTTCCCTTTAATTATCAATGGCCCTTTTCTATCTTTGGCGGCTCGAGCAGCTGCCTGTAGAATCCTTTCCTTGTCTTGAAAAAGCATTTGATAGATTAGAATGGGATTTTTTATTTAAAGTACTAGAAAAATATGGGTTAGGAACATCTTTTATAAATTGGATTAAAACTTTAAATTCTAACCCTAAAGCCAAAGTAGTGACAAACTCTCAAATTTCAACACCATTCCAGTTAAAAAGGTCAACTAGACAAGGTTGTCCACTATCACCTGCTTTATTTGTATTGGCGATAGAGCCATTAGCAGAACTAATTAGAATTGATCCAGATATTATGGGTTTTAGAGTTAATCAGGAGGAATATAAAATTAATCTTTTTGCCAATGATGTTTTGATCTATTTAACAAACCCACAACATTCGTTACATAAATTATCTTCTAGATTGGATGAATATGGGAAGGTATCAGGTTACAAAATAAATTGGGATAAAAGTGAAATTTTACCTCTTACTAAAGGAGACTATAGTCAATGTCGATTAGTAACCCAATTTAGATGGCCGGTAAATGGTATGAAGTATCTAGGTATAAGACTTGATAATGATGTAAAGAATTTATATAAATTTAATTATTTACCACTATTGAAAAAAATTCAAGAAGATCTTGACAAATGGATGATATTACCAATAACCTTAGTAGGTAGAGTCAATGTTGTAAAAATGAATATATTTCCTAGATTACAGTATTTGTTTCAAACATTGCCAATACAATTGCCACAGAAATTTTTTCAAGAGTTAAATAAATGTGTGAGAAAATTTCTTTGGAAAGGTAAAATGTCAAGAATATCATTGGAAAAATTGACATGTAAATTTGGGTTAGGAGGGTTACAACTTCCAAACTTTAAAAACTATTATAAAGCAAATCAACTTAGATTTATTGCATCTTTCTTCGATGATCGAAAACCAGCATGGATTAAAATAGAACTAGACAAGATAGGAGAAAATAGACCTGAAGATTTTATATATAAATGGGAATCTAAATGGATACGGGAAAAGAAAGAATCTCCTATATTAACACATTTGATTGATCTATGGAATAAGATAAATGTTGATAATGAAACACAGAAATCTCTATTAGCAAGGAGACCTTTGTTCTAAAACAGACTTATTCCTTTTACAATGGACAATCAACTTTTATATAATTGGTACCAAAAAGGGATTAAATTTATAGGAGATTGTTTTGAACGAGGTATATTGATGTCATTTGAACAATTAAAGGATAAATATAAAATATCTAATAATACTTTCTTTTGTTACTTTCAATTAAGGGCTTACTTAAAAGGTAAGCTGGGTCAAACAATGTTTTTGCCAATACAAAAAGGGAAAATTAAAAAATTTATTTCTTGTATGTATAATTTGATTCAAGAACAGACAATTAAACAAGGAACCCATAAGTCAAAGCAAAAATGGGAAACAGATCTGAATATTAATATTGATGAAACAAATTGGTCAAGACTTTGTCTTGACAGTATGACAAATACAATAAATGTTCGACTTAGATTAGTACAATATAATTTTTTACACCAATTATATATTACACTGCAAAAAATAAATGGATTAAATTCAAATCTATCTGATAAATGTTTTCGGTGTAATCAAGAAATTGGTACTTTTTTACATTCTATTTGGTCTTGTTTTAAAATTCAACCCTTTTGGGTAAATTTAAGAATCTTATTGGAACAAATTACTGGAACTCAACTTCCACATAACCCTGTATTATTTCTGTTAGGTGATATTGAAGGGATAAAACTGAAACTTAAATTGAATAAATATCAGAAAGAATTTATAAAAACTGCATTGGCAGTAGCTAAGAAGACTATAGCAGTTACTTGGAAATCTGATTCGTATTTAAGTATGGATCGTTGGAATAATGAAATGGCTAGTTCTATTCCACTCGAAAAAATTACTTATAATTTAAGAGACAAATATGTAACATTTTTGAATATTTGGCGCCCTTATTTACAAAAGATAGGATGGCATATTTAAGTGCTCCGATAAAGACTTTGGTCACTTGGGGAAAGAAACGAATAATTATACCAAATTTATTTTGAATCCCATGGAGCATGTGGAAACCTTCCAATACCCAGGCGGTTCTTTTCTTTCTTTCTTTCTTTTTTCTTTCTTTCTTTTTAGGTAGGACTATATATGGGGGGGGGGTAGATTCTATTTTTTCATGTATTCATTTTGAAAATTCAATAAAAATTATATTACAAAAAAAAATTATCCTGCAACCCCCATGTATACTCATCCACCTCCCGGGGTAATTTGCTATAAACTCGCCTCGCCATATCATTGAGCCTCACCCTCCCAGCCCTCTGACACTCCCCTGTAAGCCCCCACCTACTCCTCCCATTGGTTCTCTCACCTTCCCTCTGTTATCTGGCAGGCAGTTGCCAGTCTATCAAGAGATGCGTTTGATTCCTGCAGGATACAGTAATTTCTGAAGTTGGCTGGTCTTCGGCAATGAATTAAAGGTGCAGACGGAGAGAGGCTGTGCTATGATCCTGTCTGTCTGGGCTCACCCCAGAAAAGTCTGTCCTGGACTTCACCTCACTGCTTGATGCCAGGGTGTGGCAGTTGTGTGACTCACAGAGGTAGATGTCTTGGTGCGGCGGGTGGGGGGAGTGGAAACTTGTTAGGGACAGGGGTGGAAGTGAGTGAGGGGACCCAACTTCACCTCTTAAAATTTGAGCTGGACCTGCCTGACAGCATCCTGCATTCCTTCTTATCTTGTCCAGCCCTCCCAGTACGGGTCAAGGCATGTCATTCTCTCTTCTCCCCCCCCATCTTCAAGTGGAAGATAAAAATCCTGAAAATGCATATACCAGGCTCAAGACAACTGCTACTCCATTATAAAACACTTATGGTAAGATGGAGGACCTCACAATCGTTATGGCCCTTGCACCTTAATGCATGTTGAAATAATCAGTATGGGTGGCATGCAAATCATTGAGTTTCACTACGGTCTTTGCTCAACAGTCTGTGGTTTATGCTCTGTGGACTGTGCACTGAGGTCTATGGTCTCTGGCCTAAGGTCTGCAGTCTGTGCGTTATATGTAGCAATAGTAAACTATTTTATGTGGACGTTGTGCAAGTAGAAGGCAGTTAATAATTTCATCACAACATCATGGGCTGAGTAGCCTGTTCCTGCACTGCACTGTGGTCGATAATTTGTTATATTTACTTGTGAATGCTGCATTTCTGATGCTGTGTGCCTGTGATGCTGATGCAAGTAATAAACTGATTCAACAAGTTGCTTGTCATACCACATCTCTTCCTCTGCAGTCACTCTGTAAGGTTGAAGGTTCTGGGTGTGAGGGGTGGGGATGGATGGGCAGGGAGGTGGGAATGTTTGATAAGGAGGTGAAAAGTGGGTGGTACTGGTAAAAGATAGATAAGTAGCATGAAATGGTGGGTTGTAGATGAAGTCAGGTGGAGAAGGATGAGGGTATTAATGATAATTGACTGGTTTTGGAGGATTTGGGAATATTATCAACAGGGTGGGAGTGGGCTGGATTTGGTAAGCAGCAGGCAGGTGCATCAGAAGGGGTGGGATTTATACATTGTAATGATAGGAAGGTACAGGACCCAGGATTGATTGACAAGGGGAAGAGAAGAGTCTGGGGTTTGTCACGAATGAGGGGTGGGGTGTATTATTGATTGATAGGATGAGGGGTATGTCTTCGTGTTAACTCAAAAAGTGAGTTGGACAGGACATATCTTCAACTGACAAGTAGATGATGAGGACTGTACCATAATGCATTGCAGCAGAATTAGGCCATTTGGCCCGTCAACACTGCTCCACCATTCCACTGTGGCTGGTTTATTATTCCTCTTAATCTCTTTCTCCTGATTTCTCCCTGGAAACTAACTGAATAAGAACATATCTGAAAATCCATGTAAACAACATCCATTGACTCTCCTTTGTCTATCCTGCCTGTTATTTCCTCAATAATGTTCAACAGTTTCATCGGGCAACATTTCTGCTTTAAAAAAAAAACAAGCTGAGCCCCAAAACCTGGCTCTTAATAATGAACTCCCAATGTCTTCCCAGCCACTGAAGTCAGGATTACTAGCTATAATTTATTTTTTTTCTTCCTCCCTCCCTTGTTAAAGAGTGGAGTGACATTTGCAATTTTCCAGTCTTCCAACCATTCCAGAGTCCAGTGATTCTTAAGGTCATCACTAATGCCTGCAAAATCTCTTCAGCTACCTCTTTCTGACACCTGGGGTATAATTAATGTGTGGCTGAAGACTTTCTGGAAGAAGTGTTTGGTGTGTTTGAATGATGGTAGGAATACAAGGATAAATCTCTTTCATAACACTGTTTCATATATAGACCTTACACTGGTATCTGAGGATCTCACAAGTGTGTGTGACTTCAGTTATCCCCTCAATTGAAACCTAGTAAGGATCAAATCAGATCCTTCCAGTTATAGACAAGAGAAAATCTACAGTGCTGGAAATCCAACCAACACACAGAAAATGTTGGAGGAACTCAGCAGCCAGGCAGCATCTATGGAAAATAGTAGTCAATATTTCAGGCCGAGACCCTTCAGCAGCCTTCCAATTATAGACTCAATTTGCTAACATCAGATGCATGTAATATAATGGAATGAATGGTGAGAGCAGGGCTTTCTTATTTTGGGGAGAATGGTGGAAAATTAGTTATATACCAATCTGGAATTTATTTAGGGAGAACGGTTGTGGACTCGGTGTTAAATTTGGAATCTGATATTCGTATATCCCAAGTTAATAAACTATCAGCGATAGCAGTATTGATTGATGCAGAGAAAGTTTATCATATGTTCTGTACACAAGGGTTGTTGTGTACACTGGAAAAGATAGAAGCAGTTGATAGAATGTTGAATTAGATTCAAGATGTTTTCCGTGATAGGAAGATACAAGTTAGATTGGGAACACGTTCTCTAAGGAATATGAAAGAGAGGCCTGTGTGCAACCCACGTCTTTTTAATACAGGTATTATGATTAATGATATTTTCTTAAATGATGGCTCAGATATTTCCACACCATATGCTGACAATGGTACAGTGTGGAAGAGAGGTAGGAATGTAAATTATATCGTTTGAGAAATGTGGGCAGCTACAAATAAAGGAAGAGGAATGGGGGACATCAGTGGGGGTTAAAATTTTCTGTTGCAAAGACTCGCGTTAATTGTTTTTCTGAAAGGAACATTACACCCACAATTGATCTCAATTTATATGGTAAATCTCATAAACTAGTCAGTGATAAAATTTCTCGGTATGTGGATGGACACAAGGCTAACATAAGACCATGAGACAAAGGAGCAGAAGTCAGCCATTCGGCCCATCGAGTCTGCTCCGCCATTTGATCATGAGCTGATCCATTCTCCCATTTAGTCCCACTCCCTCGCCTTCTCACCATAACCTTTGATGCCCTGGCTACTCAGATACCTATCAATCTCTGCCTTAATTACACCCAATGACTTGGCCTCCACTGCTGCCCGTGGCAACAAATTCCATAGATTCAGCACCCTCTGACTAAAAGAATTTCTTGGCATCTCTGTTCTGAATGGGCGCCCTTCAACCCTTAAGTCATGCCCTCTCGTACTAGACTCCCCCATCATGGGATACAACTTTGCCACATCCACTCTGTCCATGCCTTTCAACATTCGAAATGTTTCTATGAGGTCTCCCCTCATTCTTCTAAACTAGAAGAAATACAATCCAAGAGCGGACGAACGTTCCTCATGTTAACCCTCTCATTCCCGGAATCATTCTAGTGAATCTTCTCTGTACCCTCTCCAACGTCAGCACATTCTTCTATAAGTAAGGAGACCAAAACTGCCCACAGTACTCCAAGTGAGGTCTCACCAGCGCCTTATAGAGCCTCAACATCACATCCCTGCTCCTATACTCTATTCCTCTAGAAATGAATGCCAACATTGCATTTGCCTTCTTCACTACCGACTCAACCTGGAGGTTAACCTTAAGGGTATCCTGTACAAGGACTCCCAAGTCCCGTTGCATCTCAGAACTTTGAATTCTTTCTCCATTTAAATAATGGTCTGCCCGTTTATTTCTTCTGCCAAAGTGCATAACCATACACTTTCCAACATTGTATTTCATTTGCCACTTCTTTGCCCATTCTTCCAATCTATCCAAGTCTCCCTGCAGACTCTCCGTTTGCTCAGCACTACCGGACCCTCCACCTATCTTCGTATCGTCAGCAAACTTAGCCACAAAGCCATCTATTCCATAATCCAAATCATTGACGTACAATGTAAAAAGGAGCGGCCCCAACATGGACCCCTGTGGAACACCACTGGTAACCAGCAGCCAACCAGAATGGGTTCCCTTTATTCCCATTCTCTGTTTCCTGCCAATCAGCCAATGCTCTATTCACGTATGTAACTTTCCCATAATTCCATGGGCTCTTATCTTGTTAAGTAGCCTCGTGTGGCTACTCGAGGGGGAGCAATATCCTTGCAGGTAGGTTTGCTCGCACGGTTCGGGAGGGTTTAAACTAATTTGCGAGGGGGATGGGACCCAGAGCGATAGAGCAGTGAAAGAAGTGCATGGAGTAAAGCCAGATCTAACATACAGAGAGGCTTTGAGGAAAGAGAGGCAGAATAAACGGTGTAAAGACAGTAAGGTAGAAGGGCTGAAATGTGTGTACCTCAATGCAAGAAGCATCAGGAACAAAGGTGATGAACTGAGAGCTTGGATACATACATGGAATTATGATGTAGTGGCCATTACAGAGACTTGGCTGGCTTCAGGACAGGAATGGATTATCAATATTCCTGGATTTCAGTACTTTAAAAGGGATAGAGAGGGCGGAAAAAGGGGAGGAGGGGTGGCATTACTGGTCAGGGATACTATTACAGCTACAGAAAGGGTGGGTAATGTAGCAGGATCCTCTTTTGAGTCAATATAGGTGGAAGTCAGGAACAGGAAGGGAGCAGTTACTCTATTGGGGGTATTCTATAGGCCCCCTGGTAGCAGCAGAGATACAGAGGAGCAGATTGGGAGGCAGATTTTGGAAAGGTGCAAAAATAACAGGGTTGTTATCATGGGTGACTTTAACTTCCCTAATATTGATTGGCACCTGATTAGTTCCAAGGGTTTAGATGGGGCAGAATTTGTTAAGTGTGTCCAGGACGGATTCCTGTTACAGTATGTGGACAGGCCGACCAGGGGGAATGCCATACTAGATCTAGTACTAGGTAATGAACCGGGTCAGGTCACAGATCTCTCAGTGGGTGAGCATCTGGGGGACAGTGACCACCGCTCCCTGGCCTTTATAATTATCATTGAAAAGGATAGAATCAAAGAGGACAGGAAAATTTTTAATTGGGGAAAGGCAAATTATGAGGCTATGAGGCTAGGACTTGCGGGTGTGAATTGGGATGATTTTGCAGGGAAACGTACTATGGACATGTGGTCGATGTTTAGAGATCTTTTGCGGGATGTAAGGGATAAATTTGTCCCGGTGAGGAAGATAAAAAATGGTAGGGTGAAGGAACCATGGGTGACAAGTGAGGTGGAAAATCTAGTCAGGAGGAAGAAGGCAGCATACATGAGGTTTAGGAAGCAAGGATCAGATGGGTCTATTGAGGAATATAGGGAAGCAAGAAAGGAGCTTAAGAAGGGGCTGAGAAGAGCAAGAAGGGGGCATGAGAAGGCCTTGGCGAGTAGGGTTAAGGAAAACCCCAAGGCGTTCTTCAATTATGTGAAGAAAAAAAGGATGACAGGAGTGATGGTAGGACCGATTAGAGATAAAGGTGGGAAGATGTGCCTGGAGGCTATGGAAGTGAGCAAGGTCCTCAATGAATACTTCTCTTCGGTATTCACCAATGAGAGGGAACTTGATGATGGTGAGGACAATATGAGTGAGGTTGATGTTCTGGAGCATGCTGATATTAAGGGAGAGGAGGTGTTGGAGTTGTTAAAATACATTAGAACAGATAAGTCCCCGGGGCCTGATGGAATATTCCCCAGGCTGCTCCACGAGGCGAGAGAAGAGATTGCTGAGCCTCTGGCTAGGATCTTTATGTCCTCGTTGTCCACGGGAATGGTACCGGAGGATTAGAGGGAGGCGAATGTCGTTCCCTTGTTCAAAAGAGGTAGTAGGGATAGTCTGGGTAATTATAGACCAGTGAGCCTTACGTCTGTGGTGGGAAAGCTGTTGGAAAAGATTCTTAGAGATAGGATCTATAGGCGTTTAGAGAATCATGATCTGATCAGGGACAGTCAGCATGGCTTTGTGAAGGGCAGATCGTGTCTAACAAGCCTGTTCGAGGGTAGTGCAGTGGATGTGAGCTATATGGATTTTAGTAAGGCATTTGATAAGGTTCCACACGGTAGGCTTATTCAGAAAGTCAGAAGGCATGGGATCCAGGGAAGTTTGGCCAGGTGGATTCAGAATTGGCTTGCCTGCAGAAGGCAGAGGGTGGTGGTGGAGGGAGTACATTCAGATTGGAGGATTGTGACTAGTGGTGTCCCACAAGGATCTCTTCTGGGACCTCTACTTTTTGTGATTTTTATTAACGACCTGGATGTTGGGGTAGAAGGGTGGGTTGGCAAGTTTGCAGACGACACAAAGGTTGGTGGTGCTGTAGATAGTGTAGAGGATTGTCAAAGATTGCAGAGAGACATTGATAGGATGCAGAAGTGGGCTGAGAAGTGGCAGATGGAGTTCAACCCGGAGAAGTGTGAGGTGGTACACTTTGGAAGGACAAACTCCAAGGCAGAGTACAAAGTAAATGGCAGGATACTTGGTAGTGTGGAGGAGCAGAGGGATCTCGGGGTACATGTCCACAGATCCTTGAAAGTTGCCTCACAGGTGGATAGGGTAGTTAAGAAAGCTTATGGGGTGTTAGCTTTCATAAGACGAGGGATAGAGTTTAAGAGTCGCGATGTGATGATGCAGCTCTATAAAACTCTGGTTAGGCCACACTTGGAGTATTGTGTCCAGTTCTGCTCACCTCACTATAGGAAGGATGTGGAAGCATTGGAAAGGGTACAGAGGAGATTTACCAGGATGCTGCCTGGTTTAGAAAGTATGGATTATGATCAGAGATTAAGGGAGCTAGGGCTTTACTCTTTGGAGAGAAGGAGGATGAGAGGAGACATGATAGAGGTGTACAAGATAATAAGAGGAATAGATAGAGTGGATAGCCAGCGCCGCTTCCCCAGGGCACCACTGCTCAATACAAGAGGACATGGCTTTAAGGTAAGGGGTGGGAAGTTCAAGGGGGATATTAGAGGAAGGTTTTTTACTCAGAGAGTGGTTGGTGCGTGGAATGCACTGCCTGAGTCAGTGGTGGAGGCAGATACACTAGTGAAGTTTAAGAGACTACTAGACAGGTATATGGAGGAATCTAAGGTGGGGGCTTATATGGGAGGCAGGGTTCGAGGGTCAGCACAGCATTGTGGGCCAAAGGGCCCGTACTGTGCTGTACTATTCTATGTTCTATGTGTTGCACCTTGTCAAAGGCCTTCTGAAAGTCCAAATATACAACATCCACTGCATCTTCCTTGCCTAACCTGCTGATAATTTCCTCAAAAAATTGTAATAGGTTTGTCAGGCAGGATTTTCCTTTAAGGAATCCATGCTGAGTTCTGCCTATCTTGTCATATGCCTCCAGGTACTCTGTAACCTCATCCTTGACAATGGACTCCAACAACTTTCCAACCACCGATGTCAAGCTAACAGGTCTATAATTTCCTTTTTGCTTCCTTGCCCCCTTCTTAAATAGCGGAGTGACATTTGCAATCTTCCAGTCCTCTGGAACCATGCCAGAATCTATCGACTTTTGAAAGATCATCGCTAATGCCTCCGCAATCTCCACAGCTACTTTCTTCAGAACACGCGGGTGCATTCCATCTGGTCCGGGAGATTTATCTACCTTTGGACTATTCAGCTTCCTGAGTACTTTCTCTGTCGTAATTGTGACTGCGCACACTTCTCTTCCCTGCCGCCCTTGAGTGTCCGGTATACTGCTGATGTCTTCCTCAGTGAATACTGATGCAAAATACTCGTTCAATTCCTCTGCCGTCTCCTTATCTCCCATTACAATTTCTCCAGCATCGTTTTCTGTCAGTCCTATATCTACTCTCACCTGTCTTTTACTCTTTATATACTTGAAAAAGCTTTTAGTATCCTCTTTGATATTATTTGCTAGCTTCCTTTCATAGTTAATCTTTCCCCTTTTAATGGCCTTCTTAGTTTTCTTTTGTAAGGTTTTAAAAACTTCCCAATCCTCTGTCTTGCCACTAATTTTTGCTTCCTTGTATGCCCTCTCCTTTGCTTTAACTTTGGTTTTGTCTTCTCTTGTCAACCACAGTTGCATCCTTTTTCCATTCGAAAATTTCTTTTTTTTTTTTTTTTTTTTTTTTTGGAACATACCTGTCTTGCAGCTTCCTCGCTTCTCGCATAAACTCCAGCCACTGCTGCTCTGCTGTCTTTCCCGCCAGTGTCCCTTTCCAGTCAACTTTGGCCAGTTCCTGCCACTGTAATTTCCTTTACTCCACCGAAATACCGACACATCAGAATTCGGCTTCTCTTTTTCAAATTTCACAGTGAACTCAATCATATTATGATCACTGCCTCCTAAGGGTTCCTTCAGCTCAATCTCTCCAATCACCTCCGGTTCATTACACAATACCTAATCCAGTACAGCCGATCCCCTAGTGGGCTCAACAACAAGCTGTTCTAAAAAGCCATCTCGCAGACATTCTACAAATTCTCTCTCTTGAGATCCAGTGCCGACCTTGATTTTCCCAATCCACTGGCATGTTAAAATCCCCCACAATTATCATAACACTGCCCTTCTGACAAGCCTTTTCTATTTCCTGTTGTAATTTGTAGTCCATATCCCTGCAGCTGTTTGGAGGCCTATAAATAACTGCCATCAGGGTCCTTTTACCCCTGCAATTTCTTAGCTCAACCCATAAAGATTCTTAAAAAACTGCCTTCCTTCAGAATTCAGCTCCCATGACGTGGGAGCAAGGTGCATGTGAATAAAATTCTAAAGATGTGTAAATCATGTCCTTAATGTACTCGGGTGCATAGTTGGGTGTGATGAGGGTGCGAGAAGGAAGTCACGTTAACAAATGTTAATTAATCACATCTGTCTTTGATTATGGGTATATTGCTTATGGGTCAGCCTCACCAGCAGTCTTAAAGCCCCCGAGATAAAGTTCAAACTCAGTCATGGAGATTATGTTGTGGTGCTGTTAAATCATCTCCAATTTCTGCATTACTGGTAGAAATGGGTAAAGTACCTTTACATCTATGCAGGTTACAGTCAGCAGTGGTTTACTGGGTTAACATGAGGACATTAAGTTGATCCTCTAACATTGCCAACATGAGTAGAGTTTTGGGTGCATTGCTTTCATCAGGTCTTCAGTTTTGGGTGGGTGGGAAATGAATGGACGTGAAATCTTGGGTTGTTTAATGTGAAATATGGTCCCAGTGTACCCCTTTCTGTCACTCCTCCATGGCTTTTCCCTTCTCCTGTAGCTGACTTAAGCCTTCAAGAAAGTTTCAAGATGAAGAATGATTTGACAATATATACAAGACAGATATAGACATCCCACCCCCCCCCCCCCGGCAAAAACTCATTTCAGGGAGATAGCACCATCAATTTGCGGGAGACTTCTGGGAGAGGTGGGATGTCTGTAATAGAGTAGCTCCTTAGCAGCCAGCCAGCTAGTTTAAATAACGTTCGCTATGCTAATGAACGAATGACACCTGTTAAACTCACCTCAACATGTCTTTTACAGTCTTAACCCACCATGGGCAATAGAAAAGTCACTGTTGCAAACAGTACAGCGAGCAGCACTGTCATTATTTTTGACCTCTATTAGGCAGGGGTACACTTTAGTGTAGTCTGAGGTGACGTACATTGTATATTTTTTTTTCTGGAGCACTCTGCCACGGAGCGCTCTCACTTGCTCTCTCTCGCGCTCGCTCTCTCTCTCTTGCTTGCTTTTTCTCGCTCGCTCGCTCTCAAAAAAATTGATTTCCGTGATATTGTATATAATTTGCGGGCATCAGGGAGCCACTATTCATATGCGGGAGACTCCCGGAACTTCTGGAAGAGGTGGGATATCTGCAGATGTTATAGCTTCTTATGGATCTAAAGATTGTCTCAAAAGATCCAGTGACAAGTTGTTCAAGTACTTCTGCTCATGTTCTGAAATTTCAAGTGATTATTGAGGAAAGATTATCGGGCAAATATCAGTATTGATGTCTGAGATGGTTGCCATCATTTTAGTCTTGGAATGGTTGAAGAAGTATGTCCTGATTATGCACTTCTCTAATATTTTCACAGTTTTGACATCTATTAGAACAGGTGTTTTAAACTATAGGCCAGGCTTTGTTTCTTGAGACTGGTCGTCATCAGTGGGGGCTTAAATTTTCCATTGCAAAGACTTATGTTGCATGTTTTTTTTTCTGAAAGGAACATTGCCCCCACAATTGATCTCAATTTGTATGGTAAATCTCATATTGAGTCAGTGATAAAGATTCTCGGTATGTGGATGGACACAACGCTAACTTGGAAGGTCCATGTCAATAAAAATCTAGAGCTGCGTAAATAATGTCCTTAATGTGCTCCAGTTGCTGAGTTGGGTCTGATGAGGGTGCGAGTGGGAGGTCACTTAAATGTATATTGCTTTAATCAAATCTCTCTTTGATTATGGATGTATTGCTTCTGGGTCAGCCTCACCAGCGGTCTTAAAGCCCGTTAGATGAAGTTCAAATTCAATCATTGAGATTATGTTGTGGTGCTATTAAATCATCCCCAATTTCAGCATTACTAGTGGAAATGGATTAAGTACCTTTACATCTACACAGGTTACAGTTAGCAATGGTTTATTGGGTTAATGTAAGAGGACATAAAGCTGGTCCTAAATTATTGCCAACATCAGGAGTGTTGAGACTACTGCATTTGCAAGGTCTTCAGTTTTGGGTGGATGGAAAATGAATGGGCAGAAAATCTTGGGTTTTTTGATGTGAAATATGGTCCCACTGTACTCCTTTCTGTCACTACTCTATGGTTTTTCCCTTTGCCAGTGCTTGACTTTAGCCTTCAAGAAAACATCAAGATGACAATTGATTGTACATCCGTGGTACAGGCAATTCAGCAATACATGCAAGGCAGACATTGTGGATTCTTACACATCTACACAGTTAATTCAGGAGACCCAGTGGCAGGTCGTTCAGGTGTCTCTGATTGTGTTCCAAAGGTTCAGGTGATTATTAAGAAAGGATTATCATACAAAGTGCCTGTATTCACGGCTGAGATAGTTGCTATCATTTTAATCTTGGAATGGGTCAGAGAAGTACATCCTGATTATGTACTTCTGTGCTCTGATTTGATCTGTTTTGACATCTATTAAAACACGTACTTCAAATTGTAGGTCAGACATTCTTCTTGATGAAAACCCCTGGTTTCCTTGGGTTGTGCTAGTCCAGGGATTGCACACTCTGGTCCTGCCAAATCCATGAGATTTGGGCGGTACTCCCACCTCAAACCTCGGTTTATGTGGAGACTGTGTAATGTGCATCTCAGTGCCAAGAAATAACCGCAAGCTGCATGCGGTTATATGAATTATATTTATGAATGTTAACTTAACTAAAGGGTTAGTAAGGAAAAGAAAGAAAAAAACAAAAAGGGCCCATTATAATTAAACAGTCAAATGTGCACAAGTTGGAGCTCAGCTCTTCTGAAAGTTATATTCACCGATACTCAGTAGACCTCTGCACCTTGCTCCATCGAATGATGGTCCACCGCCAGGTCGAATCCTACAACCGGTTCTCTCCAATGTCTTCTTTCTTCATTTCCCTCCGAAGCAAGACCCCAGCTCACACCGGTGTCAGGCACACTGCCAAAAACCCGCTCCCCAGATTGGATGGCTCACATTCCAAAGCACCTGTTATCTCCAACCATAACCCAAACACTGCTTCTACAGAAACACCATTACATCAACAGCGAAACCTCTATCAGGGTGTTAAATTGAGAATGGACAACATCTGTTGAGGCTGCAGGGTTGTACATACATTTCATATGGGTCCCTGCCCTTGTTGGGGTTGAAGGAAACAAGGTGCCAGATCCTCTAGCCAAGCAATGACTTCAAATTAAGGACGTAAATATGGTGCCTTTCTATAAAGGGGAAGCAAAAGCCATGAAATTAGGAGAAACAGTAGGGGCCATGAGAAGGTCTTGCCAAGCAGAATTAAAGATAACCCCAAGGCATTCTACAAGTCTGTGAAGAGCAAGAGGATAAGGCATAAGAGAATAAGATGAATCAAGTGCGACAGTGGAAAAGTGTATATGGAAACGGAGGAGATAGCTGAGGTACTTTATGAATACTTTGCTTTAGTATTCACTCTGGAAAAGGATCTTGGCGATTTCAGGGTTGACTTACAGTGGATTGAAAGGCTTGAGTATATAGACATTAAGAAAAAGGATGTGCTGGAGCTTTTGGAAAGCATCAAGTTGGATAAGTCTCTGGGATCGGACGAGATGTACCCCAGGCTACTGTGGAAGGCAGGGAGGAGATTGCTGAGCCTAATGTAAAGCAATGATCTTTACATTATCAGTAGAGATGGGGGAGATTCCAGAGGATTGGAGGGTTGCAGATGTTTTTCCCTTATTCAAGAAAGGGAGTAGAGACAGCCCAAGAAATTATACACCAGTGAGTCTTACTTCAGTGGTTGGTAAGTTGATGGAAAAGATCCTGAAAGGCAAGATTTATGAACACTTGGAAAGGCATAATATGATCAGGAATAGTCAGCCTGGTTTTGTGAAAGGCAGGTTGTGCCTTACGAGCCTGATTGAATTTTCTGAGTAGGTGACCAAACATGTTGATGAAGGTTGAGTAGTAGATGTAGTGTATATGGATTTCAGCAAGGCATTTGATAAGATTCCCCATGCAAGGCTTATTGAGAAAGTAAGGAGGCATGGGATCCAAGGGGATCTTGCTTTGTGGATCCAGAATTGGCTTGCCCACAGAAGGCAAAGAGTGGTTGTAGACGAGTTATATTCTGTATGGAGGTCAGTGACCAGTGGTGTGCCTCAGGGATCTGTCCTGGAATCCCTTCTCTTTGCTATCCTTTTGCCTGTGTTCTATTTATGGAAAACCTTGGGACTCTCTTTCATCTTGTCTGCCAGAGCATCCTCATGTCCTATTTTAGTTCTCTGATTTTTCTCTTTTAGTGTTCTCTTGCATTTCTTAGAATACTGACAAAATAATAATTTCTAGAGCACTTTTCAAACAAATAATATAGTTCTAAGTACAGTACAAAAATGAAAATAAAAGGCAAAGCTGTTCATTAAAAGTAAGGCTAAATTAATAGGGTTTGAGCTGGTGTCAGCTGAGTGTGCATCCTTCATGCTTTTAAGATTTAATTTGCCAGTTTAAGAGCATAGTTCAATAAAACTGACCTGCCAATTATCTTTTGAGGGAGATTGTTTAAATTTAAGAGACTGTTGGAAGAAGACCGAAGAGCTCGAGCAGGATTATAAAACGAATGTGATTCTGCGATGTACTCCACTCCCAGAACATTGATAAATTTAAAAACAAGTTGGAGAAGATTAAGTACAATTCTTTAAAAAAAAAAAAATCAGGAAGCTGATGCAGGGCAGCTTGGGCAGGAGTGATATGCTCTATCGTCCTGGTTTCAGTTGGAAGTCCAGCAGTGGTGTTCTGAATGAGTTGTAGTTTGTCAAAAGATTGCTTTGGAAGTCCAGTTAAAAATTGCAATGCAGTAATCCAATCTATTCGATATAAAGGCATGAATTCATTTTTCAGCTTCATTACATGACAGAAATAGGCGTACCTTTGCAATATTTGTAAAATGTAGAAATGCTGCTTTGGTTACTTTCTTCATGTGGGATTAAAAATTCAAATCTGAGTCAAGGATAACACCCAGGCTTGTTACTTCTGATTCTACAAGGGGAACCAAGTTCCCAAGTTTATCAAGAAGTATATCTGTTTTGGCTTTGGGACCAACTAAAAGTGGTTCAGTTTTACCTTCGTTCAGTGTTAGGAAATTATGGCTCATCCATTTGTTTCTTGCAGCCATACCAGAAGGCAGAAAAGATAAGGTGTTATTATCATCATCAGGCTCAACTGAGAGTTACAAAATACACGTGGACTAAGATGTTAACTGTCCTGTGCTATCACCAGTGGGATCATCAGTTGATCTGTCACCTGTCTTCAGGAGTTTCGGCCCGCTTATGATCAAGACTCCTTCGAGGTGGTGGGCCAGCAGTGCTAAAGCACCACCTCCCACTGGTGAGCTTAAAAACTTGGCATCTGCCTCTATCAGAGTTGTTGGTCACTTCCATCCAACAGATAGTCTACTCCTCGGGTGTCTATGCAACTACTGAAGGGTTTGCAAGATATGTATACAACTGTCTGACTATCAGCCCCTCTGGACATACTTGGTCCACACCCATGCTGATCCTTTCTCTGCTCCCTCAGCTACTGTCCTGCTGGTTGACTTGATCTCTTTTCTAGTGAACCCTGAGATATACAACTGTGTGTCATCTACACAACTGTGGAAAGCAAGTTTATGCTCTCTAATGAAGTCTCCAAAGGGGAAGCATGTATAAGGAGAATAATAGGGGACCAAGACAGCTTCCCTGAACAAAAGTAAAAGTGAATGCAGACAAATCTCAAGGTTGTATATTTTATACATACTTTGATAATAAATGTACTTTGAATCTTGAATCAGAACTGAGACTGTTGGCATCAGTGCTGAGCCTGAGGTTGCTGATAATTTTGGTTTTGCATGCCACCCACAGTGATTATTTCAAAACGCATTCAGGTGCTAGGGCCATAACAATTGTGAGGTCCTCCAACTCACCATAAATATTTTATAATGGAGTGGCAGCTGTCTTGAGCCTGGTATGTGTTTTCAGGATTTTTTATCTTCTACTTGAAGAGGGGTGAAGAGAAGAGAGAATGACATGCCTTGTCCTGCACTGAGCGGGCTGGACAAGATGAGAAGGAATGCAGGATGCTGTCAGGCAGCAAAAGGCAGGTCCAGCTCAAATTTTAAGAGGTGGTGTTGGGTCCCCTCACTCACTTCCTTCCCTGTCCCTAACAAGCTTCCACTACACTCTGCACCAAGACATCTACCTCTGTGAGTCACACAGTTGCCACACCTTGGCATCAGGCAGTGAGGTGAAGTCCAGGACAGACTTTTCTGGAGTGATCCCAGAGAGACAGGATCGTAGCACAGCCTCTCTCCATCTGCACCTTCAAGTCATTGCCGAAGACCAGCCAACTTCAGGAATTACTGTTATCCTGCAGGAGCCAAACGCATCTCTCGATGGACTGGCAACTGCCTGCCAGATAACAGGGGGAAGGTGAGAGAACCAATGAGAGGAGTAGGTGGGGGCTTACAGGGGAGTGTCAGAGGGCTGGGAGGGTGAGGCTCAATGATATGGCGAGGCAAGTTTATAGCGAATTACCCTGGGAGGTAGATGAATACACATGGGGGTTGCAGGATAATTCTTCAACTAGGCCTGCAGTGAAGGGCAGAGGGTCAGAAGTAAACAGTAAATGATGGCAATGTCTATGTGTCCTCCTCTGTCTCCCGACACCGGCTGTCAGCCACACCGTCCTCTCCCCACTCTGGGAGTGGGCACTGAACACACTGCCCCTCCCCATCTGGAACTGGGCATTGTTCATGCAGTCCTCTCCGATAAGGTGTGGTGTTTGTCGTGTGTATCAGGTTCATGTGATTAAAACCATCGCACACATTCTGGGTCAGACACAGACTGAAGCTCCTCTGTTCCTGTCCCACTGAAGATGACGTGAAAAGGAGAAATTTGAGACGGGAAGAGAACGCTTGTACTGTCTCTGCGTTCAACACCTTGAGGCAACTTCTATGTTATTGGACATGCTGTTTGTCAGTGAGTTCTATATCGACTAAACCGCGTGGGAAATAAGAGCGGGGAGGAAAATTTTCACCCAGTGTCTGAGTAAGAGGGGACTATCCACAAAGAAACGTTCTGGAGAGAAAAAGGCTGAGGGAAGACCCAAGAGAAACTTGTAAGATTATGATAGGCAGAGATAGAATAGACTGCTGGAATATTTTCCCCTGTGCTTGAATTGTATAATACTGGATATCATGCGTTTGATGTGAAAGGAGTAAATTCACAGAAAATGTGCAGGGCATGTGTAATAGAGGGCTTTGTGTCAAGCCAAGGTATTTCTAAGATAGGGAGATATTTGGCACAGCTTTGTGGGCCGAAGGGCCTGTGTTGTGCTGTATGTTTCTATGTTATTTTTTTATGTTTCCAACATGTGAAGTGGTGTGAACCTATAATCCAGAGAGGGATGGTGATAGGTGGTTCAGAGACTCTTAGCTGTGCACATGAATCTGCAGAGAATGGAGATTCAGTTCGGCATTCAGTTACTTGTTTAAGTTGTTCAACACAAAATAGTGGGCCAAAGGTCCTGTTCCTGTACAATATTCCCCAAAGGAGAAATTAGCATTTAATTATCCCAAGATTCGACACATCCTGGGGCGAGAAATTTTGCTGCGCCCTCCTACAACCAATGGGCAGCAACTTATTAAAACCAAACTGTCTTTACTGCTCTTGATGCTGCCTTTATTTATTTCCATTGTTTGTTTTAACTTCTGTTGATAGACTTGGGACAAGGCCAGTTCTCCAATTGATGACGAATCCCTGCTCCTGAGTATATCATGCACGGTTCTGGACCTCATTTCCTTGGATCAGACCGCAGCGGGTGAACTGTTCACCACAAAGGTACGTTTCAGGAAATTCACAATCTCTTTCCACTGTGTTCCTAGTCCTGTTGCAGCTGTGACAGTCCATCTACAATTCTGACGGACGAGCAGCAAGACAAGGAATCTCATACAGTGGGAACCCAGACAAGCTTTTCTCTCCTGTTTGAAAATTTTGATTGAATCTTGTACAGCAGGACTGCCAATCATGAATTAAATCCAGAAAGGCGCACAGTCGTGCACCGAGCAACAATTGCCTAGCTTTGAAATTTCTTTCCACAGGGTTCCCGGTCCTGTTGCAGGGGTTTCAGCCTTTCAAAACGGAACGTGCAGTCGGCCGAGGATTCATGATAGGAACCAAGACAAGCCTTTGTACCCTGCTGGATGCCCCTGGAACATTAGTTACAGGTACTGAGGGTTTGGCAGTGGGAATGTCAAACGTGGCTTAAATTGGGAAAGAGCTGTTTTAGACTCACACTGTCAGAACTGTCTGCGATTCCAATTTCCATACCATCTGGGTTAGACCCACACTTGGAGCACCACACACAGTTCCATCCTCCATAATCCCCAGTCAGTACTCCAGGAGCACTGTGCACAGTGCCTTCCTCCCTGTGCCTGGGTCAGAAACACTGGAAGCACAGTGCATGTGTGGGAAATTGGAAAACTTGTTCTTAAACATTCTGATCTCCTTCCACTGTCTGGAATACCAGCAAACAATCATTCCCACCTCCCTGCCCATCCACCCCCACCTCTCAGACCCAGAACCTTCAGCCTTACAGAGTGACTGCAGAGGAAGAGATGTGGCATGCGAAACAACTTGTTGAATCGGTTTATTACTTGCATCAGCATCCCAGGCACACAGCATCAGCAATGCAGCATTCCCAGGTAAATATAACAAATTATGGACCACAGTGCAGTGCAGGAACAGGCTACTCAGCCCATGATGTTGTGATGAACTTTTAACCACCTTCTACTTGCACAACATCCACATAAAATGGTTCCAACACGTGAAGTGGTGTGTGCCTGTAATCCAGTCAGTGATGGTAATAGGTGGTTAAGGGGCTCTTAGCTGTGCACATGAATCTGCAGAGAATGGAGATTCAGTTAGGCATTCGGTTACTTGTTTAATTTGTTCAACACAATATAGTGGGCCAAAGGTCCTGTTCCTGTACAATATTCCCCAAAGGAGAAATTAGCATTTAATTATCCCAAGATTCAACACATCCTGGGGCGAGAAATTTTGCTGCGCCCTCCTACAACCAATGGGCAGCAACTTATTAAAACCAAACTGTCTTTACTGCTCTTGATACTGCCTTTATATATTTCCATTGTTTGCGGTGTTTTTCATGTGTATTTGGTTCATGTGATTAAAACCATCATGCACTTTCTGGGTTAGACACAGAGTGAAGATCCTCTGTTCCTGTCCCACTGAAGATGACGTGAAAAGGAGAAATTTGAGACGGGAAGAGAACGCTTGTACTGTCTCTGCATTCAACACCTTGAGGCAACTTCTGTGTTATTGGACATGTTGTTTGTCAGTGAGTTCTCCATCGACTAAACCGCGTGGGAAGTAAGAGCGGGGAGGAAAATTCTCACCCAGTGTCTGAGTAAGAGGGGACTATCCACAAAGAAACGTTCTGGAGAGAAAAAGGCTGAGGGAAGACCCAAGAGAAACTTGTAAGATTATGATAGGCAGAGATAGAATAGACTGCTGGAATATTTTCCCCTGTGCTTGAATTGTATAATACTGGATATCATGCGTTTGATGTGAAAGGAGTAAATTCACAGAAAATGTGCAGGGCATGTGTAATAGAGGGCTTTGTGTCAAGCCAAGGTATTTCTAAGATAGGGAGATATTTGGCACAGCTTTGTGGGCCGAAGGGCCTGTGTTGTGCTGTATGTTTCTATGTTATTTTTTTATGTTTCCAACATGTGAAGTGGTGTGAACCTATAATCCAGACAGGGATGGTGATAGGTGGTTCAGAGACTCTTAGCTGTGCACATGAATCTGCAGAGAATGGAGATTCAGTTCGGCATTCAGTTACTTGTTTAAGTTGTTCAACACAAAATAGTGGGCCAAAGGTCCTGTTCCTGTACAATATTCCCCAAAGGAGAAATTAGCATTTAATTATCCCAAGATTCGACACATCCTGGGGCGAGAAATTTTGCTGCGCCCTCCTACAACCAATGGGCAGCAACTTATTAAAACCAAACTGTCTTTACTGCTCTTGATGCTGCCTTTATTTATTTCCATTGTTTGTTTTAACTTCTGTTGATAGACTTGGGACAAGGCCAGTTCTCCAATTGATGACGAATCTCTGCTCCTGAGTATATCATGCACGGTTCTGGACCTCATTTCCTTGGATCAGACCGCAGCGGGTGAACTGTTCACCACAAAGGTACGTTTCAGGAAATTCACAATCTCTTTCCACTGTGTTCCTAGTCCTGTTGCAGCTGTGACAGTCCATCTACAATTCTGACGGACGAGCAGCAAGACAAGGAATCTCATACAGTGGGAACCCAGACAAGCTTTTCTCTCCTGTTTGAAAATTTTGATTGAATCTTGTACAGCAGGACTGCCAATCATGAATTAAATCCAGAAAGGCGCACAGTCGTGCACCGAGCAACAATTGCCTAGCTTTGAAATTTCTTTCCACAGGGTTCCCGGTCCTGTTGCAGGGGTTTCAGCCTTTCAAAACGGAACGTGCAGTCGGCCGAGGATTCATGATAGGAACCAAGACAAGCCTTTGTACCCTGCTGGATGCCCCTGGAACATTAGTTACAGGTACTGAGGGTTTGGCAGTGGGAATGTCAAACGTGGCTTAAATTGGGAAAGAGCTGTTTTAGACTCACACTGTCAGAACTGTCTGCGATTCCAATTTCCATACCATCTGGGTTAGACCCACACTTGGAGCACCACACACAGTTCCATCCTCCATAATCCCCAGTCAGTACTCCAGGAGCACTGTGCACAGTGCCTTCCTCCCTGTGCCTGGGTCAGAAACACTGGAAGCACAGTGCATGTGTGGGAAATTGGAAAACTTGTTCTTAAACATTCTGATCTCCTTCCACTGTCTGGAATACCAGCAAACAATCATTCCCACCTCCCTGCCCATCCACCCCCACCTCTCAGACCCAGAACCTTCAGCCTTACAGAGTGACTGCAGAGGAAGAGATGTGGCATGCGAAACAACTTGTTGAATCGGTTTATTACTTGCATCAGCATCCCAGGCACACAGCATCAGCAATGCAGCATTCCCAGGTAAATATAACAAATTATGGACCACAGTGCAGTGCAGGAACAGGCTACTCAGCCCATGATGTTGTGATGAACTTTTAACCACCTTCTACTTGCACAACATCCACATAAAATGGTTCCAACACGTGAAGTGGTGTGTGCCTGTAATCCAGTCAGTGATGGTAATAGGTGGTTAAGGGGCTCTTAGCTGTGCACATGAATCTGCAGAGAATGGAGATTCAGTTAGGCATTCGGTTACTTGTTTAATTTGTTCAACACAATATAGTGGGCCAAAGGTCCTGTTCCTGTACAATATTCCCCAAAGGAGAAATTAGCATTTAATTATCCCAAGATTCAACACATCCTGGGGCGAGAAATTTTGCTGCGCCCTCCTACAACCAATGGGCAGCAACTTATTAAAACCAAACTGTCTTTACTGCTCTTGATACTGCCTTTATATATTTCCATTGTTTGCGGTGTTTTTCATGTGTATTTGGTTCATGTGATTAAAACCATCATGCACTTTCTGGGTTAGACACAGAGTGAAGATCCTCTGTTCCTGTCCCACTGAAGATGACGTGAAAAGGAGAAATTTGAGACGGGAAGAGAACGCTTGTACTGTCTCTGCATTCAACACCTTGAGGCAACTTCTGTGTTATTGGACATGTTGTTTGTCAGTGAGTTCTCCATCGACTAAACCGCGTGGGAAGTAAGAGCGGGGAGGAAAATTCTCACCCAGTGTCTGAGTAAGAGGGGACTATCCACAAAGAAACGTTCTGGAGAGAAAAAGGCTGAGGGAAGACCCAAGAGAAACTTGTAAGATTATGATAGGCAGAGATAGAATAGACTGCTGGAATATTTTCCCCTGTGCTTGAATTGTATAATACTGGATATCATGCGTTTGATGTGAAAGGAGTAAATTCACAGAAAATGTGCAGGGCATGTGTAATAGAGGGCTTTGTGTCAAGCCAAGGTATTTCTAAGATAGGGAGATATTTGGCACAGCTTTGTGGGCCGAAGGGCCTGTGTTGTGCTGTATGTTTCTATGTTATTTTTTTATGTTTCCAACATGTGAAGTGGTGTGAACCTATAATCCAGACAGGGATGGTGATAGGTGGTTCAGAGACTCTTAGCTGTGCACATGAATCTGCAGAGAATGGAGATTCAGTTCGGCATTCAGTTACTTGTTTAAGTTGTTCAACACAAAATAGTGGGCCAAAGGTCCTGTTCCTGTACAATATTCCCCAAAGGAGAAATTAGCATTTAATTATCCCAAGATTCGACACATCCTGGGGCGAGAAATTTTGCTGCGCCCTCCTACAACCAATGGGCAGCAACTTATTAAAACCAAACTGTCTTTACTGCTCTTGATGCTGCCTTTATTTATTTCCATTGTTTGTTTTAACTTCTGTTGATAGACTTGGGACAAGGCCAGTTCTCCAATTGATGACGAATCTCTGCTCCTGAGTATATCATGCACGGTTCTGGACCTCATTTCCTTGGATCAGACCGCAGCGGGTGAACTGTTCACCACAAAGGTACGTTTCAGGAAATTCACAATCTCTTTCCACTGTGTTCCTAGTCCTGTTGCAGCTGTGACAGTCCATCTACAATTCTGACGGACGAGCAGCAAGACAAGGAATCTCATACAGTGGGAACCCAGACAAGCTTTTCTCTCCTGTTTGAAAATTTTGATTGAATCTTGTACAGCAGGACTGCCAATCATGAATTAAATCCAGAAAGGCGCACAGTCGTGCACCGAGCAACAATTGCCTAGCTTTGAAATTTCTTTCCACAGGGTTCCCGGTCCTGTTGCAGGGGTTTCAGCCTTTCAAAACGGAACGTGCAGTCGGCCGAGGATTCATGATAGGAACCAAGACAAGCCTTTGTACCCTGCTGGATGCCCCTGGAACATTAGTTACAGGTACTGAGGGTTTGGCAGTGGGAATGTCAAACGTGGCTTAAATTGGGAAAGAGCTGTTTTAGACTCACACTGTCAGAACTGTCTGCGATTCCAATTTCCATACCATCTGGGTTAGACCCACACTTGGAGCACCACACACAGTTCCATCCTCCATAATCCCCAGTCAGTACTCCAGGAGCACTGTGCACAGTGCCTTCCTCCCTGTGCCTGGGTCAGAAACACTGGAAGCACAGTGCATGTGTGGGAAATTGGAAAACTTGTTCTTAAACATTCTGATCTCCTTCCACTGTCTGGAATACCAGCAAACAATCATTCCCACCTCCCTGCCCATCCACCCCCACCTCTCAGACCCAGAACCTTCAGCCTTACAGAGTGACTGCAGAGGAAGAGATGTGGCATGCGAAACAACTTGTTGAATCGGTTTATTACTTGCATCAGCATCCCAGGCACACAGCATCAGCAATGCAGCATTCCCAGGTAAATATAACAAATTATGGACCACAGTGCAGTGCAGGAACAGGCTACTCAGCCCATGATGTTGTGATGAACTTTTAACCACCTTCTACTTGCACAACATCCACATAAAATGGTTCCAACACGTGAAGTGGTGTGTGCCTGTAATCCAGTCAGTGATGGTAATAGGTGGTTAAGGGGCTCTTAGCTGTGCACATGAATCTGCAGAGAATGGAGATTCAGTTAGGCATTCGGTTACTTGTTTAATTTGTTCAACACAATATAGTGGGCCAAAGGTCCTGTTCCTGTACAATATTCCCCAAAGGAGAAATTAGCATTTAATTATCCCAAGATTCAACACATCCTGGGGCGAGAAATTTTGCTGCGCCCTCCTACAACCAACGGGCAGCAACTTATTAAAACCAAACTGTCTTTACTGCTCTTGATACTGCCTTTATATATTTCCATTGTTTGCGGTGTTTTTCATGTGTATTTGGTTCATGTGATTAAAACCATCATGCACTTTCTGGGTTAGACACAGAGTGAAGATCCTCTGTTCCTGTCCCACTGAAGATGACGTGAAAAGGAGAAATTTGAGACGGGAAGAGAACGCTTGTACTGTCTCTGCATTCAACACCTTGAGGCAACTTCTGTGTTATTGGACATGTTGTTTGTCAGTGAGTTCTCCATCGACTAAACCGCGTGGGAAGTAAGAGCGGGGAGGAAAATTCTCACCCAGTGTCTGAGTAAGAGGGGACTATCCACAAAGAAACGTTCTGGAGAGAAAAAGGCTGAGGGAAGACCCAAGAGAAACTTGTAAGATTATGATAGGCAGAGATAGAATAGACTGCTGGAATATTTTCCCCTGTGCTTGAATTGTATAATACTGGATATCATGCGTTTGATGTGAAAGGAGTAAATTCACAGAAAATGTGCAGGGCATGTGTAATAGAGGGCTTTGTGTCAAGCCAAGGTATTTCTAAGATAGGGAGATATTTGGCACAGCTTTGTGGGCCGAAGGGCCTGTGTTGTGCTGTATGTTTCTATGTTATTTTTTTATGTTTCCAACATGTGAAGTGGTGTGAACCTATAATCCAGAGAGGGATGGTGATAGGTGGTTCAGAGACTCTTAGCTGTGCACATGAATCTGCAGAGAATGGAGATTCAGTTCGGCATTCAGTTACTTGTTTAAGTTGTTCAACACAAAATAGTGGGCCAAAGGTCCTGTTCCTGTACAATATTCCCCAAAGGAGAAATTAGCATTTAATTATCCCAAGATTCGACACATCCTGGGGCGAGAAATTTTGCTGCGCCCTCCTACAACCAATGGGCAGCAACTTATTAAAACCAAACTGTCTTTACTGCTCTTGATGCTGCCTTTATTTATTTCCATTGTTTGTTTTAACTTCTGTTGATAGACTTGGGACAAGGCCAGTTCTCCAATTGATGACGAATCTCTGCTCCTGAGTATATCATGCACGGTTCTGGACCTCATTTCCTTGGATCAGACCGCAGCGGGTGAACTGTTCACCACAAAGGTACGTTTCAGGAAATTCACAATCTCTTTCCACTGTGTTCCTAGTCCTGTTGCAGCTGTGACAGTCCATCTACAATTCTGACGGACGAGCAGCAAGACAAGGAATCTCATACAGTGGGAACCCAGACAAGCTTTTCTCTCCTGTTTGAAAATTTTGATTGAATCTTGTACAGCAGGACTGCCAATCATGAATTAAATCCAGAAAGGCGCACAGTCGTGCACCGAGCAACAATTGCCTAGCTTTGAAATTTCTTTCCACAGGGTTCCCGGTCCTGTTGCAGGGGTTTCAGCCTTTCAAAACGGAACGTGCAGTCGGCCGAGGATTCATGATAGGAACCAAGACAAGCCTTTGTACCCTGCTGGATGCCCCTGGAACATTAGTTACAGGTACTGAGGGTTTGGCAGTGGGAATGTCAAACGTGGCTTAAATTGGGAAAGAGCTGTTTTAGACTCACACTGTCAGAACTGTCTGCGATTCCAATTTCCATACCATCTGGGTTAGACCCACACTTGGAGCACCACACACAGTTCCATCCTCCATAATCCCCAGTCAGTACTCCAGGAGCACTGTGCACAGTGCCTTCCTCCCTGTGCCTGGGTCAGAAACACTGGAAGCACAGTGCATGTGTGGGAAATTGGAAAACTTGTTCTTAAACATTCTGATCTCCTTCCACTGTCTGGAATACCAGCAAACAATCATTCCCACCTCCCTGCCCATCCACCCCCACCTCTCAGACCCAGAACCTTCAGCCTTACAGAGTGACTGCAGAGGAAGAGATGTGGCATGCGAAACAACTTGTTGAATCGGTTTATTACTTGCATCAGCATCCCAGGCACACAGCATCAGCAATGCAGCATTCCCAGGTAAATATAACAAATTATGGACCACAGTGCAGTGCAGGAACAGGCTACTCAGCCCATGATGTTGTGATGAACTTTTAACCACCTTCTACTTGCACAACATCCACATAAAATGGTTCCAACACGTGAAGTGGTGTGTGCCTGTAATCCAGTCAGTGATGGTAATAGGTGGTTAAGGGGCTCTTAGCTGTGCACATGAATCTGCAGAGAATGGAGATTCAGTTAGGCATTCGGTTACTTGTTTAATTTGTTCAACACAATATAGTGGGCCAAAGGTCCTGTTCCTGTACAATATTCCCCAAAGGAGAAATTAGCATTTAATTATCCCAAGATTCAACACATCCTGGGGCGAGAAATTTTGCTGCGCCCTCCTACAACCAATGGGCAGCAACTTATTAAAACCAAACTGTCTTTACTGCTCTTGATACTGCCTTTATATATTTCCATTGTTTGCGGTGTTTTTCATGTGTATTTGGTTCATGTGATTAAAACCATCATGCACTTTCTGGGTTAGACACAGAGTGAAGATCCTCTGTTCCTGTCCCACTGAAGATGACGTGAAAAGGAGAAATTTGAGACGGGAAGAGAACGCTTGTACTGTCTCTGCATTCAACACCTTGAGGCAACTTCTGTGTTATTGGACATGTTGTTTGTCAGTGAGTTCTCCATCGACTAAACCGCGTGGGAAGTAAGAGCGGGGAGGAAAATTCTCACCCAGTGTCTGAGTAAGAGGGGACTATCCACAAAGAAACGTTCTGGAGAGAAAAAGGCTGAGGGAAGACCCAAGAGAAACTTGTAAGATTATGATAGGCAGAGATAGAATAGACTGCTGGAATATTTTCCCCTGTGCTTGAATTGTATAATACTGGATATCATGCGTTTGATGTGAAAGGAGTAAATTCACAGAAAATGTGCAGGGCATGTGTAATAGAGGGCTTTGTGTCAAGCCAAGGTATTTCTAAGATAGGGAGATATTTGGCACAGCTTTGTGGGCCGAAGGGCCTGTGTTGTGCTGTATGTTTCTATGTTATTTTTTTATGTTTCCAACATGTGAAGTGGTGTGAACCTATAATCCAGACAGGGATGGTGATAGGTGGTTCAGAGACTCTTAGCTGTGCACATGAATCTGCAGAGAATGGAGATTCAGTTCGGCATTCAGTTACTTGTTTAAGTTGTTCAACACAAAATAGTGGGCCAAAGGTCCTGTTCCTGTACAATATTCCCCAAAGGAGAAATTAGCATTTAATTATCCCAAGATTCGACACATCCTGGGGCGAGAAATTTTGCTGCGCCCTCCTACAACCAATGGGCAGCAACTTATTAAAACCAAACTGTCTTTACTGCTCTTGATGCTGCCTTTATTTATTTCCATTGTTTGTTTTAACTTCTGTTGATAGACTTGGGACAAGGCCAGTTCTCCAATTGATGACGAATCTCTGCTCCTGAGTATATCATGCACGGTTCTGGACCTCATTTCCTTGGATCAGACCGCAGCGGGTGAACTGTTCACCACAAAGGTACGTTTCAGGAAATTCACAATCTCTTTCCACTGTGTTCCTAGTCCTGTTGCAGCTGTGACAGTCCATCTACAATTCTGACGGACGAGCAGCAAGACAAGGAATCTCATACAGTGGGAACCCAGACAAGCTTTTCTCTCCTGTTTGAAAATTTTGATTGAATCTTGTACAGCAGGACTGCCAATCATGAATTAAATCCAGAAAGGCGCACAGTCGTGCACCGAGCAACAATTGCCTAGCTTTGAAATTTCTTTCCACAGGGTTCCCGGTCCTGTTGCAGGGGTTTCAGCCTTTCAAAACGGAACGTGCAGTCGGCCGAGGATTCATGATAGGAACCAAGACAAGCCTTTGTACCCTGCTGGATGCCCCTGGAACATTAGTTACAGGTACTGAGGGTTTGGCAGTGGGAATGTCAAACGTGGCTTAAATTGGGAAAGAGCTGTTTTAGACTCACACTGTCAGAACTGTCTGCGATTCCAATTTCCATACCATCTGGGTTAGACCCACACTTGGAGCACCACACACAGTTCCATCCTCCATAATCCCCAGTCAGTACTCCAGGAGCACTGTGCACAGTGCCTTCCTCCCTGTGCCTGGGTCAGAAACACTGGAAGCACAGTGCATGTGTGGGAAATTGGAAAACTTGTTCTTAAACATTCTGATCTCCTTCCACTGTCTGGAATACCAGCAAACAATCATTCCCACCTCCCTGCCCATCCACCCCCACCTCTCAGACCCAGAACCTTCAGCCTTACAGAGTGACTGCAGAGGAAGAGATGTGGCATGCGAAACAACTTGTTGAATCGGTTTATTACTTGCATCAGCATCCCAGGCACACAGCATCAGCAATGCAGCATTCCCAGGTAAATATAACAAATTATGGACCACAGTGCAGTGCAGGAACAGGCTACTCAGCCCATGATGTTGTGATGAACTTTTAACCACCTTCTACTTGCACAACATCCACATAAAATGGTTCCAACACGTGAAGTGGTGTGTGCCTGTAATCCAGTCAGTGATGGTAATAGGTGGTTAAGGGGCTCTTAGCTGTGCACATGAATCTGCAGAGAATGGAGATTCAGTTAGGCATTCGGTTACTTGTTTAATTTGTTCAACACAATATAGTGGGCCAAAGGTCCTGTTCCTGTACAATATTCCCCAAAGGAGAAATTAGCATTTAATTATCCCAAGATTCAACACATCCTGGGGCGAGAAATTTTGCTGCGCCCTCCTACAACCAATGGGCAGCAACTTATTAAAACCAAACTGTCTTTACTGCTCTTGATACTGCCTTTATATATTTCCATTGTTTGCGGTGTTTTTCATGTGTATTTGGTTCATGTGATTAAAACCATCATGCACTTTCTGGGTTAGACACAGAGTGAAGATCCTCTGTTCCTGTCCCACTGAAGATGACGTGAAAAGGAGAAATTTGAGACGGGAAGAGAACGCTTGTACTGTCTCTGCATTCAACACCTTGAGGCAACTTCTGTGTTATTGGACATGTTGTTTGTCAGTGAGTTCTCCATCGACTAAACCGCGTGGGAAGTAAGAGCGGGGAGGAAAATTCTCACCCAGTGTCTGAGTAAGAGGGGACTATCCACAAAGAAACGTTCTGGAGAGAAAAAGGCTGAGGGAAGACCCAAGAGAAACTTGTAAGATTATGATAGGCAGAGATAGAATAGACTGCTGGAATATTTTCCCCTGTGCTTGAATTGTATAATACTGGATATCATGCGTTTGATGTGAAAGGAGTAAATTCACAGAAAATGTGCAGGGCATGTGTAATAGAGGGCTTTGTGTCAAGCCAAGGTATTTCTAAGATAGGGAGATATTTGGCACAGCTTTGTGGGCCGAAGGGCCTGTGTTGTGCTGTATGTTTCTATGTTATTTTTTTATGTTTCCAACATGTGAAGTGGTGTGAACCTATAATCCAGACAGGGATGGTGATAGGTGGTTCAGAGACTCTTAGCTGTGCACATGAATCTGCAGAGAATGGAGATTCAGTTCGGCATTCAGTTACTTGTTTAAGTTGTTCAACACAAAATAGTGGGCCAAAGGTCCTGTTCCTGTACAATATTCCCCAAAGGAGAAATTAGCATTTAATTATCCCAAGATTCGACACATCCTGGGGCGAGAAATTTTGCTGCGCCCTCCTACAACCAATGGGCAGCAACTTATTAAAACCAAACTGTCTTTACTGCTCTTGATGCTGCCTTTATTTATTTCCATTGTTTGTTTTAACTTCTGTTGATAGACTTGGGACAAGGCCAGTTCTCCAATTGATGACGAATCTCTGCTCCTGAGTATATCATGCACGGTTCTGGACCTCATTTCCTTGGATCAGACCGCAGCGGGTGAACTGTTCACCACAAAGGTACGTTTCAGGAAATTCACAATCTCTTTCCACTGTGTTCCTAGTCCTGTTGCAGCTGTGACAGTCCATCTACAATTCTGACGGACGAGCAGCAAGACAAGGAATCTCATACAGTGGGAACCCAGACAAGCTTTTCTCTCCTGTTTGAAAATTTTGATTGAATCTTGTACAGCAGGACTGCCAATCATGAATTAAATCCAGAAAGGCGCACAGTCGTGCACCGAGCAACAATTGCCTAGCTTTGAAATTTCTTTCCACAGGGTTCCCGGTCCTGTTGCAGGGGTTTCAGCCTTTCAAAACGGAACGTGCAGTCGGCCGAGGATTCATGATAGGAACCAAGACAAGCCTTTGTACCCTGCTGGATGCCCCTGGAACATTAGTTACAGGTACTGAGGGTTTGGCAGTGGGAATGTCAAACGTGGCTTAAATTGGGAAAGAGCTGTTTTAGACTCACACTGTCAGAACTGTCTGCGATTCCAATTTCCATACCATCTGGGTTAGACCCACACTTGGAGCACCACACACAGTTCCATCCTCCATAATCCCCAGTCAGTACTCCAGGAGCACTGTGCACAGTGCCTTCCTCCCTGTGCCTGGGTCAGAAACACTGGAAGCACAGTGCATGTGTGGGAAATTGGAAAACTTGTTCTTAAACATTCTGATCTCCTTCCACTGTCTGGAATACCAGCAAACAATCATTCCCACCTCCCTGCCCATCCACCCCCACCTCTCAGACCCAGAACCTTCAGCCTTACAGAGTGACTGCAGAGGAAGAGATGTGGCATGCGAAACAACTTGTTGAATCGGTTTATTACTTGCATCAGCATCCCAGGCACACAGCATCAGCAATGCAGCATTCCCAGGTAAATATAACAAATTATGGACCACAGTGCAGTGCAGGAACAGGCTACTCAGCCCATGATGTTGTGATGAACTTTTAACCACCTTCTACTTGCACAACATCCACATAAAATGGTTCCAACACGTGAAGTGGTGTGTGCCTGTAATCCAGTCAGTGATGGTAATAGGTGGTTAAGGGGCTCTTAGCTGTGCACATGAATCTGCAGAGAATGGAGATTCAGTTAGGCATTCGGTTACTTGTTTAATTTGTTCAACACAATATAGTGGGCCAAAGGTCCTGTTCCTGTACAATATTCCCCAAAGGAGAAATTAGCATTTAATTATCCCAAGATTCAACACATCCTGGGGCGAGAAATTTTGCTGCGCCCTCCTACAACCAATGGGCAGCAACTTATTAAAACCAAACTGTCTTTACTGCTCTTGATACTGCCTTTATATATTTCCATTGTTTGCGGTGTTTTTCATGTGTATTTGGTTCATGTGATTAAAACCATCATGCACTTTCTGGGTTAGACACAGAGTGAAGATCCTCTGTTCCTGTCCCACTGAAGATGACGTGAAAAGGAGAAATTTGAGACGGGAAGAGAACGCTTGTACTGTCTCTGCATTCAACACCTTGAGGCAACTTCTGTGTTATTGGACATGTTGTTTGTCAGTGAGTTCTCCATCGACTAAACCGCGTGGGAAGTAAGAGCGGGGAGGAAAATTCTCACCCAGTGTCTGAGTAAGAGGGGACTATCCACAAAGAAACGTTCTGGAGAGAAAAAGGCTGAGGGAAGACCCAAGAGAAACTTGTAAGATTATGATAGGCAGAGATAGAATAGACTGCTGGAATATTTTCCCCTGTGCTTGAATTGTATAATACTGGATATCATGCGTTTGATGTGAAAGGAGTAAATTCACAGAAAATGTGCAGGGCATGTGTAATAGAGGGCTTTGTGTCAAGCCAAGGTATTTCTAAGATAGGGAGATATTTGGCACAGCTTTGTGGGCCGAAGGGCCTGTGTTGTGCTGTATGTTTCTATGTTATTTTTTTATGTTTCCAACATGTGAAGTGGTGTGAACCTATAATCCAGACAGGGATGGTGATAGGTGGTTCAGAGACTCTTAGCTGTGCACATGAATCTGCAGAGAATGGAGATTCAGTTCGGCATTCAGTTACTTGTTTAAGTTGTTCAACACAAAATAGTGGGCCAAAGGTCCTGTTCCTGTACAATATTCCCCAAAGGAGAAATTAGCATTTAATTATCCCAAGATTCGACACATCCTGGGGCGAGAAATTTTGCTGCGCCCTCCTACAACCAATGGGCAGCAACTTATTAAAACCAAACTGTCTTTACTGCTCTTGATGCTGCCTTTATTTATTTCCATTGTTTGTTTTAACTTCTGTTGATAGACTTGGGACAAGGCCAGTTCTCCAATTGATGACGAATCTCTGCTCCTGAGTATATCATGCACGGTTCTGGACCTCATTTCCTTGGATCAGACCGCAGCGGGTGAACTGTTCACCACAAAGGTACGTTTCAGGAAATTCACAATCTCTTTCCACTGTGTTCCTAGTCCTGTTGCAGCTGTGACAGTCCATCTACAATTCTGACGGACGAGCAGCAAGACAAGGAATCTCATACAGTGGGAACCCAGACAAGCTTTTCTCTCCTGTTTGAAAATTTTGATTGAATCTTGTACAGCAGGACTGCCAATCATGAATTAAATCCAGAAAGGCGCACAGTCGTGCACCGAGCAACAATTGCCTAGCTTTGAAATTTCTTTCCACAGGGTTCCCGGTCCTGTTGCAGGGGTTTCAGCCTTTCAAAACGGAACGTGCAGTCGGCCGAGGATTCATGATAGGAACCAAGACAAGCCTTTGTACCCTGCTGGATGCCCCTGGAACATTAGTTACAGGTACTGAGGGTTTGGCAGTGGGAATGTCAAACGTGGCTTAAATTGGGAAAGAGCTGTTTTAGACTCACACTGTCAGAACTGTCTGCGATTCCAATTTCCATACCATCTGGGTTAGACCCACACTTGGAGCACCACACACAGTTCCATCCTCCATAATCCCCAGTCAGTACTCCAGGAGCACTGTGCACAGTGCCTTCCTCCCTGTGCCTGGGTCAGAAACACTGGAAGCACAGTGCATGTGTGGGAAATTGGAAAACTTGTTCTTAAACATTCTGATCTCCTTCCACTGTCTGGAATACCAGCAAACAATCATTCCCACCTCCCTGCCCATCCACCCCCACCTCTCAGACCCAGAACCTTCAGCCTTACAGAGTGACTGCAGAGGAAGAGATGTGGCATGCGAAACAACTTGTTGAATCGGTTTATTACTTGCATCAGCATCCCAGGCACACAGCATCAGCAATGCAGCATTCCCAGGTAAATATAACAAATTATGGACCACAGTGCAGTGCAGGAACAGGCTACTCAGCCCATGATGTTGTGATGAACTTTTAACCACCTTCTACTTGCACAACATCCACATAAAATGGTTCCAACACGTGAAGTGGTGTGTGCCTGTAATCCAGTCAGTGATGGTAATAGGTGGTTAAGGGGCTCTTAGCTGTGCACATGAATCTGCAGAGAATGGAGATTCAGTTAGGCATTCGGTTACTTGTTTAATTTGTTCAACACAATATAGTGGGCCAAAGGTCCTGTTCCTGTACAATATTCCCCAAAGGAGAAATTAGCATTTAATTATCCCAAGATTCAACACATCCTGGGGCGAGAAATTTTGCTGCGCCCTCCTACAACCAACGGGCAGCAACTTATTAAAACCAAACTGTCTTTACTGCTCTTGATACTGCCTTTATATATTTCCATTGTTTGCGGTGTTTTTCATGTGTATTTGGTTCATGTGATTAAAACCATCATGCACTTTCTGGGTTAGACACAGAGTGAAGATCCTCTGTTCCTGTCCCACTGAAGATGACGTGAAAAGGAGAAATTTGAGACGGGAAGAGAACGCTTGTACTGTCTCTGCATTCAACACCTTGAGGCAACTTCTGTGTTATTGGACATGTTGTTTGTCAGTGAGTTCTCCATCGACTAAACCGCGTGGGAAGTAAGAGCGGGGAGGAAAATTCTCACCCAGTGTCTGAGTAAGAGGGGACTATCCACAAAGAAACGTTCTGGAGAGAAAAAGGCTGAGGGAAGACCCAAGAGAAACTTGTAAGATTATGATAGGCAGAGATAGAATAGACTGCTGGAATATTTTCCCCTGTGCTTGAATTGTATAATACTGGATATCATGCGTTTGATGTGAAAGGAGTAAATTCACAGAAAATGTGCAGGGCATGTGTAATAGAGGGCTTTGTGTCAAGCCAAGGTATTTCTAAGATAGGGAGATATTTGGCACAGCTTTGTGGGCCGAAGGGCCTGTGTTGTGCTGTATGTTTCTATGTTATTTTTTTATGTTTCCAACATGTGAAGTGGTGTGAACCTATAATCCAGAGAGGGATGGTGATAGGTGGTTCAGAGACTCTTAGCTGTGCACATGAATCTGCAGAGAATGGAGATTCAGTTCGGCATTCAGTTACTTGTTTAAGTTGTTCAACACAAAATAGTGGGCCAAAGGTCCTGTTCCTGTACAATATTCCCCAAAGGAGAAATTAGCATTTAATTATCCCAAGATTCGACACATCCTGGGGCGAGAAATTTTGCTGCGCCCTCCTACAACCAATGGGCAGCAACTTATTAAAACCAAACTGTCTTTACTGCTCTTGATGCTGCCTTTATTTATTTCCATTGTTTGTTTTAACTTCTGTTGATAGACTTGGGACAAGGCCAGTTCTCCAATTGATGACGAATCTCTGCTCCTGAGTATATCATGCACGGTTCTGGACCTCATTTCCTTGGATCAGACCGCAGCGGGTGAACTGTTCACCACAAAGGTACGTTTCAGGAAATTCACAATCTCTTTCCACTGTGTTCCTAGTCCTGTTGCAGCTGTGACAGTCCATCTACAATTCTGACGGACGAGCAGCAAGACAAGGAATCTCATACAGTGGGAACCCAGACAAGCTTTTCTCTCCTGTTTGAAAATTTTGATTGAATCTTGTACAGCAGGACTGCCAATCATGAATTAAATCCAGAAAGGCGCACAGTCGTGCACCGAGCAACAATTGCCTAGCTTTGAAATTTCTTTCCACAGGGTTCCCGGTCCTGTTGCAGGGGTTTCAGCCTTTCAAAACGGAACGTGCAGTCGGCCGAGGATTCATGATAGGAACCAAGACAAGCCTTTGTACCCTGCTGGATGCCCCTGGAACATTAGTTACAGGTACTGAGGGTTTGGCAGTGGGAATGTCAAACGTGGCTTAAATTGGGAAAGAGCTGTTTTAGACTCACACTGTCAGAACTGTCTGCGATTCCAATTTCCATACCATCTGGGTTAGACCCACACTTGGAGCACCACACACAGTTCCATCCTCCATAATCCCCAGTCAGTACTCCAGGAGCACTGTGCACAGTGCCTTCCTCCCTGTGCCTGGGTCAGAAACACTGGAAGCACAGTGCATGTGTGGGAAATTGGAAAACTTGTTCTTAAACATTCTGATCTCCTTCCACTGTCTGGAATACCAGCAAACAATCATTCCCACCTCCCTGCCCATCCACCCCCACCTCTCAGACCCAGAACCTTCAGCCTTACAGAGTGACTGCAGAGGAAGAGATGTGGCATGCGAAACAACTTGTTGAATCGGTTTATTACTTGCATCAGCATCCCAGGCACACAGCATCAGCAATGCAGCATTCCCAGGTAAATATAACAAATTATGGACCACAGTGCAGTGCAGGAACAGGCTACTCAGCCCATGATGTTGTGATGAACTTTTAACCACCTTCTACTTGCACAACATCCACATAAAATGGTTCCAACACGTGAAGTGGTGTGTGCCTGTAATCCAGTCAGTGATGGTAATAGGTGGTTAAGGGGCTCTTAGCTGTGCACATGAATCTGCAGAGAATGGAGATTCAGTTAGGCATTCGGTTACTTGTTTAATTTGTTCAACACAATATAGTGGGCCAAAGGTCCTGTTCCTGTACAATATTCCCCAAAGGAGAAATTAGCATTTAATTATCCCAAGATTCAACACATCCTGGGGCGAGAAATTTTGCTGCGCCCTCCTACAACCAATGGGCAGCAACTTATTAAAACCAAACTGTCTTTACTGCTCTTGATACTGCCTTTATATATTTCCATTGTTTGCGGTGTTTTTCATGTGTATTTGGTTCATGTGATTAAAACCATCATGCACTTTCTGGGTTAGACACAGAGTGAAGATCCTCTGTTCCTGTCCCACTGAAGATGACGTGAAAAGGAGAAATTTGAGACGGGAAGAGAACGCTTGTACTGTCTCTGCATTCAACACCTTGAGGCAACTTCTGTGTTATTGGACATGTTGTTTGTCAGTGAGTTCTCCATCGACTAAACCGCGTGGGAAGTAAGAGCGGGGAGGAAAATTCTCACCCAGTGTCTGAGTAAGAGGGGACTATCCACAAAGAAACGTTCTGGAGAGAAAAAGGCTGAGGGAAGACCCAAGAGAAACTTGTAAGATTATGATAGGCAGAGATAGAATAGACTGCTGGAATATTTTCCCCTGTGCTTGAATTGTATAATACTGGATATCATGCGTTTGATGTGAAAGGAGTAAATTCACAGAAAATGTGCAGGGCATGTGTAATAGAGGGCTTTGTGTCAAGCCAAGGTATTTCTAAGATAGGGAGATATTTGGCACAGCTTTGTGGGCCGAAGGGCCTGTGTTGTGCTGTATGTTTCTATGTTATTTTTTTATGTTTCCAACATGTGAAGTGGTGTGAACCTATAATCCAGACAGGGATGGTGATAGGTGGTTCAGAGACTCTTAGCTGTGCACATGAATCTGCAGAGAATGGAGATTCAGTTCGGCATTCAGTTACTTGTTTAAGTTGTTCAACACAAAATAGTGGGCCAAAGGTCCTGTTCCTGTACAATATTCCCCAAAGGAGAAATTAGCATTTAATTATCCCAAGATTCGACACATCCTGGGGCGAGAAATTTTGCTGCGCCCTCCTACAACCAATGGGCAGCAACTTATTAAAACCAAACTGTCTTTACTGCTCTTGATGCTGCCTTTATTTATTTCCATTGTTTGTTTTAACTTCTGTTGATAGACTTGGGACAAGGCCAGTTCTCCAATTGATGACGAATCTCTGCTCCTGAGTATATCATGCACGGTTCTGGACCTCATTTCCTTGGATCAGACCGCAGCGGGTGAACTGTTCACCACAAAGGTACGTTTCAGGAAATTCACAATCTCTTTCCACTGTGTTCCTAGTCCTGTTGCAGCTGTGACAGTCCATCTACAATTCTGACGGACGAGCAGCAAGACAAGGAATCTCATACAGTGGGAACCCAGACAAGCTTTTCTCTCCTGTTTGAAAATTTTGATTGAATCTTGTACAGCAGGACTGCCAATCATGAATTAAATCCAGAAAGGCGCACAGTCGTGCACCGAGCAACAATTGCCTAGCTTTGAAATTTCTTTCCACAGGGTTCCCGGTCCTGTTGCAGGGGTTTCAGCCTTTCAAAACGGAACGTGCAGTCGGCCGAGGATTCATGATAGGAACCAAGACAAGCCTTTGTACCCTGCTGGATGCCCCTGGAACATTAGTTACAGGTACTGAGGGTTTGGCAGTGGGAATGTCAAACGTGGCTTAAATTGGGAAAGAGCTGTTTTAGACTCACACTGTCAGAACTGTCTGCGATTCCAATTTCCATACCATCTGGGTTAGACCCACACTTGGAGCACCACACACAGTTCCATCCTCCATAATCCCCAGTCAGTACTCCAGGAGCACTGTGCACAGTGCCTTCCTCCCTGTGCCTGGGTCAGAAACACTGGAAGCACAGTGCATGTGTGGGAAATTGGAAAACTTGTTCTTAAACATTCTGATCTCCTTCCACTGTCTGGAATACCAGCAAACAATCATTCCCACCTCCCTGCCCATCCACCCCCACCTCTCAGACCCAGAACCTTCAGCCTTACAGAGTGACTGCAGAGGAAGAGATGTGGCATGCGAAACAACTTGTTGAATCGGTTTATTACTTGCATCAGCATCCCAGGCACACAGCATCAGCAATGCAGCATTCCCAGGTAAATATAACAAATTATGGACCACAGTGCAGTGCAGGAACAGGCTACTCAGCCCATGATGTTGTGATGAACTTTTAACCACCTTCTACTTGCACAACATCCACATAAAATGGTTCCAACACGTGAAGTGGTGTGTGCCTGTAATCCAGTCAGTGATGGTAATAGGTGGTTAAGGGGCTCTTAGCTGTGCACATGAATCTGCAGAGAATGGAGATTCAGTTAGGCATTCGGTTACTTGTTTAATTTGTTCAACACAATATAGTGGGCCAAAGGTCCTGTTCCTGTACAATATTCCCCAAAGGAGAAATTAGCATTTAATTATCCCAAGATTCAACACATCCTGGGGCGAGAAATTTTGCTGCGCCCTCCTACAACCAATGGGCAGCAACTTATTAAAACCAAACTGTCTTTACTGCTCTTGATACTGCCTTTATATATTTCCATTGTTTGCGGTGTTTTTCATGTGTATTTGGTTCATGTGATTAAAACCATCATGCACTTTCTGGGTTAGACACAGAGTGAAGATCCTCTGTTCCTGTCCCACTGAAGATGACGTGAAAAGGAGAAATTTGAGACGGGAAGAGAACGCTTGTACTGTCTCTGCATTCAACACCTTGAGGCAACTTCTGTGTTATTGGACATGTTGTTTGTCAGTGAGTTCTCCATCGACTAAACCGCGTGGGAAGTAAGAGCGGGGAGGAAAATTCTCACCCAGTGTCTGAGTAAGAGGGGACTATCCACAAAGAAACGTTCTGGAGAGAAAAAGGCTGAGGGAAGACCCAAGAGAAACTTGTAAGATTATGATAGGCAGAGATAGAATAGACTGCTGGAATATTTTCCCCTGTGCTTGAATTGTATAATACTGGATATCATGCGTTTGATGTGAAAGGAGTAAATTCACAGAAAATGTGCAGGGCATGTGTAATAGAGGGCTTTGTGTCAAGCCAAGGTATTTCTAAGATAGGGAGATATTTGGCACAGCTTTGTGGGCCGAAGGGCCTGTGTTGTGCTGTATGTTTCTATGTTATTTTTTTATGTTTCCAACATGTGAAGTGGTGTGAACCTATAATCCAGACAGGGATGGTGATAGGTGGTTCAGAGACTCTTAGCTGTGCACATGAATCTGCAGAGAATGGAGATTCAGTTCGGCATTCAGTTACTTGTTTAAGTTGTTCAACACAAAATAGTGGGCCAAAGGTCCTGTTCCTGTACAATATTCCCCAAAGGAGAAATTAGCATTTAATTATCCCAAGATTCGACACATCCTGGGGCAGGAAATTTTGCTGCGCCCTCCTGCAACCAATGGGCAGCAACTTATTAAAACCAAACTGTCTTTACTGCTCTTGATGCTGCCTTTATTTATTTCCATTGTTTGTTTTAACTTTTGTTGATAGACTTGGGACAAGGCCAGTTCTCCAATTGATGACGAATCTCTGCTCCTGAGTATATCATGCACGGATCTGGACCTCATTTCCTTGGATCAGACCACAGCAGGTCAACTGTTCACCACAAAGGTATGTTTCAGGAAATTCGCAATCTCTTTCCACTGTGTTCCTAGTCATGTTGCAGCTGTGACAGTCCATTGACAATTCTGATGGTCGAGCAGCAAGACAAGGAATCTCATACAGTGGGAACCCAGACAAGCCTTTGTCTCCTGATTTGAAAATTTTGATTGAGTCTTGTACAGCAGGACTGCCAATCATGGATTAAATCCAGAAAGGCGCACAGTCATGCACCGAGCAAAATTGCCTAGCTTTGAAATTTCTTTCCACAGGGTTCCCAGTCCTGTTGCAGGGGTGGCAGCCCATCAACACTGAACGTGCAGTTGGGCATGGAATCACATATGTAATAGGAACCAAGACAAGCCTGTGCTCCCTGCTGGATGCCCCTGGAACATTAGTTACAGGTACTGAAGGTTTGGCAGTGGGACTGATAATCATGGCTTAAATCTGCAAAGAACAGCTGCAGACTCTCACTGAGAGAACTGTCTGTGATTCCCATTTCCATATCCTCTGGGTCAGACCCACACTTGGAGCACCACACACAGTTCCTGCCTCCATAATCCCTGGTCAGCACTGCAGGAGCTCTGTGCAGTCATCTCTGTATGACTCACACCATGAGCACTGTGCACAGTTCCCTCCTCCCGTGCCCAGGTTAGGAACACTGGGAGCACAGTGAATGTGTGGGAAATTGAAAAAGTTATTTTTAAACATTCTGACCTCCTTCCACTCTCCACAGTATGATTCACGACTTGCTGATAGTACCTTGCCATTTTCTGTCACCCCTCGCCTGTCATCGAGAGAATCCACAACACCAGATTCTGCTCCAATTGTACATGTAATTCCCTTTGGGCATTACTGGGCAGAAATCTATGAACCTCTATAGGCATTCAGCAAAAATGGAAAAACTCATCAACCTGGAATGTCAGTCACATGTAGTGAGGATTCGGCAGTGAATTGTAGAATGTGGGTTAAATCTGGAAAGACCATGCACTTTTCTGTCTCCCTATCACAAGGTCAGACCCACAGAAGGAGTTCCCATCTCCATAATCCCATGGGTTAGAAATAAACCACAGCCTCCTACCAATGTGGGAATTCTGGAAAATTTCTTTTTCTTTGGAGATTCTAACCCCTCTCCCATTCCCAGTATATGAGCCACCACGTGCCTATGTAGCACTGCCATTCTCTATCTCTCCTTGCCTCAACTCGAGAGTGTCTCTGGCATGGCATCATCCTGTGACTATGCTCACTGCAACCTCTGGGCTGTCATTGGCCAGTTATTTTGTCCGTGGGTGTGTCCACGTCCTGATGTAGGAGAATAGTGGTGTTAATGATGAATCTGAGTTGTGTACTGCATACATTCTTTGACAATAAATGTACCTTGAACCTTAGTGCAGTCAGGTACAGTTGGTAAGGACAACATTGGCGCTGATGCAGTCCCACTTCATCCTAGCCCTGACCACGATGGTCAATGGCCACGCTCCCACATCCCGTAGGAGAACCACCATTATGCAACCTCTGCAGTCAGCTGTCAGGCCTACACCAGCCATGCACGGTCATGGCAACTGGCCACTGGAGAGGTCTGCTTTGCAATTACTTTCCACAAGGTTCCCTGTCCTGCTGCAATTGTGACAGATGGTCTACCATTCCAGAGGTGAAGCAGCAGGGGAATGAATCACGTGGATTTTCAGAGTTGGAAATCACGTCTGCGGTGCCGACACCACCTTCCTGTCGTCTGGTAAATGGCCGCTGCAGATGCCTGCTCATCCCCATCCGGGCCCAGGACATCGTTCATCCTCGGCACCTCCCTCCAGTGGAAGAGAACACCAGATATGATGGGGCAAGGGGGAGGACAAAACGCAGGCCTGATGGAGAAGAATGCTCCAGCAGGGATGCAATTAAAGATCTCGGTCACTCACCCATTTCCCTCCACTACCCCCGAAAGGTTCTGAGTGTCAGGTGCAGAGCCTGAATCAACAGCTGACAGGACAGGTTTCTTCTTCCACCCCAGTCCCAAACAGCCAGTTGGTCTGGATGTCCTGCACTGATCTTGAGTGCTGGGCCAACTTCTACTTACCAAAGAAGTGGTAGCTGCTGAGGGAGCGCCAGCCCAAGGCCACAATGTCCAGAGGGCCCCATGGGTCCAGGTCAAGAGGGATTGGTTCTTCAGAAGGAAGAGGGTGTTGTTTGGCTCCAGGACTGGACCAGGTCCACGGGCACAGCTTAGTTCTAGACTCCTTCAAAGTGTCCTCTGATTCCGAGTGACTCTGTATGTGTTTTTAGAGGAAGGAGAGAGGAAAGGGAGAAGGGAATGAGATCTTCTGTATTAAACAATAATGTCTCAGGGACTGGTGGGCTTGTGACATGTCTGCACCACCATCCATCCACACTTTCCCATCCTCAACGAGCCCCTCACCACCAATCCACCTCCCCCATGCACCCTCCCTCCCTATCCCCAATTCCCCCACCCTCAAACAGCCCCATCCTCACCGTGACCCTTGCTCCCTCCTCCCCACCCCCATGTCCCTCATACCCTCTCCCTACCCCCTCCAGCCTCAGCCCACCTCACTCCTTCTGACCTGCCCCACCCTCCCCTCTCTCCCCACCTCCCCTCAGGAGTGATCATTCCCTGGTCCTCTCTCCCCACTATCTCCCAGATGACGCTGCCCCCCACTTCCCCTTCACACAGAGAAGGAGCGGCCCGAGATCGAGCGGGCGTGGCTCTACAATGAAAGAAAATGTGTGTCGAATAGCAGAATCAGGCCCCTGCCTCATGCCCGGGGTGGGGCATTGAGCTGTCGGGCGCGGCGGGCGGAGAAGGTGCTGGCGGACGGAGACGGGAACCCGGGGCAGCCGAGCAGCCGTTTCTGTGGAGGTCATCGGACGCGAGAGGAGCCTTTCGGCGGGATTGAGATATCGCGAGAGTGAGCGCGAGATTTAAACAAACGAGCAGGTCCTTCGGAAAGAGCAGCGTGAAATGGTGATGATGGTGCATTGTGGGAGAGAGGTAGGAATATAAATTATATAGTTAGGGAAATGCAAGCAGCTATCAATGAAGAAGTGATATGGGGCCATCAGTGTGGGCTCAGATTTTCCATTGCAAAGACTTGCGTTGCTTTTTTTTTTCTGAAAAGAACATTGCCCCCACAATTGATTTCAATTTATATGTTAAATCTTGTATTGAGTCAGTGATAAAGTTTCTTGGTATGTGGATGGACACAAGGCTAACTTGGAAGGTCCATGTCAATAAAAATCTGCAGATACGTAAATAATGTCCTTAATGTGCTCAAGTTGATGATTTGGGTCTGATGAGGGTGCGAGTGGGAGGTCACTTAAATGTATTTTGCTTTAATCAAATCTGTCTTTGATTATGGATGTATTGCTTCTGGGTCAGCCTCACCAGCGGTCTTAAAGCCCGTTAGATGAAGTTCAAATTCAATCATTGAGATTATGTTGTGGTGCTATTAAATCATCCCCAATTTCAGCATTACTAGTGGAAATGGATTAAGTACCTTTACATCTACACAGGTTACAGTTAGCGATGGTTTATTGGGTTAATGTAAGAGGACATAAAGCTGGTCCTAAAATATTGCCAACATCAGTCGTGTTGTGACTACTGTATAGAAGAAGACTAATATCTTTATTGTCATTGTTGTGGAGCAATGAAACACAGTTTAGCAGCTCAACGTTTTGCAGCATGACAAACAATATATACATAAAATAAACTCTAAAACCTCAGGAGTGCAGTCCAAAATTAATAATATATGGATGGGGGGGCGGGGGGGTGCGGTGGTAGGGCTATTGCACACCTGCCATTCCTGGAAGTGTGATGCATTTAGCTGCCGCCGTCTTAGAGGGGGGCAGGAGAAGGGAAGGGGGTGTTAGACATTTCACTGCTTGTTGGTAGAAGCTGTTAAGGCGTCTCTTTGTTTTCGTCTTTAATGCTCTGTATCTCTTCCCAGAAGGTAGAGGGGAAAACAGGTGATGTCCAGGATGAGTGGGATCCTTTGAAATACAAGTAGCCTTCTTTTGAAGTCTGCCAGTATAAATGTCTCTGAGGGAGGGTAATGTTGTGCCAATAACCCGCTCTGCTACCCTCACCACCCGCTGCAAGTCCTTCCTGTTCTGTTCTGTGCAGCTGGCAAACCACACTGCACAGCAATACGTCAGGAGGCTCTCTATAGTTGTCCGATAGAAGTTGATCAGCAAGTGATGAGGGAGGAGAGCGTGCTTTAGCTTCCTTAGGAAGTAGAGGCTCTGTTGGGCCTTCCCCACCTGATAAGAGATATGGGTGGTCCAGGTGAGGTCAGCTGAGATGTGGTCGCCGAGGAACTTTAAACTCTGTACTCTCTCCACCTCTTTCCCGTATATGTGCAGAGCAGAGTGCTCGACGCGCTTTAATCTCTTGAAATCTACTATCAGCTCCTTGGTTTTTGTGATGTTCAAGTCCAGGTTATTATGACAACACCATTCTGTCAAATGCTGTACCTCCTCCCTATAGGCTGTCTCATCACAGTCTGATATGATACCTATTAGGGTGGTATCGTCAGCAAATTTGATACGCAAGGTATTCAGTTTTGGGTGGATGGAAAATGAATGGGCAGAAAATCTTGGGTTCTTTGATGTGAAATATGGTCCCAGTGTACCCCTTTCTGTCACTACTCCATGGTTTTCCCCTTTGCCGGTGGTTGACTTTAGCCTTCAAGAAAAGATCAAGATGACAATTGATTGTACATCCGTGGTACAGGCAATTCAGCAATACATGCAAGGCAGACATTGTGGATTCTTCCACATCTACACAGTTAATTCAAAAGACCCAGTGACAGGTCGATCAGGTGTCTCTGATTATGTTCCAAAGGTTCAGGTGATTATTAAGATTATCATACAAAGTGTCTGTATTCATGGCTGAGATGGTTGCTATCATTTTAATCTTGGAATGGGTCGGAGAAGTACATCCTGATTATGTACATCCATGCTCTGATTTGATCTGTTTTGACATCTATTAAAAAACGTACTTCAAATTGTAGGTCAGATGTTCTTCTTGATGAAAACCCCTGGTTTCCTTGGGTTGTGCTAGTCCAGGGAATACACACTCTGGTCCTGCCAAATCCATGAGATTTGGACGGTGCTCCCACCTCAAACCTCGGTTTGTGTGGAGACCGTGTATTTTGCTCCCCTGGTATATCTCAGTGCCAAGAAATAACAGCCTGCTGCATGCGATTATATGAATTATATTTATGAATGTTAACTGAACTAAAGGGTTTGTAAAGAAAAGAACAAAAAGGGCCCATTATAATTAAACAGTCAAATGTGCATAAGTTGGAGCTCAGCTCTTCCCAAAGTTATATTCACCGATACTCAGTAGACCTCTGCACCTTGCTCCATCAAATGATAGTCCCCCACCAGGTCGAATCCTACAATCGGTTCTCTCCAGTGTCTTCTTTCTTCATGTCCCTCCAAACCAAGACCCCAGATCACACTGTCAGGCACACGAGAAAAAAACCCGCTCCCCAGATTGGATGGCTCTCATTCCAAAGCACCTGTTATCTCCAACCATAATCCAAACACTGCTCCTACAGAAACACCATTACATTAATAGTGAAACCTCTATCAGGGTGTTACATTGAGATTGGACAACATCTGTTGAAGCTGCAGGGTTGCACGTACATTTCATATGGGTCCCTGCCCTTGTTGGGGTTGAAGGAAACAAGGTGCCAGACCTTCCAGCCAAGCAATTACTTCAAATTAAGGAACTAAATGTGGTGTCTTTGCATAAAGGGGAAGCAAAAGCCATGAAATTCAGAGAGGCAGTAGGGGCCACGAGAAGGCCTTGGCGAGCAGGATTAAAGATAACCCCAAGGCATTCTACAAGGCTGTGAAGAGCAAGAGGATAAGACTAATCAAGTGTGATAGTGGAAAAGTGTATATGGAAACAGAGGAGATAGCTGAGGTACTTTATGAATACTTTGCTTCAGTATTCATTACGGAAAAGGATCTTGGCGATTGTGGGGTTGACTTACAGCTGATTGAAAAGCTTGAGCATGTAGACATTAAGAAAGAGGATGTGCTGGAGCTTTTGGAAAGCATCAAGTTGGATAAGTCTCTGGGATCGGATGAGATGTACCCCAGGCTACTGTGGAAGGCGAGGGAGGAGATTGCTGAGCCTCTCGCAATGATCTTTCTATTATCAATGGGGACGGGGGAGATTCTGGAGGATTGGAGGGTTGCAGATGTTGTTCCCCTATTCAAGAAAGGGAGTAGAGATAGCCCAAGAAATTAAATGCCAGTGACTCTTACTTCAGTGGTTGGTAAGTTGATGGAAAAGATCCTGAGAGGCAAAATTTATGAACATTTGGAGAGGCATAATATGATTCGGAATAGTCAGCATGGCTTTGTCAAAGGCAGGTTTTGCTTTCCGAGCCTGATTGAATTTTCTGAGTATGTGACCAAATATTTTGATGAAGGTAGAGTAGTAGATGTAGTGTATATGGATTTCAGCAAGGCATTTGATAAGCTACCCCATGCAAGGCTTATTGAGAAAGTAAGGAGGCATGGGATCGAAGGGGACCTTGTTTTGTGGATCCAGAATTGGCTTGCCCACAGAAGGCAAAGAGTGGTTGTAGACGGGTTATATTCTGCATGGAGGTTGGTGACCAGTGGTGTGCCTCAGGGATCTGTCCTGGGATCCCTTTTCTTTGTGATTTTTATAGATGACCTGGATGAGGAAACGGAGGGATGGGTGAGTGAAGGATACAAAGGTTGGTGGTGTTGTGGATAGTGTGGAGAGCTGTCAGAGATTCCAGCAGGACATCGGTAGAATGCAAAACTGGGTTGAAAAGTGGCAGATGGAGTTCAACCCAGATAAGTGTGAGGTGGTTCATTTTGGTAAGTCAAATGTTATGGCATCCGTTAGTCTTGCGAGACCATGGATCTGCGCCTGGAAAGTCCTCACTCTCCAAGGCGCAGGGCTGGGCAAGGTTGTATGGAAGACCAGAAGTTGCCCATGCTGCAAGTCTCCCCTCTCCACGACACCAATGTTGTCCAAGGGAAGGGCATTTGGCCCCATACAGCTTGGCACTAGTGTTGTCACAGAGCAATGTGTGATTAAGTGCCTTGCTGAAGAACACAACAAGTTGCCTCGTCTGCGGCTCGAACTCATGACCTTCAGGTCGCTAGTCCAATGCCTTAACCTCTTGGCCACATGCCCACACTAAGTCAAATATGATGGCAGAATATTGTATGAATAGTAAGACACTTGGCAGTGTGGAGGATCAGAGTGATCTTGGGGTCCAAGTCCATAGGATGCTCAAAGCAGCTGCGCAGGTTGACTCTGTGGTTAAGAAGGCATACAGTGTATTGGCCTTCATTAATCATGAAACTGAATTAGGAGCTGAGAGGTAATGTTGCAGCTGTATTGGACCCTGGTCAGGCCCCACTTGGAGTGCTGTGCTCATTTCTGGTCGCTTCACTACAGGAAGCATGTGGAAGCCATAGAAAGGGTGCTGGGGAGATTTACAAGGATGTTGCCTGGATTGGGGTGCATGCCTTATGAAAACAGGTTGAGTGAACGCTGCCTTTTCTCCTTGGAGTGACGGAGGATGAGGGGTGACCTGATAGAGGTGTAGAAGATGATGAGAGGCATTGATTGTGTGGATAGTCAGAGGCTTTTTCCCAGGGCTGAAATGGTTGCCACAAGAGGACAAGGTTTAAGGTGCTGGGGAGGAGATACAGAGGAGATGTCAGAGGTAAGTTTTTTCACTCAGAGAGTGGTGAGTGCGTGGAATGGGCTGCCGGCAACGATGGTGGAGGCGGATACGATAGGGTCTTTTAAGAGACTTTTGGATAGGTTCATGGAGCTTAGAAAAATAGAGGGCTGTGGGTAAGCCTTGTAATTTCTAAGGTAGGGATATGTTCGGCACAACTTTGTGGGCAGAAGGGCCTGTATTGTGCTGTAGGTTTTCTTTGTTTCTGAATGGATGTCTCTCTCTTCTGAGGCTGTGTCCTCTGGTCCTAGATTCACCAAGTGTAGGAAACATCCTCTCTACATCTGCTCTGCCCATTCGATATTCAACAGGTTTCAATGAGATCACCCTTATTATAACATTAAACACAGCAAATACAACACAGCAAAAGGACACTTGGCCCACAATGTTATTCTGAACCAGCTAAAAAGCAAATCAAAAACACCCAAACAATAATTTCTCCTGCCAACACAATACCCATATCCCTCCATCTTACTTACACCCATGTGCCTATCCAAACATCTCTGAAAAGTCTCTAATGCATTTGCCCCTACCATTATACCAGGCAGCGCATTCCAGTCATCCACCACTCTGAGACAAAAAAGCTTTCTCCTCACATTCCCCATGAACCCTACCCCATTTCACCTTCACAACATGGTCTCTGAACCAGCCAGCATTCTGGTGAACCTCTTCTATATCCTCTCCAAAGACTCAACATCCTTCTTAGAGTGGGGTGACCAGAACTGTGTGCAATACTTCAGATGTGGCCTATACAGAGCTGTAAAGTTGCAACCTAACCTCTTCACATTTGAAGAGTTGACTAAAATCCATGTAGACAATATGCACTGCCCTACCATCATCAATCTCTCTTTTCTTTCTTCTAAACTCCAGTGAGTACAGGCCCAGAGCCATCAAATGCTTCCGATATGTTAACCCTTCCATTCCTGGAATCATTCTCGTGTAGCTTCTCTGGAACCTATCCAATGCCAGCACATCTTCGATAAGGGGCCCAAAATTGCTCACAATACGCCAGATGTTGGCTGACCAATACCTTATAAAGCTTCAGTGTCATGTCTTTGTTCTTATATTCTCATCCTCCTGCAATGAATGCATTTATTGTATTTGCCTTCCTTACAATCAACTCAATCTGCAAATTAACCTTTACAGATTCCGAAGCAACGCACACAAACCGCTAGAGGAACTCAGCAGGTCAGGGAGCATCTCATTTTCTTTACTGCCTGTTGCACTGTGACCTTTAGGGCAGCAACGAAGGTCCTCCATTTCTGGTGGTGTTCATGGCTTCCTTCATCATGTCAGTAGATCCTCAGTTTTCACTCCTGTCAGTCCTGCAAGTCCTGGGTGGAGACTCAGGAATACGATCACAACCAAATGTAGAAGGATTCTTCATTGCTGTTTCCATAACAACTTTGTTTAACCAGAGTTGTTTGCCCTGAGCTGAACCCCTGAACCTGGAGGACCTGTGGACCACTCTTAGTCTGGTCTCTGCTCTTTGACCTACACGGCATGGGTGACCCTACCAGGTGCCAAAGCATAAACCCTGGCCCCTGACAACAGAGCTCTCTGAGTCATTGAGGCACACATGCCTCCATACCAGGACAAGGTTGTGGTCCTCTTGGAGGAGACCTCATCCATGTTGGCGTTTCAGGACTGAGAGGGAAGGGGGTAAGATGCCTGAATAAAAAGGTAGTGGGAGGGGAAAGATGGCAGTTGGAAGGTGAGGTGATGGCTGAAGCCAGGTGGGAGGGAAAGGTCAAGGACTGGAGAAGAAAGAATCTGATAGGAGAGGAGAGTGGACAATAGGAGAAAGGGAAGGAGGAGGGGACCCAGGGGGAAGTAATGGGCTGGTGAGGAGAAATGAAAGGTCAGAGTGGGGAATAGAGGAATGGGAGTGGGGGGTGTGGTTTTGGTCACCGGAAGGAGAAATCGATGTTCATGCCATCAGGTTGGAGGGTAACCAGACAGAATATAAGGTGTTGCTCCACTCCTTGAGGGTGGCCTCATCTTGGGCACGAAAGGAGGCCATGAATTGACATGGCAGAATGGGAATCTGAATTGAAATGTTTGACCACCAGGAAGTCCCGCTTGTGATGGATGATGTGCAGGTGCTCGATGAAGGGGTCCCCCACTTTACGAGGGGGCTCAACAGTGTAGAGGAGGCTGCATTTTGGAACACTGAACACAACAGACAACCCCAGCAGATTTGCAGGTGAAGTGTTGCCTCATTTGGAAGGAGTGTTCAGGACCCTGAATGGAGGTGAGGGAGGAGGCGTATAGGTAGCTGTAGAACTTGAGCTGCTTGCCAGGTTAAGTGCCTGGAGGGAGATTAGTAGGGAGGGACAAATGGACAAGGGAATAACAGAGGGAGTGATCCCTATGGAAAGTGGGAGAGGGGTAGGGAGGAAAAGAAATGATCAGTGGTAGAATCCCTGCACAAGGGATTTCGGGAATCCTGTGCAAGGACTCCCACGTCTCTTTCCACCTCTGATTTTTGAATTTTCTCCCCGTTGAGAAAGTATTCTATGCCTTTATTCCTTCTATCAAAGTACTTGATCATACACTTCCCTACACTTTATTCTATCTCCTACTGCCTTGCCTGTTCTCCCAATCTGTCCAAGTCCTTCTGCAGACTCCCTGGTTCGTCAGCACTACCTGCCCCTCCACCTATCTTTGTTTCATCTGTAAACTTGACAATAAAGCCATCAATTCTGTCATCAAAATCGTTGACATATACTGTAAAAAGGAATGGTCCCGATACCAAGCCCTGTGAAACGCCAACAGCCAATAATAATTGGCCTATGTTATTCCGAGACAGTGTAAGATGTGGATGTGGGGTCGATTTCAACATTAAAAAGAAATTTATATGTGTACATGGATGAGAGTGCAGGGTGATGGGACTAGGCAGATAGAGTCACAGAATCATAGAAAAACACAGAGAACAACTGGCCCTGCGACCCATCTAGTCAGTGCCAAACCATTTAAACTGCCTCATAATTGTATAAACATCCATGAGGTGACCACTCAGCTTCCCGAATTCCAGGGGAAACGGTCTCAGTCTGTCCAGCCTCTTGTTATAAACCAGCCTCCACCCTGACACAGTTACATTTTGTGAATCTGTTTTGCCCCCTCTCCAGCTTATCAGATGCTTTCTGTAGCAAGGAGACCAGAATGCACACAATCCTCTCAACATGGTCTCGTTGCCATCTGCGACATAAGACCAGAAAGCAAAGGAGGAGAACTTGGATATTCAGCCATCGAGTCTGCTCCACCATTCTATCATGGCTGATTTATTATCCTCCTTATCTGCAACGTAACACCCTAAGTCCTGTAGTCAGTGAGCAAATTGATTGACTTACTCACCTGGATCTCAAGAGGTCAGATTTTCCAACTCTTCTCACCCAGATTTCCAAATACAACAAATATTCTTCACCTAGTGGTGTCCTACCACAATTGCATGTCTGCTGTGGACAACATCCCCACCTGGTGGTGTCCAGCCACAATGACATGTCCCCTGTGGACAACCCCCCCACCTGGTGGTGTCCAGCCACAATGAAATGTCGCCTGTGGACAACATTCCCACCTGATGGTGTCCTAGCACAGTGACATGGCCCCTGTGGAATACACAAGGGGATGGACACAGTCTGTGAAAGTGAGGCAAATCAGCAGTGAGGTCATGCACCCGATAGAGATTACAGAGGAAAGGCTGTTTTCACACATTAGACATGTGGAAGGTGTTTGATGATCAATTGCACAGAGTACAGAAAAGGTGTGTTCCCCTTAGAAAGAAGGACGAGATAGAAAGATAAGAGAGTTCTGGAAGTCCAAGGAAGTGATAAGGTCGGTGGGACGAGGTGAGAGTAAGAGTTTGGCATGGAATGGAAGGGTCGAGATGGCCTGTTTCTGTGCTGTAATTGTTATATGGTTACAGATGTTTTTTTAATCAAGAAGAAAAAGGAAATGTATGTAAAGCTTCGGAAGTCAGGATCAAATGAAACACATGAGGAGGGCAGTGGATGTTGTCTACATGGGATTTAGTCAGGTGTTTGAAAAAGCCCCTCATGGGAGGCGACTCCGGAAGATTAAGATGCATGGGATCTGCGGCAAATTGACTGCTTGGACTCAGAACTGGGTTGCGCAAAGAGGACAGAGGGCAGTGGTTGAAGGGACTTACTCACACTGGAGGTCTGTAATTCGTGGAGTTCTGCAAAGTCTGTGTTGGGAACTCTGATGTTTGTAATGTATATAAATGCCCTGGATGAAAATGTCGGTGGGTGGGTTAGTAAATTTATGGATGATACCAAGATTGGTGCAGTTGTGGATAGCATAGAAGACTGGCAAAGAACACAGCACAATATCGATCAGTTGCAGATATGGGCTGAGAAATGGCAGATGGAATTTTATCCAGATAAATGTGAGGTGTTGCACCTCAGTTGGGCAAATGCAAGGAGACAGTACACTGTTCAGGGAAAGGTCCTTAACAGTGTTGCTGAGCAGAGAGATCTTGGGATCCAAGTTCATCGCTCCTTGAAAGTGGCTACACAGGTTGATGGTAAGAACGCTTATGGAATGCTTGCTTTAATGAGTTGAGGCATTGAGTTCAAAAGTCAGGAGGTTATGTTGCAATTTTATAAAACTGGTAAGGCCTCATCTGGAATATTGCATACATTTCTGGTTGTCTCATACCAGAGGGTATGCATTGAAGGTGAGAGGCAGTAGGCAGTAGTGAGTGGTAATATGTTCAACTCAGAGTGATGGATGCCTGGAACGTGCTACCTGGTATGGTGGGTGAGGCAAAAATACATGAGATGATTTTAAGAGACGTTTAGATGTGTACATGGATGTACGGAAGATGAAGGGATATGGATATGAGGGAGGTAGGAGGGATTAGTGTTTGGGTGTTTTTGATTTGCCTTTCAGCTGATTCAACGCACCATTGTGGTGTGAATGGCCTGTTCCTGTGCTGTACACTTCATGTTCTATGTTCTTTGCTGTCATGAAACAAATGAGGGTGGATAACTCCCCAGGGCCTTACAAGGTGTTCTCTCAGAGTTTGTGGGAGGCTCGTGCGTAATTTGCAGGGACCCCAGCAGAGATACTGTATTTAAAATGTCCTCAGTAATGGGAGAGGTATCAGAGGATTGGAGCACGTCAAGTGTTCTGTTGCTTAAGAAAGGCACCAAGTATAACCCAGAAAATTTTAGGCTGGTGAGCCTGACATTGGTAGTGTGTAAGTTAGACCATAAGATCATAAGAAATAGGAGCAGAAATAGGCCATTCAACCCATCGGGTCTGCTCCACCATTCCATCATGTCTGATATATTATTCCTCCCAACCCCATTCTCCTGCTTTTTCCCATTAACCTTTGACACCCTGATTAATGAAGAACTTATCAACCTCTGCCTGAAATATTCTCAGTGACTTGGCCTGCACTGCCGTCTGTGGTAATGTATTCCATAGGTTCATCAACCTCTGGCGAAAGAAATTCCTCCTCATCTCTATTCTAATGGACGTCCCTCTACTCCGAGTCTGTGCCCTCTGGTTTGAGACTTCTTCACTGCAGGAAACAACCTCTGCGCATCTGCTCTATTTTCCATAGGTCTCAGTGAGATCCCCTCTCCTTCTAAACTGCGGACAGTACTGTCCCAGAGCCATCAAACGCTCCTCATATGTTAACCCTTTCATTTCTGAGATCGTTCTCGTGAAACTTCTGTAATGCCAGCACATCCTTTCTTAGATAAGGAGCCTAAAACTGCTCACAATACTCCCCGGGTGGTCTGACCAATGTCTTGCAAAGCCTCAGCTTTTCATCTTTGCTGTTGTATTCTAGTCCTCTTGAAATGAATGCTAACATTGCAGTTGCCTTCGTTACCACTGACTCAACCTGCAAGTTAACCTTCGGGGAATGATGCACGAGGACTTCCAATTTTCCTTTGCACTACTGATTTTGAATTTTCTCCCTATTTAGAAAATAAATTATTGGAAGGTATTCTAATGGACTGGGTATATAAGTATTGGGTTTAGACAAGGATTGGTTGGGGATATCTGTATGGCTTTGTTACCAGGAAAGTTGATGAAGGCAAGGCAGCGGATGTTGTTTACGTGGGCTTTAGCAATTGCTTTGACAAGGTTCTGCATGGGAGATTGGTCAAGAAGGTTCTGTTGCTTGGCACTCAGGATGCTGTATCAATGACATTAGACATTGGCTTTCTGGGAGAAGCCAAAGGGTGGTCGTCGATGGTTGCCTCTCTGACTCGAGGCCTGTGACTGGTGTTGTGCTGCAGGATGGGTTGGTTGTTGTCATCTGTATCAACAATCTGAATGATAATGTGGTAAACTGAATCAGCATATTTGTGGATGACACCAAGATTGGGGGTGTAGTGGACAGTGAGCAAGGCTATCAAAGTTGGCCGTGGGACCTGGACCATCTGGAAATGGGCTAAAAAGTATCAGATGGGGGGTAATGCAGACAAGTGTAAGGTGTTGCACTTTGAAAGGACAAACCAGGGTAGGACTCACACAGGGAGTGGAAGAGTACCGAGGGGTGCGGTAGAAAAGAAGGAACTGGGAATATAGGTCCATAATTCCTTGAAAGTGGCATCACAGATAGAGAGGGTCATAACGAAAGCTTTTGGCACACTGGCCTTGGTTGATCAAAGCACTGAGTGCAGGACTTGGAAAGTTATGTTGAAGTTGTTGGTGAGGCTGAATTTGGAGTATTTTGTGCAGTTCTGGTCACCTAACAACAGGAAAGATGTCAATAAGACTGAAAGAGTGCAGAGAAAATTTACAAGGATGTTGCCAAGATTTGAGGACCTGAATTATGGAAAGGTTGAATAGGTTTGGACATGATTCCCTGGAGTGGAGGAGAAATTTGAGAGACGTGACGCCACGGTAGCATCGTGGTTAGTGCGACACAATTACAGTTTGGGCTGTAATAGATCAGAGTTCCATTCCGGCACCGTCTGTAAGGAGTTTGGACTTTTGGAGTTTGAATCCCTGTGGAATTCGTGGATTTCCTCCAGGTGCTCCAGTTTCTACCCACGATCCAAGGGTATCTGGTTAGTTGGTCATTGTAACTTGCTCTGTGATTAGTCTCGGGTTAAATCATGGGTTGTTGGCAGTGTGGCTCAAAGGGCTGGAAGGGCCTATTCCACACTGTATCTCTAAATAAAATAAAACAAAATAAAAATAAGAATTTGATCCGGGTCTACCAGAATTTTGAACCCCTGTTCTCTGCACCAATTCCTCAGCCATTCATTCATCTGTACTTTCATCCTATTCCTGCCCTGACTAGCACTGGGAGTAATACAGAGATTCCTACCTTGGAGGTCCTGCTGTTCTGCCCCTTCCCTAACTCCCTGTACTTACTGTGCAGGACATCTTCCCCCTTTCTCTCCATGTCAATATGCCAATGTGCACAACAATATCTGGTGCTCACCCTCCCTCTTGAGAATCTTGAAGACCTGCACTTTGGTTTGACCAAAAGACCAGAAGGTTCTTACCAAAAGGTCTTTAAGGCTTCAGTTATGTTAGGGCTGGTGTTGGGAGGTCAGTTATCTATAGTGATTGCAGTTGATACAAAGATGTTTCGGGAGCTTTCCTTGTTTTCGTTGGAATTGGACATTTGGGAAGGTGGACAGTGGTTCACACTCGTTGGTTGAGTAATAACCACCTTCCACATTGATTATGTACAGACTGTATTGGGTTTAGGGTGAGGTATCAAACGGCAGGCAGTCGCACTTGTATTTCAATGGTTCAATGGTTCCATTGTTCAATTTAATGTCAGAGAATGTAAACAATCTACAACCTGAAATCCTTACTCTTCACAGACATCCACAAAACAGAGAAAAAAACACCAAAGAATGAATGACAGGATAACATTAAAACCCCAAAGCCCCCTCACCCTCCCATGCACAAGCAGTTGCAAAGCATCAACCCTCCCCTTTCCTCTCCCCCCCATGTGTCCCAGCAGAAAGCATGAGCCCCCACACCACCCAACACGCAAGCAATAGCAAACCCCCAGAGACTATGATCTATCATCCATCAAAAACGACTTTTCATCCCAACGCCTGGACATCCCAGTCACTTCATTATCAGCCACACTGGCAACTTCGATCTAGTCATACAGAACCATGTAATGCCCTGGTTCACAACTTTACTGTTAGGCTGTATGTATTTCATTTGGAAGTTCTGTATGAGCAATCTGTCCTGCTTTCAGCCTTTTTGGGTTATTGTTGAACATAAAGGATGATGAGAAATGTGTGCCATCCAATTAGGATGGTGGAACTGCGGGGAGGTTTTTTTGGTGAGGGTCACGAAGGTTGGTCTTGGGTCTTTTGTTCAGTGGGAGATGAAGAGAGAAGATGCCAGGGGGAACCTGTTGTAGGATACGACCCAGTGGGAGACCTGATTGTTCGAGATGGATTGTGAGTGACGTTCAGAAGGTGGTGTGTGCTTTCACGCAGACCTGAGGCCCAGTGCGTGAATGACAGAGAAGTTCAAGATGAGCTCCAACTTGTACACATTTGACTGTGTTTTAGTTAAGTAAGATTCATAAATATAATTCCTTTAGTCGTATGCAGTGTGCTGTCTGTTATTTCTTGGCACTGAGTTGTAACAGGGTAGCAAATTACACAGTATCCACACAAGCCGGGGTTTGGGGTAGGAGGGTCGTCTCAATCTCATGGCTTTGGCAGGACCGGAGTGTGTTTTCCCTTGACTTGTACAGCCAAGGAAACCAACGAGGTTTCAACCATACTTCAGACAATATGGAAACAGGCCATTTGGCCCAGTTAGTCCATGCTGACCAAGATACCCCATCCAAGCTGGACCCATTTGCCAGCATTTGGCCCATAACCTTCCCAACCTGGGTTTGATGGACCCCTCAGTTAATGGGAGGGGTCGCTGGCATAAAAGAAGGTTGAGAACCCCTGTTCTAAACCTTTCCAATCTATGTACCTGTTGAAAGTTGTTATTGTACCTGCCTCAACCACTTCCTCTGGCAGCTCACTACATATAGATACCACACTCTGTGTAAATAAAGTTGCCCCTCAGGTTCCTATTCAGTCTTTTCCCTCTCACCTTCAGCCTATGCCCTCTAATTCTTAATTCCTTACCTCACGGAACAAAGCAGCGTGCATTCAACCTACTAATGCCCCTCAGCATTTTATACACCTCTCAGTCTCCTTTACTTGAAGCAATAAAGTCCCAGCCCATCCAAACTCCCCCTGTAACTCAGTCCTTTAAATCCTGGCAACATCCTAATAAATCTCAGCTGCACTCTTTCCAGTTTAATAACAACTTTGCTATAGCAGGGCAAACAAAACTGAACATGATACTCCAAGTAACATTCACAAAATGCTAGAGAAACTCAGCAGGTCAGGCAGCATCTATGGAGGGGAATAAATGATCACCTTCCAGCTTGTCCTGACCCACTCCCCACCTTGTTCTGGATTCTTCCCCCTTCCTTTTCAGTAATGATGAAGGGTCTCTGTCTGAAGTGTCAACCATTTATTCCCCTCCATAGATGCTGCCTGACCTGCTGAGGTACAATATTTTGTGTGTGTTGCTCTAGATTTCCAGCATCTGCAAAATCCCTTGTGCACTGTAATCTCCAAACCTTTAAACTCAATGGCTGATTGATGCAGCTGAGCATGCCAAAAGCCATCTTCACTACCCTGTCAACCTTTGACTCCAGTTTCAGTGAGCCTTGCATGTGTACTCCAAGGTTTCTCTGTCCTACAACGCTCCTCGGGCCCTTTCCATTCACTATGAATGTCCAACCTGAATTTGACTTTTCAAAATTGCAATATTCCAGACTTTTCTGAAGTAAACTCCACTTGCCATTCCTCAGTCCATGTACTCAGCTGATCAAAATTGCTCTGTAGTTTTTGAAACCCTTTTTCACTGTTCACTGTTTTATCTATTTCAGTGTCATCTGCAAACTTCCTGACCTTACCTTGTACATTCTTGGTGGGCAGGCAAGGAGAGAGGAAAGGAGATGGGGTATGGTGAAGGAGAGGGCGAGGGGGAGTTGGGGGATGTCATTACTGGAAGTTTGAGAAATCAGTGGTTATGCCATCAGGTTGGAAACTACCCAGATGGAATATAAGGTGTTGTTCCTCCAACCTGAATGTGGCCTCATCACAACTGTAGAGGAGGTGATTGATGGACATATCAGAATAGGAATGGGAAGTGGAATCAAGATGGTTGACCACTGGGAGGTCCTGCTTCTTCTGGCGGACGGAGCGTAGGTGCTCAGCAAAACAGTCTCCCAATATACAGGAGGATATTGGTGGATCTCACCAATATACAGGAGGCCATACTGGGAGCACTTGAACACAGTACATGACCCCAGCAGACTCTCAATTGAAGTGTCGCTTCACCTGTGAGAGTTTGGGGCCTTTAATGGTAGTGAGGGAGAAGGTATAGGGGCAGGTGTAGGACATGTTCTGCTTGCAAGGATAAGTGGTGGGAGAGGGATCGGTGGGGAGGGACGAGTAGACAAGGGAGTTGCAGAGGGAGTGATTCCTGCGGAACGCAGAAAGTGGGGAGGAGGAAAAGATGTGCTTGGTGATGGCGGAAATTCTGGAGAATTATGTGCTGGACGCGGAGACTGGTGGGGCGGTAGGTGCGGACAAGAGGAACCCCATCCCTGGCAGGGTGACGGGAGGATGGGGTAAGAGCAGACGTGCGTGAAATGGAAGGGAAGCGGTTGAAGGCAGCATTGATGGTGGAGGAAGGGAAGCCCCTTTCTTTGACAAAGGAGGACATCTCCTTTGTTCTAGAATGAAAATCCTCACCCTGAGAGCAGATACAGTGAAGAAGGAGGAATTGAGAGAAGGGGATGGCTTTTTCTTTTTTACAAGTAATGGGCTGGGAAGAGGTATAGTCTAGGTAGCTGTGAGAATCCGTGGGTTTATAATAGACATCAGTGGATAAGCTTTCTCCAGAAATAGAGACAGTGAGATTGAGAAAGGGGAGGGAGGTATGGGAAATGGACCAGGTAAATTTGAGGGCAGGGTGGAAACTGCACTAATGCAGTTGTCGATGTAGCATCGGAAAAGTGCATTTCCTATGGTCACCAGTGTAGGCTTGGAACATAAACTGTTCAATGTAGCCAACAAAAAGGCAGGCATAGCTGGGAGCAATGCGAGTTCCCATGGCTACACATTTTGTTTGAAGGAAGTGGGAGGAGCTAAAGGAGAAGTTATCAAGAGTGAGGACAAGTTCTGCTGGACAGAGGAGAGTGGTGGTGGAGGGGAACTGGTTTGGTCTGGAGTCCAGAAAAAGATGGAGAACTTTGAGGCCTTCCTGGTGTGGGATGGAGGTGTATAGGGACTTGACATCAATGGTAAAAATAAGATGATGGGGCCAGAGAACTTGAAATCCTTGAAAGGATCAAGATTTGTTGTTCTGCCATCAGGCAAACGTTACAGGAGCATCAAAACTAAAATCACAAGGCTACTAAACAGCTTCCTCCCACAGGCAGTCAGACTGCTAAATGCTGCTCTACATGACTCTGCTTTGGACACTTTTAACTTGCACTGGACACTTATAACTGATTTTAACTGACATGTGGCTGTTGTGTTTTACTATATATTGTGATGTTTATTATTTAGTGTTGCGTTTGTTATGTTATGATTGCACTGCTCCTGGGAAACGCTGTCTCATTCTGCCCTGCAGAGCTGATGTATGGTTAGAATGACAATAAAGTTTTTTTTTTGAATTGAATTGAATTGAAGACCCTGCGAAATGCCACGGATGTTGGTAGGAAGGGACTGAACTATGGGGGGATAAAACAGAGTTGGGGTATGCCGTTATGAGTTCAGTGGGGCAGGAACAAGCTGAAGCAATGGGTCTGCAGGATGAGCAGGTTTATGGATCTTGGGTAGGAGGTAGAAATGGGAAGTGTGTGGTGCAGGAACAATGAGGTTTGTGGCAGTGGATGTGAGATCCCCAGAGTCAATGAGGTTGGTGACTGGGCAATGGCCTGCTGCTCCTTAGTGGGGTTCTGTTCCAGGGGTAAGTAAGATGAGGTGTCAGAGAGTTGTCACTGGGCCTCAGTAAGGTAGAGGTCAGTCCACCAGACTACTACAGCACCCCATTTATCTGCGGGTTTGACGGTGAGGTTAGGATTAGCAAGGATGGAGTGGAGAGCCCAGTGTTCGGAAGGGGTGAAGTTGGAATGGGAGAGAGGAGTATTGAAGTCGAGACGGTTGATGTTGGCTATGAAAAGGTCCAGAGCAGGCAGAAGACTGGGGCTGGGCGTCCAGGAAGAAGAGCAGGGTTGAAGATGGGAGAAGGGATCATTGGTGCAGGGTGGAGCGTCCTTGCCAGAAAAGGAAGAATGGTGGCAGAAGAGCTCATCATCATGGTGGGCGTGGAACTCACTGAGGTGTGAGCGTAGGGGGACAAAAGTGAGGCCCTTACTGAGGACAGAACGCTCTGGCTCAGAGGGCAAGGTCGGAGGGAGTAGTGAAGACCCAGCACAGATGAAAGCTGGAATCAGAAGAGGGAAAAGGGTTGGTAGTGTCTGAGGAGCAGGGAGGTTTGGGGTGTTCAGGGTTGGCAGGGTGAGATGGAGTCTTCGAGGGCTCAGGAGCTGGCGGTGGGACCTCAGAGAGACGGGGTTGCGGAGTGGTGGTGGGGGAAGAGAAGACAGGTTCCAGAGGCAGCACGTGAAGACCTAGTCTGGAGTCAGAGTTGGAGGTTGTGCAGTCGGCACCTTGGAGATGTCCAAGGTCGTTGGAACCCTCATTGATGGCTGTGGAGTCCGGATCTGAATCTGCTCTGGATCGTTGGAGCTGTTGAGGTCGGTAGCAGGGATCACGGTCTGGAGACATCTGGGCCTGCTGGTGTTGGAGACGGCAGGTTCTGTGGTCTGGAGACGGGTGATTTTCTGATCGTTGCAGGATGTGAGAAAGTCAAAGAACTGATGATTGAAAGGGTGGATCTGGCGGAGGATAAAGTAGCAGACAGGTCCATTACAGGCGGTAGAGAGAGAATCCCAAAGTTGTGGAAGTGACTGGGATAGGGACTCCAGGTACCTCCTCATGGCGGAAAGCGTGGGGCATAGAGCGCAATGAGAGAAGCAGCGAGAGAAACAGTGGACGGACTCCCCCTTCTCCAGCCTTGCATCTCTTTCACATTCAACTTCCCAGCTGTTAATTTCATCTTCCCCCTCCTGGTTTCACCAATCACCTTGTGTTTCTCGCTCCTTCCGCCACTTTTTATACTTATCATTTTTTTTTCTGCAGTCCTGCTGAAGGGTCTGGGCCCAGAACGTCCACTGTACTCTTTTCCAGAGATGCTGCCTGGTGTGCTGAGTTCCTCCAGCATTTTGTGTGTGCAGCTCGGATTTCCAGCATCTGCAGATTTTCTCTTGTTTGTGATATAATGCTGATCTTCTATCAGGCACTGGTCAGACCACACTTGAAGTATTGTGAGCAGTTTTAGGTCCCTCATCTACGAAAAAAATGTGCTGGCGCTGGAGAGAGTCCAGAGGAGGTTTCTGAGAATGACCCCAGGAATTAAAGAATTTAACATGTGAGAAGCATTTGATGGCTCTGTGTCTGTACTCCCTGGAGTTGACAGGAATGAAGGGGGGAACCTATCGAATGTTTAAAGGTCCAGATAAAGTGGATGTTGAGTGGTTGTTTCCTCCAGTGGGGGAGTCTTAAGACCAGAGGGCATAGCCTCAGAATGGAGGAACGTTTAGTGAGGAAGCTACGTAGCATCCATGCCAGGACCACCGGACTGAGAAACTGGTAATTTCCCAAAGTTGTAAAGCTGATTAACACCTCCACCCACTACCCCACCCCCAACCATCACTAGTTTATCATTTCCCGTCTGAGTCACCTTATGTTCACCTTATGTGCCTATCGTCACTTTCTGGACATTTATGTATATAACCTATTTTATGTATTTATATGTATAATAGGTATTTTATCATTGTGTTCTTTATCTAATTGTGTTTTTTTGTCCTGCTGGATTTGACATTTTAAAATCTTGAATCGTCAGTCGCTCGTTCCACATACCAGCCACCTTCTGTGTGGGAAATGTATCGCTCAGGTCTGCTTTAAATCTTTCCCCTTTCCCCTTTCACCCTGAACCTGTGCCGTCTTCTCTCAGACTCCCCGCCCTTGGGGAAAAGGCTGTAACCATCCACTTTCTCTAAGCCCATCATAATTAAACACCTCTAAGGTCAACCGTCAGTTTCCAGAATTCCAGGGGAAACTGTCTCTGTCTGTCCAGCCTCTTCTCATAAGCAAACCCTCACCCTGACCCAGTGTCATTCTGTGAATCTGTTTTGCACCATTTCCAGCTATCAGCTCCTTTCGATAAACAAGGAGACCAGACTTCACACAGTACTCTGAATGTGGTCTCCAGCAGTGACAGGCCTAATGTGGACAACACTCCCACCTGGTGGATCTCTGCCACAATGACAGATTCCCTGTGGACAACACTCCCACCTGGTGGTGTCCTGCTGCAATGACAGCTCCCCAAGCGGACAACACTCGGGGACAAACACATTCGACAGAAGTGAGGTGAAGCAGCAGCGAGGTCATGGACCCTCTACAGATTACAGAGGAAGAGGTGTTTGCTGTCTTGAAGCAGATCAGGGAGGATAAATCCCCAGGGTCTGACAAGGTGTTCTCTCGGACGCTGTCAGAGTCTTGCGCAGAAATTTCACCGTCCCCAGCAGAGATACTGTATTTAAAACACCCTTACCAATGGGTGAGGTGCCAGATTGAAACACAGCTCACAGCATGCTGAGCTCGTTGACTTCATTAACTTTGCCTCCAACTTTCACCCTGCCCTCAAGTTTACCTGGTCCATTTCCGACACCTCCCTTCCCTTTCTAGATCTTTCTGTCTCTCTCTCTGGAGACAGCTTATCTACTGAAGTCTATTATAAGTCTACTGACTCTCACAGCTATCTGGATTATTCCTCTTCTCACCCTGTCTCTTGCAAAAATGCCATCCCCTTCTCGCAATTCCTCCGTCTCCACCGCATCTGCTCTCAGGATGAGGCTTTTCATTCCAGGACGAGGGAGCTGTCCTCCTTTTTTAAAGAAAGGGGCTTCCCTTCCTCCACCATCAACTCTGCTGTCAAACGCATCTCCCCCATTTCACGCACATCTGCTCTCACTCCATCCTCCCACCACCCCACTAGGAATAGGGTGCCCCTGGTCCTCGCCTACCACCCCACCAGCCTCCGGGTCCAACATATTATTCTCCGTAACTTCTGCCACCTCCAACGGGATCCCACCACTAAGCACACCTTCCCTCCCCACCTCTCTCTGCTTTCTGCAGGGATCACTCCCTACGCGATTCCCTTGTCCATTCGTCCCCCCCATCCCTCCCCACTGATCTCCCTCCTGGCACTTATCTTTATAAGAGGAACAAGTGCTACACATGCCCTTACACTTCCTCCCTTACCACCATTCAGGGCCCCAGACAGTCCTTCCAGGTGAGGCAACACTTCACCTGTGAGTCGGTTGGGGTGATATACTGTGTCCGGTGCTCCCGATGTGGCCTTCTATATATTGGCGAGACCCGACGCAGACTGGGAGATCATTTTGCTGAACACCTACGCTCTGTCCGCCAGAGAAAGCAGGATCTCCCAGTGGCCACACATTTTAATTCCACATCCCATTCCCATTCTGATATGTCTATCCACGGCCTCCTCTACTGTAAAGATGAGGCTGCACTCAGGTTGGAGGAACAACACCTTATATTCCGTCTGGGTAGCCTCCAACCTGATGGCATGAACATTGACTTCTCTAACTTCCGCTAATGCCTCACCTCCCCCTCGGACCCCATCCGTTATTTATTAATATTCACACATTCTTTCTCTCTCTCTCTTCTTTTTCTCCCTCTGTCCCTCTGACTATACCCCTTGCCCATCCTCTGGGTTCCCTCCCCCCACCTTTTCCTTCTCCCTGGGCCTCCTGTCCCATGATCCTCTCATATCCCTTTTGCCAATCACCTGTCCAGCTCTTGGCTCCATCCCTCCTCCTCCTGTCTTCTCCTATCGTTTTGGATCTCCCCCTCCCCTTCCCCCTCCCACTTTCTAATCTCTTACTAGCTCTTCCTTCAGTTAGTCCTGACGAAGGGTCTCGGCCTGAAACGTCAACTGTACCTCTTCCTAGAGATGCTGCCTGGCCTGCTGCGTTCACCAGCAAATTTGATATGTGTTGCTTGAAACACAGCTGATGTTGTTTTGTTGTTTAAGAAAGGCTGTAAGAATAACCGGGGAAATTTCAGGCTTGTAAACCTGACATCAGCAGTGGGTAAGACACAGGAGCTAAAATAGGCCATTCGGCCCCTTGAGTCTGCTCCACCATTCCATCATAATCGATTTATTATTCCTCTCAATCCCATTCTCCTGTCTTCTGGGATCATTCTCGTAAACCTCCTCTAGATCCTCTCCAATGCCAGCACATCTTTCTTAGATAAGGGGCCTGAAACTGTTCACAGTGGTCTGAAATATACCCAATAGCCATCTGTGGCAATGAATTCCACAGATTCACCACCTTCTTGCAGAGGAAATTTTTCCTCATCTCTGTTTAACCTGCAAGTTAATCCTTAGGGAATCATGCACGAGGACTCCCAATTTTTTTTGCACCACTGTTTTTTGAATTTTCTCCCTATTTAGAAAATAAGTTATTGGAAGATATTCTAACGGCCTGGCTATATGAGTATTAGGATGGACCAGAACAGATTAGGGATTATCAACAGGACTTTGTGTGTGTTTGGTCATGTCCAACCAATCTTATCGATGTTTTCAAGGAAGCTGGCCAGGAAGTTGATGAAGGCAAGGCAGTGGAGGTAGTCTACGTGGACTTTAGCAAGGTCTTTGATGAGGTCCCATATGTGAGGTTGGTGAAGGAGGTTCAGTCGCTGGGCATTCAGGATGATGTAGTAAATTCGACTGGATATTGACTTTCTGGGAGAAGCCAAAGAGTGGTAGTAGATGGTTGCCTCTCTGACTCGAGACCTGTGACTGCTGTTGTGCCGCAGGGATCAGCTGATTGTTGTTTGTCATGTTTTTCAACAGTCTGGATGATAATGTGGTGAGCTGAATCAGCACATTTCTGGATGACACCATGACTGGGGTGTAGTGTCGGCAACGAAGGGCATCGAAGTTTACAAAGGGATCTGGACCAGCTGGATAAATGTGCTAAAAAATATCAGATGGAGGATAATGCAGACAAGTGTAAGATGTTGCACTTTGGGAGGACAAACCAGGGTAGGGCTTACACGGTGAGTGGAAGGGCACTGAGGGGTGCGGTAGAACAGAGGGATCTGGGAATACAGATCCCTAATTCATTGAAAGTGGCATCATAAATAGATAGGGTTGTAAAGAAAGCTTTTGCCCATTTGGCATTCATTAATCAAAATATTGAGTACAAGAGTTGGGATGTTTTCCTAATTTTGTTTTAGGTGTTGGTGAGTACCTTGTGCAGTTCTGGTCACCTACCAATAGGAAAGATGTGAATAAGATTGAAAGATAAATTTTACAAGGATGTTGCCAGTACTGGAGGAGTTGATTGAAAGGGAAAGGTTGAATATGTTAACCCATTATTCCCTGGAGTGGAGGAGAATGAGGAGAGATGGGGCAGCACGTAGCATAGCGGATGGTGCGACGTTATTACAGCTCAGAGAGTCAAAGATTAGAGTCAAATTCCAGTGCTGTCTGTAGGAAATTTGTACGTCCTCCCCATGGAATGTCTTGATTTTCTCTGGGTATCCCAATTTCCTCTCTCAGTCCAAACACCTAGCCTTTGGTAGGTGGACTGGTCATTGTAAATTGCCCCATGATTAGTCTCAGGTTAAATTGACGGTCGCTGGTGGTGCGGCTCAAAGGGCTGGAAGGGCCTATTCCACACTGTATCTCCAAATATAGATGTCTACAAGATTAGGATGGGGAGAGAAAGGGTTTGGCTTTGCTCCCCTGTGGTCCATACTGCCACCTGGTGGCCTTCTGTCGCAATCACAAGTCCACTGTGGACAACACTCTGGTGGTATCCTGTTGTAATGACAGATCCAGGGGCAGCAAGTAAACCATTTATTCGTTTCACCCTCATCACGTCATTGTAACCCAGCCAAATGACCAAGGCGTGTACTAAATATGGAGATGTTGAGGTGTGGTCACTCAGGGAGAGATCTGACATCTCAAGGCCATTGTGACACCAGTGAGAAACATCACAATGAGATGCAGCATCACAATAGGATTTAAACTCTGGTCACTTGGAGACGAGAGACAGAACATCCACTTTCAGCTTGACTGGAGGATAGTTTGCTGATCTGGAGGCATGTGTAGACACGATGTGTGAAAATCATTGGGATTTATTCATGGCCTCAAATTCATTTCATGAACAACATCTTCTGTGTGAAGAGGAAGGAAGAAACCTGGATCAGATGGAGAGACTACCTGAGAGAGGGAACTCCAACAACAGTGAGACAATGTACCAATTCTTTCCATTCCTACAGGAGGCAATGTTCAGAAGGATTGTATTTGGGAGGGATGATAGTTTAGTTGTTGGGATTTTGGGGGTCAACTCAGTCAATATATGTAATTGCTGCTTGGGGCCCACGGTGTTTATTGATCCTGTGCCGTTGCTAAGGATCTGCTCCCAAGGTGATGTCAACAGAGGCCCTTCAGTGATGTCAGATGCACTCCTTGGGCCTGTCTGAAGATGGTGTCCAATGTCCAAATGCAGACCAGGAAATCTGCTGCCTTTAATACTCAGGTAGTGTCCAAATTGTCCCAATCTAGAAGTGTAAACGGTCTTGTCTTGTAGTAATTATTAAGATGGTCAAGTGTGTTAATGATTCGGAGAATGTAGGTCGAACATTTCATGAGGTTGTGGATGACACCATAATTGGTGTGTGGTGATAGTGAGGGTTTTCTTAGCTTACAATGGATTGGAGACCAGCTGGGAAAGTAGCCAGGGAATGGCAGGTGGAACTGAACTCAACAAGTACGATGTGGTAGATTTTGGGAAGTTAAACCAGAACAAAACATACAGAGTGAATGACAGGGCCCAGGGAGAGTTACAGAACAGAGAGAACAAGTGATAGAAGTACAGAGTTCCCTGAAAGTGGCGACACAGGTGGACAGGGTACTGAAGAAGGTGTGCACAGGTTCTCATGCAGGTAAGTCTGTGGCTAAGTGTAAATGGTCCTGTCATTATCCAGTTGTATTTAATTTATTTTCTCTTTCTTCTCCCAGAGGGACGAGACTGCTGAAACCATGGCATCTAGGTGAGCGCAGGCTTTCACCGCGTGAGCCAGTGATGTAGCCGTGAGTGACCAGTCCACGATACAAGCTCAAAAGCAGATCCTGACTGAAATCGAACTGATGTTCCTCAGGTCAGTCCCTCTGTGTCCCATCCACCTCTCGGTACTAACCCAATAGCCATGACCATTCCTCTCCACGAGTCGACTGAGTCTTGGAGATGGTATGAAACCACCTCTCTTGCCTCATTTTTATCCCATCATTTTTGGGATCAGAGGGTTCACCCTCCCACTCTAAATTGAAGGGGACCAATATACTTGTGGGCTGGTTTGCCAGAGCTGTTGGGGAGAGTTTAAACTAATTTGGCAGGGAGATGGGAATTGGAATGAAAGGGCTAGGGGTGGGACAGTTGGTATACAACCCGATGCTGTGTGCAGTGAGGCTGTGCGGAAGGACAGGTAGATAACAGGGCAAAATTGCAGTTGGTGGGATGAGTTAAAGTGTAGCAAGGGGACCAAATTGAAAAGGGTGATGAATATGTGATGAAAGGTGTTCTATTTCAATGCACGCAGTATATGGAATAAGGAAGATGATCTTGTTGCACAGTCAGAGATTGTTAGGTGTGACGTTGTGGTTATCATGGAGTCGTGGCTGAAAGAAGATCATAGTTGGGAGGTGAACTACCAGAAGGCGGAGCTTAGCAGGAATGATGGCACCTAATGGCAACTCCTTTGCCTACATCTTCGAAAACAGCTCTATTTCTACCTTCAATATCTTTATTTTTCCCTTTCGGGGTTCTTTTGAAGACCCTGACCAGGAGTTACACGCAGGTTCCTTTCTTTGGGGGAATGGGACCCCTTCTCGGGGTTCCACGATTGGCCATTTTTCCACATGCCAAATGTTTGACCTGAGAATCTCGATCGTGTTTGGAAGCCTAAGATCTCGGGGCTCTGGAGACGGGCGGATTGAGGGTCGATGTCGCGGCAGGAGACTCGTGTCGTCGGGGAGGCCTGAAAATCTTTCGCTGTGGGCCCAAAGACCCGAGTTCTTTGTGATCTTCGGACATCAAGCTCGAAAAAGGTGACAAAACGGACTTCTAACATCATAAACCAGCGGGTTGTTGTTATGTCTCCCGCTCGCTGTGAATATGGGGGACACCTCCCTCTCCCTTGCCAGGGAGAGAGAGAACTTTTGGTTTGTCGAATGTCGGATGAAATGCAAAACCTTTGGGGCAACTTTGGTCTGTGTCTTTGCTGTTGCTTAGCACACGCTTGGGCTCGGTGATGGTACCGATGCCCTTTTTTTTGTGGTGGGGGGAGGGGGGATTGTTGCTTGCTGACGCTTACACGCGGGAGGGGGGAGCTGGTGGGGACTTTGGGGTTCTCACGTATAACTGTTGTTCATTCTTTGGGGCATTCTCAGTTTCCGTGGATGTTTGTCAAGAAAAAGCATTTCAGGATGTATATTGCATACATTTCTCTGACGTTAAATTTGACCTTTGAACATTTGAACAGTCAAGGAAATACATTTTATCAAAACGACAGGCTGGTAGGCAGAGGGGTAGGGGAGGCTCTGTTGGTAAAAATCTGAAATCAAAGCCTTTGAGACAGGTGACATAGGAATGGAAAATGTTGAATCTTGTGGGTAGAGTTAAGGACCTGCAAGGTAAAAAGACTCTGTTGGGGGTTATGTACAGGCTGCCGAACAGTGGACAGGATGTGGGATAGAAATTTCAACAGGTAATAGAAAAGGCATGTAATAAGGACAATATTACGATAGTGATGATGTATTTCAATATGCAGGTAGATTGGGAAAATCAAGTTGCTGGATCCCACCAAAGGGAATTTGTAGAATATCTACAAGATGGCTTTTCCGAGCAGCTTGTCGTTGAGCCCACTAAGAGAAAAGCAACTCTGGATTGGGTGTTGTATGATGAACCAGATTTGATTCGGGAGCAGAAAGCAAAGGACCCCTTCGGAGATAGTCATCACCATATGATGCAATTCACCCTGCTGTTTGAGGAGAAGATGAAGTCAGATGCATCATTATTACAGTGGAGTAAAGGGAATTACAGGGGCATGAGAGAGGAGCTGGCCAAAGTTGATTGGAGGGGGATATTGGCAGAGATGATAGCAGAACAGCAATGGCTGGAATTTCCAGGGTAATTGGGAATGTGCAGAATCGATACATCCCAGAGATGAAGAAATATTCTAAAGGGAGGGTGAGGAAACCATGGCTGTCAAAAGAAGTCAGCGACAGCATAAAGCAAGAGAGGATGTATAATATAGCAAAAATTAATGGGAAGTTAGAGGATTGGGAAGCTTTTTAAAAAACCAACAGAAGCATAGAGCAGTCAGGATAACAGGCAGGATATTTGGATGGTTCTCTTGCAGTATGTGGTTAAGCAAGGAGTCGTCCAATGTCCCTGACAACTGTAACTGTGAGAAGTGCATCCAGCTGCAGCTTCTAACACTCCATGTTAAGGAGTTGGAGCTGGAACTGGATGAACTCTGGATAATTCGGGAGGCTGAGGGGGTGATAGACAGGGTGTATGGAGAGGTTGTTACACCCAAGATAAAACAACACAGGAAACTGGGTGAAAGTCAGGAGGGTGAACAGCCAATGCAGAGTACCCCTGTGGCCATCCCCCTCAACAACAGGTAATTCACTTTGGACACTGTTGGGGAGGATGGCATGGCAGAGAAAAGTCACAGCAGTCCAGTCTCCAGGCTCTGTGGCTCAGAAGGAAAGCGGGGGGACAAGAGGCAAGCTGTGGTTCAAGGGGATTCATTAGTTAGGCAAACAGAAAGGTAGTTCTGTGGATGAGAACGAGATTCCGGGATGGTATGTGGCATCCCAGGTGCCGGAATCCAAGGCATCTCAGACAGAGTTCTCAACATTTTTACGTGGGAGGGTAAGCAGCCAGAGTTGTGGTCCATATAGATACTGATCGATATTGTGCTGTGTTCTTTGCCAGTCTTCTATGCTGTCCACAACTGCACCAATCTTGCTGTTATCCATAAATTTACTAAGCCACCCACCTACATTTTCATCCAGGTCATTTATATACATTACAAACATCAGAGTTCCCAACACAGACTTTGCAGAACTCCACGAATTACAGACCTCCAGTGTGAGTAAGTCCCTTCAACCACTGCCCTCTGTCCTCTTTGCGCAACCCAGTTCTGAGTCCAAGCAGTCAATTTGCCGCAGATCCCATGCATCTTAATCTTCCGGAGTAGCCTCCCATGAGGGGCTTTTTCAAACACCTGACTAAACTCCATGTAGACAACATCCACAGCCCTCCTCATGTGTTTCATTTGATCCTGACTTCCGAAGCTTTACATACATTTCCTTTTTCTTCTTGATTAAAAAACCATCTATAACCATATAACAATTACAGCACAGAAACAGGCCATCTTGACCCTTCTATTCCATGCCAAACTCTTACTCTTACCTGGTCCAAGTTACCTTATCACTTAACTTTATCACTTCCTTGGACTTCCAGGACTCTCTTATCTTTCTATCCCATCCCCATCCTTCCCTCTAAGAGGAACACAGCTTTTCTGTACTCTGTGCAATTGATCATCAAACACCTTCCACATGTCTAATGTGTGCAAACAGCTCTTCCTCTGTAATCTCTATCGGGTGCATGACCTCGCTGCTGATTTGCCTCACTTTCACAAACTGTGTCCATCCCCTTGTGTATTCCACAGGGGACATGTCATTGTGCTAGGACACCACCAGGTGTGGGTGTTGTCCACAGGGGACAAGTCATTGTGCTAGGACCCCACTAGGTGGGGATGTTGTCCACAGGGGACAAGTCATTGTGCTAGGACACCACTGGGTGGGGGTGTTGTCCATAGGGGACATGTTATTGTGCTAGGATACCACTAGGTGGGGGTGTATTCCACAGGGGACATGTCATTGTGCTAGGACACCACTAGGTGGGGGTGTTGTCCATAGGGGACATGTTATTGTGCTAGGATACCACTAGGTGGGGGTGTATTCCACAGGGGACAAGTCATTGTGCTAGGACCCCACTAGGTGGGGATGTTGTCCACAGGGGACAAGTCATTGTGCTAGGACCCCACTAGGTGGGGGTGTTGTCCATAGGGGACATGTCATTGTGCTAGGATACCACTAGGTGGGGGTGTATTCCACAGGGGACATGTCATTGTGCTAGGACACCAGTAGGTGGGGATGTTGTCCACAGAGGACATGTCATTGTGGATGGACACCACTAGGTGGGGATGTTGTCCACAGGGGATATGTCATTGTGCTAAGACACCACCAGGTGAGAGTGTTTGCTGTAATTGGAAATCAGGGTCAGAAGTGTTGGAAAATCTGACCTCTTGAGATCCAGGTGAGCAAGGCAATCAATTTGCCAACTGACTACAGGACTTCGGGTGTCATGTTGCAGATAAGGAGGATAATAAATCAGCCATGATAGAATGGTGGAGCAGACTCGATGGCTGAATATCCAAGTTCTCCTCCTTTGTTTTCTGGTCTTATGTCACAGATGGCAAATGAGACCATGTTGAGAGGATTGTGTGCAGTCTGGTCTCCTTGCTACAGAAAGCATCTGATAAGCTGGAGAGGGGGCAAAACAGATTCACAAAATGTAACTGTGTCAGGGTGGAGGCTGGTTTATAACAAGATGCTGGACAGACTGAGACCGTTTCCCCTGGAATTCTGGAAGCTGAGTGGTGACCTCATGGATATTTGTAAAATTATGAGGGACTGAGATAAGGTGGGTGGTCACAGTCTTTTCCCCAGGATAGGGGAGTCTGAGACTGGAGGGCACAGGTTCAAGATGATAGGGGAAAGATTTAAAGGGGACCTGAGGGATACGTTTCCCACACAGAAGGTGGTGGGTATGTGGAGAAAGCTGCCAGACTGGAGATTCAAGATTGAGGATATTAAAATGTCATTTCCAGTGCAAAAGTGTAAAGGAGAACAAAATAATTGTTATTACTCATTCAATGCAGCACAAAATAAAACACAATAAGATAACGAACCCAATAATAAGAAAACACAATGAAAATAAGTAGATAAGATAGTTTATATACATAGATTGATTGTATGTTCAGAAAGTGAAGCCAGGGACGGGGATGTCTGTACATAAGGTGACAGACAGGAAATGATAAAGCAGTGGTGGTTGAGGGTATGGAGGGGTGGGTTAGTAGGTGCAGGTGTTAATTAACCTTGCTGCTTGGGGAAGGTAACTGGTAGAATCTTTCATGATGTTACTGGCACTTTTCCAGTGCCTCTCTGTATCTATGTCCTTGGTGGCAGGTAGGCTGGTGCCAGTGATGCCATAGGCTGTTTTGACTACCCATTACAGAGTCCTCCAGTACACCGCAGTGCAGTTTCTGTCCCAAACAGCGATGGAGCATGTTTGGATGCTCTCTACTGTGCACTTGCAGAAGGATGTGAGAACAGATGTGCAAAATCCAGCTCTCTTTAGCCCCCTCAGAAAGTAGAAGTGTTGGTGAGCTTTCCTGATGGAAAGAGGCTCTTAACTCTACAAATCGTAGAGGAAGATTTGGTGAGATTTCCTGATTGCGTTGGATGGGTCTGGAACCATGAGAGGTTCTGCATTCTTAGGTTTCTTCAGCCAGAGTTGGTGAATCTGTGGAATTCATTGTGACTGTGCAGGCCAAGTCATTGGGTATTTTTAAGGCAAAAGTAGATAGGTTCTTGATTAAACAGAGTGTCAAAGTTTACAGGGAGGAAAGAGGAGGATGCGTTTGAGAGGGATATTAAATCAGACATGACGGAATGGCGGAGCACATCTAATGGGCCGAATAGCTGAATTCTGCTCCAAAATATTATGGTTTAAAATGAAGTAACATTTGGCTTGTGCCAAGTTTTTGGCTTGTACCTAGGCCCTTGTGTTGTTTCTTTTGTCCCCTTTAAATCTTCTGTTTGCCCAGTTGGTTATGTCTGTGTTTCTTATATTTGTAAGAAAAAAAGAAAAGCTTATGAAAGGTTCAGAGAGCTAGGTAATCTAAGGGATGTAGAAGATTATAAGGCTAACAGGAAGGAGCTTAAAAAGGAAATTAGGAGAGCCACAAGGGGCTATGAAGGTGGGGAGGCTCTATTGGTTAAAAAAAAATCAAATCAAATCCTTACAAAGAGGTGACAGAGGAACGGAAGATGTTGAATCCTTGTGGGTAGAATTAAATAAACTGCAAGGTGAAAAAAGACACTGTTGGAAGTCGTGTGCAGGCCACCGAACAGTAGGCAGGATGTGGGTTAGAAATTTCAACAGGTAATAGAAAAGGCATGCATTAAGGGCAATATTATGATCGTGATGGCATATTTCAACATGCAAGTATATTGGGAAAATCAGGTTGGTGCTGGATCCCAACAAAGAGAAGTTGTAACATACCTACGAAGTGGCTTTATAGAGCACCTATGGCTGAGCTCACCAGGAAAAAAGCATTTCTGGATTGAGTGTTGTGTAATGAACCCAATTTGATTAGGGAGCATAAAGCAAAGGGACCCTTAAGAGGCAGTCAACATAATATCATAGAAATCATCTTGCAGTTTGAGAAGGAGAAGATAAAGTCAGGTGCATCAGTATTACAGTGGAGTAAAGAGAATTACAGAAGCATGAGAGAGGACCTGGCCAAAGTTGATTGGAAGGGAACACTGGCAGAGATGATGGCAGAACAGCAACGGCAAGAAGTGCATCCAGCTGCAGCTTTGAACAATCAACATAAAGGAGTCGGAGCTGGGGAAATGGATGAACTCTGGATCATTCGGGAGGCTGACAGGGTGTATAGAGAGGTAGTTACACCCAAAGTAAAACGATACAGGAAACTGGGTGACAGTCAGGAGGGTGAACAGCCAATGCAGAGTATCCCTGTGGCCATCTCCCTCAAAAACAAGTAATTCACTTTGGATACTGTTGGAGGGATGACCGAGCAGAGGAAAGTCACAGCAATGAGGTCTCCAGCGCTGACTCTGGCTCTGTGGCTCAGAAGGAAAGGGTGGACAAGCGGTGAGCTGTGGTTAAAGATTCTTTAGTTAGGGAACAGAAAAGAGGCTCTGTGGATGAGAACAGGATCCCAGGATGGTATGTTGCCTTCTTGATGCCAGAATCCAAGGCATCTCAGGTAGAGTTCTCAACGTTCTTAAGTGGGAGGGTGAGCAGCCAGAGGTCATGGTCCATATCGATCCAAATGACATACATATGTAGGAAGAGGGACGAGGTTTGCCAAAGTGAGCTCAGGATGTCAGGTGCAAAGTTGAAAGACAGGTCCTCCAGGGTTGTGATCTCAGGATTGCTTCCCATGCCCTGTGTTGGTGAGGCCAGAAATAGGAAGATCATAGAGTTTAACATGTGACTAAGGAGTTGGTGTTGGAAGGAGGGCTTCAGATTTTTGGGATCATTGTGCTTTTTGCCAGGGAAGGTGAGATCTAAAACAAATGGACAGTTTGTACCTAACCTGGAGGGGGACAAATATCCCAACAGAAAGGTTTGGTCATACTGCATGGGAGAGTTTAGACTAGAGTTGCAGGGGGATGGGAATCAGGATGCCAGAACAGATAGTGGAGTGGTTCTGGAGACATGTTGTTCAGAACTCAGACAAAATTAGGAAGCAAAAGGTTGAGCATGGGGGACTATTGTTCTGAGTTGAACTCCATCTGCCACTTCTCAGCCCAGTATTGCATCCTATCAATGTCCCGTTGTAAACTCTGACAGCCCTCCACACTATTCACAACACCTCCAGCCTTTGTGTCATCAGCTAACCTACTAACCCATCCCTCCACTTCCTCATCCGGGCCATTTATAAAAAATCACGAAGAGTAAGGGTCCCAGAACAGATCCCTGAGGCACACCACTGGTAACCGACCTCCATGCAGAATATGACCCGTCTACAACCACTCTTTGCCTTCTGTGGGCAAGCCAGTTCTGGATCCACAAAGCAATGTCCCCTTGGATCCCATGACTCCTCACTTTCTCAATAAGCCTTTCATGGGGTACCTTATCAAATGCCTTGCTGAAATCCATATACACTACATCTACTGCTCTTCCTTCACCAATGTGTTTAGTCACATCCTCAAAAAATTCAATCAGGCTCGTAAGGCACGACCTGCCCTTGACAGAGCCATGCTGACTATTTCTTTCTTTTCAAATCTTTTTATTATTGTATTATACAGGAAAAATAACATGAGTACATTGAAGTAACGACACTTACAATGCCTCAAAAAAAAACATTATCTTAAAGATTGAAAAAAAATTTTGTGATAACAAAAAAAACCTACTAAGCAGAAAAGTGAGAGAGAGAAAAAAAGAACCCATTAGGTGTACAACCCCGGAGTCATGCATCATACAAATAACCATCAAACCACCAGCAAGAAAAGAAAATATTCTAAAAAATTTACAATTAGATCGTGGAAAAATTATATCAATTAACTCAAATGATAATAATGAGCAAATGAGCCCCATGTTTTCTCAAAATCAAATAAAGGTTCAAAGGTTCGACTTCTAATTTTCTCTAAACTAAGACATAGCATCGCTTGAGAGAACCATTGTGACAAAGTGGGAGCTGATGTATCCTTCCACTTCAACAAAATGGCTATCAATGTGACAAATGCAATAACATGTTGGTCAGACACAGAAATACCATGAATATTTTGAGGAACTATTCCAAAAAGCACAGTTAATTAATTAGTTTGTAAATTAATTTTAAGTGCTTTAGAAATTGTTGAGAAAACTGACTTCCAGAACTGTTCCAATATAGAACAAGACCAAAACGTATGTGTCAGTGGAGCTATCTCAGTTTTACATCTATCACAATGACTATCAACATTAGAAAAGATCTTAGAAAGTCTCTCTTTTGTCAAATGATAACGATGTACAATTTTAAATTGAATCAATGAATGGCTAGCTGATTATTCCTAATCATATTATACCTCTCTAAATGTTCATAAATCCTGCCCCTCAGGATCTTCTCCATCAACTTATCAACCACTGAAGTAAGACTCACTGGTCTATAATTTCCTGGGCTATCTCTACTCCCTTTCTTGAATAAAGGAACAACATCCACAACCCTCCAATCATCCGGAACCTCTCCCATCCCCATTGATGATTCAAAGATCACCGCCAGAGGCTCAGCAATCTCCTCCCTCGCCTCCCACAGTAGCCTGGGGTACATCTGATCCAGTCCCGGTGACTTATCCAACTTAATGCTTTCCAAGACCTCCAGCACATCCTCTTTCTTAATATCTACACACTCAAGCTTTTCAGTCCATTGCAAGTCATCACTACAATCACCAAGATCCTTTTCCCCAGTGAATACTGAAGTAAAGTATTCATTAAGTACCTCTGCTGTTTCCTGAGGTTCCATACACACTTTCCCACTGTCACACTTGATAGGTCCTATCCTTTCACGTCTTATCCTCTCACATCTTATCCTCTTGCTCTTCACATACTTGTAGAATGCCTTGGGGTTTTCCTTAATCCTGCCCGCCAAAGCCTTCTCATAACCCCTTCTGGCTGTCCTAATTTCCTTTTTAAGCTCCTTCCTGTTAGCCTTACAATCTTCTACATCTCTTACATTACCTAGTTCTCTGAAACTTTTGTAAGCTTTTCTTCTTGATGAGGTTTATTACAGCCTTTGTACACCACGGTTCCTGTACCCTACCATAACTTCCCTGTCTCATTGGAACGTACCTTTGCAGAACTCCACACAATTATCCCCTGAACATTTGCCACATTTCTTCCGTACTTTTCCCTGAGAACATCTGTTCCCAATTTAAACTTCCAGTTTCCTGTGTGATAGCCTCATAATTCCCCTTACTCCAATTAAATGCTTTTCTAGCTTGTCTGTTCCTATCTCTCTCCAATGCTATTGTAAAGGAGATAGAATTATGATCACTATCTCCAAAATGGTCTCCCACTGAGAGGTCTGACACCTGACCAGGTTCATTTCCCAATACCAAATCAAGTACAGTCGCTCCTCTTGTAGGCTTATCTACATATTGTGTCAAGAAACCTTCCTGAACACACCTAACAAACTCCACCCCATCTAAACCCCTTGCTCTAGGGAGATGCTAATGGATATTTGGGAAATTAAAATCTCCCATCACGACAACTGTTATTATTACACCTTTCCAGGATCTGTTTCCCTATCTGCTCCTCGATATCCCTGTTACTATTGGGTGGCCTATAAAAAAACACACAGTAAAGTTATTGACTCCTTCCTGTTCCTAACCTCCACCCACAGAGACTCTGCAGACAATCCCTCCATGATGTTCACCTTTTCTGCAGCTGTGACACCATCTCTGATCAACAGTGCCATGCTCCAACCTCTTTTGCCTCCCTCCCTGTCCTTTCTGAAACATTTAGAACAGAGATGAAGAGGAATTTCTTCAGCCAGAGATGCTGAATATGTGGAATTCATTGCCATGGATCGCTGTGGATGCCATCATCGAGTACATTTAAAGCAAAGGTTGATAGGTTTTTGATTTGTCTGAGCTTCAAAGGTTACAGAGAGAAGGCAGGAGAATGGGGTTGAGAGGGGTATTCAATCAGCCATTGTGGAATGGCAGAGCAGACTCGATGGACTGAACAGCCTAATTCTGCTCCTATGTCTACTGGTCTAATTGAAGAAGACATTACTGAAGCTAGCTCTGGAGTATTGTGTTCAGGTTTGATCACTTTGCTGTCAGAAACATAGAAAATAGGTGCAGGAGTAGGCCATTTGGCCCTTCGAGCCTGCACCGCCATTTATTATGATCATGGCTGATCATCCAACTCAGAACCCTGCACCAGCCTTCCCTCCATACCCCCTGATCCCCGTAGCCACAAGGGCCATATCTAACTCTCTCTTAAATATAGCCAATGAACTGGCCTCAACTGTTTCCTGTGGCAGAGAATTCCACAGATTCACCACTCCCTGTGTGAAGAAGTTTTTCCTAATCTCGGTCCTAAAAGGCATCCCCTTTATCCTCAAACTGTGACCCCTCATTCTGGACTTCCCCAACATCGGGAACAATCTTCCTGCATCTAGCCTGTCCAATCCCTTTAGGATTTTATACGTTTCAATCAGATCCCCCCTCAATCTTCTAAATTCCAACGAGTACAAGCCCAGTTCATCCAGTCTTTCTTCATATGAAAGTCCTGCCATCCCAGGAATCAATCTGGTGAACCTTCTTTGTACTCCCTCTATGGCAAGGATGTCTTTCCTCAGATTAGGGGACCAAAACTGCACACAATACTCCAGGTGTGGTCTCACCAAGGCCTTGTACAACTGCAGTAGTACCTCCCTGCTCCTGTACTCGAATCCTCTCGCTATAAATGCCAGCATATCATTCGCCTTTTTCACCGCCTGCTGTACCTGCATGCCCACTTTCAATGACTGGTGTATAATGACACCCAGGTCTCGTTGCACCTCCCCTTTTCCTAATCGGCCACCATTCAGATAATAACCTGTTTTCCTATTTTTGCCACCAAAGTGGATAACTTCACATTTATCCACATTAAATTGCATCTGCCATGAAGTTGCCCACTCACCCAACCTATCCAAGTCACCCTGCATCCTCTTAGCATCCTCCTCACAGCTAACACTGCCGCCCAGCTTCGTGTCATCCGCAAACTTGGAGATGCTGCATTTAATTCCCTCATCCAAGTCATTAATATATATTGTAAACAACTGGGGTCCCAGCACTGAGCCTTGCGGTACCCCACTAGTCACTGCCTGCCACTCTGAAAAGGTCCCGTTTATTCCCACTCTTTGCTTCCTGTCTGCTAACCAATTCTCTGTCCACATCAATACCTTACCCCCAATACCGTGTGCTTTAAGTTTGCACACTAATCTCCTGTGTGGGACCTTGTCAAAAGCCTTTTGAAAATCCAAATATACCACATCCACTGGTTCTCCCCTATCCACTGTACTAGTTACATCCTCAAAAAATTCTATGAGATTCGTCAGACATGATTTTCCTTTCACAAATCCATGCTGACTTTGTCCGATGATTTCACCGCTTTCCAAATGTGCTGTTATCACATCTTTGATAACTGACTCCAGCAGTTTCCCCACCACCGACGTTAGGCTAACCGGTCTATAATTCCCTGGTTTCTCTCTCCCTCCTTTTTTAAAAAGTGGGGTTACATTAGCCACCCTCCAATCCTCAGGAACTAGTGCAGAATCTAAAGAGTTTTGAAAAATTATCACTAATGCTTCCACTATTTCTTGGGCTACTTCCTTAAGCACTCTGGGATGCAGACCATCTGTCCCTGGGGATTTATCTACCTTTAATCCCTTCAATTTACCCAACACCACTTCCCTACTAACATGTATTTCCCTCAGTTCCTCCATCTCACTGGACCCTCTGTCCCCTACTATTTCTGGAAGATTATTTATGTCCTCCTTAGTGAAGACAGAACCAAAGTAATTATTCAATTGGTCTGTCATGTCCTTGCTCCCCATAATCAATTCACCTGTTTCTGTCTGTAGGGGACCTACATTTGTCTTTACCAGTCTTTTCCTTTTTACATATCTATAAAAGCTTTTACAGTCAGTTTTTATGTTCCCTGCCAGGAACATAAATTGTTGTAGTTCATCCATGCAATCCTTAAATGCTTGCCATTGCGTATCCACCGTCAATCCTTTAAGTGTCATTTGCCAGTCTATCTTAGCTAATTCACGTCTCATACCTTCAAAGTTACCCCTCTTTAAGTTCAGAACCTTTGTTTCTGAATTAACTATGTCACTCTCCATCTTAATGAAGAATTCCACCATATTATGGTCACTCTTACCCAAGGGGCCTCTCACGACAAGATTGCTAATTAACCCTTCCTCATTGCTCAAAACCCAGTCTAGAATAGCCTGCTCTCCAGTTGGTTCCTCGACATGTTGGTTCAAAAAACTATCCAGCATACATTCCAAGAAATCCTCTTCCTCAGCACCTTTACCCATTTGGTTCACCCAATCTACATGTAGATTGAAGTCACCCATTATAACTGCTGTTCCTTTATTGCACACATTTCTAATTCCTGTTTAATACCATCTCTGACCTCACTACTACTGTTAGGTGGCCTGTACACAACTCCCAACAGCGTCTTCTGCCCCTTAGTGTTATGCAGCTCTACCCATATCGATTCCACATCTTCCCGGTTTATGTCCTTCCTTTCTATTGCGTTAATCTCATCTTTAACCAGCAACGCCACCCCACCTCCTTTTCTTTCATGTCTATCCCTCCTGAATATTGAATATCCGCAAACATTGAGCTCCCATCCTTGGTCACCCTGGAGCCATGTCTCCGTGATCCCAACTATATCATAATCATTAATAATAATCTGCACTTTCAATTCATCCACCTTGTTACAAATGCTCCTTGCATTGACACACAAAGCCTTCAGGCGCGCTTTTACAACTCTCTTAGCCCTTATACAATTATGTTGAAAAGTGGCCCTTTTTGATGCTTGCCCTGGGTTTGTCGGCCTGCCACTTTTACTTTTCACCTTACTACTTTTTGCTTCTACCCTCACTTTACACCCCTCTGTCTCTCTGCACTGGTTCCCATCCCCCTGTTGTGAACTAACCTCCTCTCGCCTAGCTTCTTTAATTTGATTCCCACCCCCCAACCATTCTAGTTTAAAGTCACCTCAGTAGCCCTCGCTAATCTCCCTGCCAGGATATTGGTCCCCCTAGGATTCAAGTGTAACCCGTCCATTTTGTACAGGTCACGCCTGCACCAAAAGAGGTCCCAATGATCCAAAAACTTGAATCCCTGCCTCCTGCTCCAATCCCTCAGCCACGCATTTATCCTCCACCTCATCGCATTCCTACTCTCACTGTCGCGTGGCACAGGCAGTAATCCCGAGATTACTACCTTTGCGGTCCTTTTTCTCAACTCCCTTCTTAGCTCCCTTTATTCTCCTTTCAGGACCTCTTCCCTTTTCCTACCTATGTCATTGGTACCTATATGTACCACGACCTCTGGCTCCTCACCCTCCCACGTCAGGATATCTTGAACACGATCAGAAATATCCCGGACCCTGGCACCAGGGAGGCAAACTACCATCCGGGTCTCTGGACTGCGTCCACAGAATCGCCTGTCTGACCCCCTTACTATCGAGTCCACTATCACAACTGCCCTCCTCTTCCTTTCCCTACCCTTCTGAGCTACAGGGCCGGACTCTGTGCCAGAGGCACGGCCACTGTCGCTTCCCCCGGGTAAGCTGTCCCCCCCAACAGTACTCAAACAGGAGTACCTATTGTCAAGGGGCACAGCCACCGGGGTACTCTCTATTACCTGACTCAGAAAGATGCCATTAAGCTGGAAAAAGAGCAGAGGAGAGTCACAAGACTGTAGTCAGCTGTTAAGGGACTTAGTTATGGAGAGAGATTGGGCAGGTTGGTACTTCGTTCCTTGGAGAATGAGGGGTGACCTTATACAGGTTTACAAAACCATGAGACGCACAGATAGGGTGAATGCACACAGTCTTTTTCCTCTTTAGGGAAGCAAGAACTAGAGGGCACAGGTTTCAGATGAGAGGGGAAAGATTTAGTTGGGACCTGAGAGGAAAATTATTAACCCAGATGGCAGTCCATACATGGTATAGGCTGCCAGGGGAAGTGCCTGAGGCAGATACATAATTAATGTTTAAAACTCTCGGACAGGTAGATGGATAGGAAAGATTTAGAGGGCTGTGGGCTAAATGCAGACAGATGGGACTGGCTCAGATGGGGATCCCTCTGCTTCCTCCCCCTCCATTACTCCCCTAACCCCAGATCATTCAGACAAGCTGGTGGAATTGTTTCAAGGATGATAATGTCATCAACAGATCTGGACAAATCAATTTCCCTGATTGGCTCCGGGACATTGATATCATCAACCAATCCTTCCACACCGGTCTCTGTGATTGGCTCCAGGACGATAAAATCATCATCATCTTCACTGACCAAGCACTTCACTGTCATTACTCCCAGGGCTCACCTCCAACAGGTTCTGCAGCAACAGCTCCTGCAATTGGTTCTTGGGTTCTGCCCACGGCAATGGTGATTGGCTCCAGAGAATTGATGTCATTGTGCAGCCCAACCTATTTCACCCCTGTGATAAGCTTCACCTGTGGCCCCATTGGGCCTGTCTCGCTAGTGATTGGCTCATCCCCTGTGACATAGTGAAGGGATCCTCTCCAGCTCTCACCTTTCACCCATGGGTGGTCCTTCAGCAACAATATCAGCTGTTGGCTCCAGCGGACTGCCCTCGTCCATTGGCTGACCTGCAACATCATCACTGATTGGCTCATATTCAATAATCCCACTCGTTGGCCCCTACCCAATAACCCTACTGATTGGACCACATAAGGATAACTACTCAGTGACTTTCTCGGCTGCCATATCATTGCACTTCAGACCAACATCTTTGTCGCACAACACCGATGGGCTCATCACGATTCGGATTCCACAGCTCCGACTGGCCCATTGATTGACACCAGTGTCAGCTCTGATTGGCTTGTCAACTAATTTCAGTATGGCTATTGCAATTGGATCCTCCAATGACTCAACAACGATAACACCAATTGGCTCACATAACAATTCAACCCAGACAGCACTGATTGGCTCAAGTACAGCAGCAGCTCCTCCAAGGACTCAAGCACAACAGCACCAATTGCCCGCTCCTGTGACTCAAGCACTAAGGAATTAAGAATATTAAAAAATCATTTTGAACCTATGTAACCTCTGGCTAAAAGAATAATTGGGATTGAATAGGAATTATTGAACTGAAGTAAACTCTGCCTTCAGCAGCCAGCTAAGACAGGCTCATTACCAGTTCTCCCCAGCTTGTACAGAGACACTGAGAGTTTGATAACATTGTACCCTCGTTTGAGTGGGGTAGGAGGGCTCACCGATAAGGACAGGAAGGAACATCCATCTGTAATTAAGTCAAGGTTGAGCAAAGGGAATAACTGATAAGGACTGGACAGCACATCCATCTGTAATTAAGCCTTGATCTAACAGACTCTCTTACCTGTAACTGTCATAGTCCGGTCTGTGAAGTCCATATTCCGGTTCACAGTCCAGTCCATCGACCCGTGCTCCAGGTTTTCCTGTCTACCCTGTTTCTGTCTTGTTGAGCTCTAATTGAGTCACCTGATGCTAGTTGGGGCTGGCTGCATAAATACCTCCAGAGACCAGGGCATGGCGGCTGGATTGTTCTTGTCCTTACTCCTTGGATCCCTTCCTCTGCCTTATGTTTCCTCACCTGAAGCCCTGCCTTGTCTTGCCGGTAACTCTCGCCTCGCCTGAAGTTCTGTCTTGCCTTGCTTTGCCAGTAGCCTTGCCTTGTCTTGCTGTCTGGACCTGGATCCACCCTGTACCTAGCTCCTTTCCTGTCCATTGCCTCTGCCCAGGTAAGCTAGGCCGTCTTGCCATTACCTGGGGTTGCTTCTGACCCTTCCTGTGCCTTGCCTCTGTCAGGTGGTGATCCACGCCCTGCCCAGGAGGAGCCTGCCAAGCCTCGCCTCAAGTCTCCAGCCGAGCCCCGAGCCGGACGACTCCAGCCTCCTGCCGAGCCCCGAGCCGGACGACTCCAGCCTCCTGCCGAGCCCCGAGCCGGACGACTCCAGCCTCCTGCCGAGCCCCGAGCCGGACGACTCCAGCCTCCTGCCGAGCCCCGAGCCGGACGACTCCAGCCTCCTGCCGAGCCCCGAGCCGGACGACTCCAGCCTCCTGCCGAGCCCCGAGCCGGACGACTCCAGCCTCCTGCCGAGCCCCGAGCTTCAAGCCTGTAGATTTCTGCCTCATCCTGCCTGCCTGCCTGCCAAGCCTCGTCCTTGCCTAGTTCTGGGGTCCGAGCCAGAGGCAAGACCCAGGTACTGGGTCCTTGTCCAGTCTCTGGCTCGGAGTCCAAGCCCGGGCTCCCAGCTCTCTTGTTCAGTCCTGTTCCAGGTTCCTGGTTTTCCTGTCCATGTCCTTGCCATCGCCCTGTATCCTAGTCCTGTCCCTATTACTTCAGTGTCTTTGTCTTGCACTTGGGTCCGTTCACAGCCACCACCTTATGACAGTAACTAAGTTTTGCACCAACAGATTTGGTGGGGCATACCAGTTCAAATAACATCTTGCAACAGTAATGTATGGGGCTTACGATGTATAAATAAATGGCTGTAACTTGAGGGAGCGGGTCCAGTTGTCGGATGGAGGCAATACTTACGTGCCTTCCCTTTGACAACTGGGTCTCCAACTCCTGCAGGAGGGTGCACAATAAACTGTTGTAACTATAAGAAGTTGGTCTCCTGAGTTTTATTCAGATTCGACTTTAACATTTGGCGTCACGAACAGGATCCCAACAGATGGAGTGCCAAGCAGATGGGCTGAGTCAGTGGCTGGACCACTCTGGGGACTGTGGAGACTGATAATCTTATCACCTTTTTACCTTTCGTCGCTCTCTGTTAGTTCCTTTGGAGGTACAGTCCCTCGCCCAAGGCTGATCACATACTCTTGACGGGAGCGGGAAAGAATCTGCTGGGAGACTCATACGGCAGGCAAATTTTATTCATTGAGCAGGAGGCGGTAGCGAGTAAATTTTACTAATTTGGCAGTAGGCATTTGTGCCAGGTCAATTTATTAATTGGGCAGGAGGTGCCAAGCCAGGTAAAGTTATCTGATTTATTAATTGAGCAGGAGGCTTTGTGCCGGGTGAATTACTTAGCGAACATGGTCAATTGCAGTTGATTGATACGACTGGGCCAGGAACAGCCCTACACAACATGTGTGAGAGTTTTCCAGACAAGGAAAAAGATTTGCGAATGTTGAGTGCAACGCTGAATAAGAAATTAGGGAACAAAATGTGGCCACTGGGGGGAGGGGGGGGGACCTAGGATATTAGCTCATGTGAATAAGCAGTAAATTTGATAGGGAAAAAGAACTGTGGAAATTGTTGGTAAAGGAATGGAAGGAAAAGGCAGATGTAAAGTGGAAGAGTACATTATTAGCAAGTTGGAGGAATAATGTGTGTGACAATGGGATAAAGGTATGTACAGGAGAAGGAACGCCATAAAGTTGGGAGACGCTAAAGTCGATCGTGAATGGGTGGATGGGCACTGAAAATGAGAGCGGGAAAAACAACGTAAGCAAACCAAGGCTGACCGAGATAGGAGAGAAGGGCAGGAAAGTCGGTCTGGATTTCGAACTAACAGGGAAACAAGGGATGCCGAACCCATGTCTGGCATACCAACCCGGTTTGAGTACAGTGACCACGATCAGGATTGGGCACCCACCGCAACCCCCCCGCCCTGCATCTTACCAGGGGCCAGGTGCACCCAAAACCCAATCCTCCCAGTATTCAGATACAGTGGCAGTAGGGAAGGGGAGGCCTTTGTACCCTGAGATCCATAAAGGGAATACCAAGGATTGTTCGGAGACGGGGAGGGAAGAATCCAATAAAACCCCAGAGTTAACGGCTCCACCAAGACAATTGCCCACCCGAATGCTGCCCAGTCCACGAGCAGTGGAGGAGGGACAGCCCTCCGTGATTCCTGTGTATGTACCCTGGAAGCCTCAAGAAATGATAATGATCATGAATCAGGCCCCAAGTAGAAAAAAACCCAGCACAGTTTGCTCAGTATGTCAGCAGTACTATACAAATGTATAATGTGACCCCGCAACATTTATTCTGTCTCTGCTGCATGATTCTCTCAGCTGATGAGGGGCGGAAATGGAAGGCAGAATTAAGATACCAAACCTATCAGGAGTTACAGGCAGGAAACCACAATGAGAATGAACAGACAGACCAGATTATCCAAGCCCTGGAAAGGGCTCTCCAGCAACCTGTAAACATCACTAAGGTATTTGAATGCAAACCTAAGCCTGGGGAATCGGGAGCTATTTGTGGCCTGCTACGGCACTGTCGCGGGAGACCAGGCCTTTAATCCATCCCCCCAGTTTAATGCCTTACTACTACGATGCTTACCAACTGAGTGAGCCAACATGATTAAAACAAATAATATGCATTGGCCTGACAATGACCAAAATCGATTGCGAGGAGCTTTGACATATTATTGGGACCCGGCTTCCGATTTCTGATCAACCCCGAAGGGAGACTGGCAAGACTTGCATGCGGGCCAACTCCCATACTGGAAGACGGGACATCTGGTAAGACACTCTTTTAATACTGACAGAACCCAGGATGTTGTACCCCATCTCTGGGCAATTTCGGACCATGAAGTCGGCCACACCAACTGCCCCACTGTCCGGATCACTGTGAAAGAAGGACAGACTCCCCCATCCATTCCGCAATACCCCCTCAAACCCAAGGCAATACAAAGGGTACAGTCGTTAATTGACTCCCTTTTGGCACAAGGAATCTTGATTCCTTGCGCCTCTCCATGCAATACACCTATCTTCCCGGTACCTAAACCAGGAAGCAAGGACTGGCATCTTGTCCAAGATTTGCGCAAAATAAATGAGATTGTGGCTGCTCTCCATGTTCTGGTTCCGAACCTCGCAACGACCCTGAATCACAAACCAGCTATTGCCCTGGTACTTACTATCATTGACCTACAGCACGCATTTTTTTGCTGTCCCTTTGCACCCAGATTCTCAATATTTATTCACATTTACCTATCAGGGGTGTCAGTACACTTGGACGTGTCTACCCCAAGGATTTGTACATTCTCCCACACTCTTCTCACAGACGCTCCAGAAGCAGTTACGTGATCTCCAGTTGCCTGGCAACTCTACTACAATCCAATATGTGGACGATTTATTACTGGTAAGTGACACTTTGAAGAGTTGTGAAACTCCTACTAAACTTTTTGCATTCATTGGGATACATTATTCCACCCTACAAAGTAAAGTGATCACAGCCCGAGGTAAAATTCTTGGGCATCCTGATAAGTGCGGCAGAGCGGTGCCCCACAGAAGATCGGATAACACCCATTGTAAATACTCCCCCACCTACTACCCCGAGATGGATGCGGGTCTTCTTGGGGCTCCTGAATTTCTGTCGGCAATGGATTCCTCACATCGCCACTCACACCAAGCACCTGACCCCCCTCGCTTCATCAAACTCACCATCTACTTTCTCGCTTACAGACACACAGCTGGAAGCTTTCAATGAGCGAAAGGAGAGCCTCATTCGAGCACCGGCTCTTGGTCGCCCACTCTATGACCGGCCATTCCAGCTCTATGTAACGGTAAAGGAAGAATGTGCTACTGCGGTGTTCACCCAAAACCATGGAGATGAGACAGGAAGCGTCCAGTAGCCTATTACTCAACCAAGCTTGATCCCGTAGCTGCGGGAGTACCTTCATGCATGCAAGTACTTCCAGCCATCTACGTTTTAGTAACAGCAGCATCCAGCATAGCATTGCACCAACCTGTAACTGTCCTGACACCCCACTCATTGGTAGAATTGTTGACCTCTCAGCAGACCCAGTATCTCACTCAAGCACGACAGAATCAATATGAAACAGCTCTACTAAATAATCCATTGCTTACTTTCTCTCACTGCACAACGCTTAATCCCGCCACCTTCCTAACCAACCTTCAAAGCATACCTCCTCTCCACAGCATGATTGTGTGCTTAGAAATCATCTTTTCACTACCGCTCGAGAGGATCTAACTGACCAGCCCCTTGCAGATGCAGACTTGACATTTTATGTGGATGATAGCTCTTTTGTGGATCCAGCAGGGAAACGATGTTCTGGCTTTGCGATAGTGACGTCAGTGAAGTAGTTGAGCAGGCCTCTTTTGAAGCAGCTGTCTCAGCCCAGAAGGCTGAGCTATTTGCTCTGACTCGTGCCTGTATCCTAGCAACAGACACAAGTGCGAACATTTACACAGACTCTCATTATGCATATAGAGTTACACATGACTACGGGGCTGTCTGGGAACATCGGAGATGCCTGACTTCCTCTGGCCACCCCATTGGTAATGCCACCTTTGTAGACAACTTACTCACAGCTCTACAGCTACCTTGAGTTTTGGCTAACATTAAATGTGCAGCCCACACCCGCATGTTTGACTGGGTCTCTAAAGGCAGTTCTTTAGCGGATGAGTCAGTGAAGAGTGCGGTACAATCCACGTTGGTTGTAGTCCCCTCAGGTTCACGTCATGCAACCCACCACGATTCAATCAGAACGGGTACGCCAGACATGCGGGAGGTACGTACCTTTCAGGGGACGCCTCTGAGGAGGAGTGCAAACTGTGGTCCCAGATGGGGTGCCAGAAAGACCCCGACCTAGGTCTTTGGATCATCCCAGCGGGACAGGTTTGTGTTCCCACACAGTTTTTACCAAAATTGGTCGATTATATACATAATTGTACACACCTGGGAAAGGAGGGAATGGTTGGTAAGCTGTACCCTGCACACAGTACGACTCCCTTGCCAGGTGGACTTTCCTCATGTCTACAAGTTGATTTTATTGATTTGCCTGGAATACATTGCTATAGATACTGCTTAGTTATTATAGATGTATGGGGCTTACTGTGTATAAATATATGGCTGTAACCTGAGGGAGCGGGTCCACTTGTCAGATGGTGGCAGTACTTAGGTGCCTTCCCTTTGACAACTGAGTCTCAAACTCCTGCAGGAAGGTGCACAATAAACTGGTAGTTATAAGAAGCTGGTCTCCCGAGTTTCATTCAGATTCGACTTTAACACCACCTTGCCGCCGATTGGCTCATACAGTGGGTCAGCCATGACACAGCCAATTATCTGGCCCAACAACTTGAACCGGGTCAATGAGAGCCAGCCGTTTAAATGGTTAGTCGTACCATACTCAATCTTTTGATTCCAGACCTTGTCTGAGGACTTAACCACCCATTGTAAACACTTCCCCAAGGTCACCCAACATCTGTTGCATTCCAACAATTAAAGACCTAGCCTGGTCAGTCTCTCCCTGTAACTGAGGCCTTCTCATCCTGGCAGAATCCTTGTAAATCTCTGCACTCCTTCCAGCTTAACCATATTAAATCTTCTTAATCTTTCAATTTTTCCTTTAAAAGGATGCTCAAACTCTACATAGTACTCCAAGTGTGGCCTCACCAATGATTTATTCAACTGCAATGTAATATCCCTGCTCTGATGCCCAAATGAATACTAGCATGCTAAATGCTTTCTTTCACCACCCTGTGTACCTGTGAAGCTGCTTTCAATGCACAATGCACATGTACTCCTAGGTCCCTCAGTTCCACTAAACTCCCTAGTGCCCTGCTGTTCATAATATGTTCCATGTCACTTTGACACCCACCCCAGACATTATTTCTTCTCCTTTCCATTGGGCAGAACGTACAAAAGCCTGAAAACTGTCATAAGGAGGTGGCTAGGAATGGACCCAAGTGCAAGACACAGACACTGAAGTACTAGGGACAGGACTGGGATACAGGGCGATGGCAAGGACATGGACAGGAAAACCAGGAACCTGGAACAGGACTGAACAAGGGAGCTGGGAGCCTGGGCTTGGACTCCGAACCAGAGACTGGACAAGGACCTCTGGCTCGGACCCCAGAACTAGGCAAGGATGAGGCTTGGCTGGCAGGCAGGACGAGGCTGAAGTCTTGCAGACTTGAGGCGAGGCTTGGCAGGAGACTTGAGGCGAGGCTTGACAGGAGGCAGGAGGCTAGAGACTCGAGGCAAGGCTTGGCAGGAGGCTGAGTCTTCAGGCTTGAGGCTAGGCAGGAGGCTGGAGTGTTCACGCTTGAGGCGAGGTTTGGCAGGAGGCTGGAGTCTTCAGGCTAGAGACTAGAGGCGAGGCTTGGCAGGAGGTAGGAGGTTAGAGGCTCCTCCTGGGCAGGGCGTAAATCACCACCTGACAGAGGCAAGGGACAGGAAGGGACAGAACCAACTGCAGGTAACGGCAAGACGACCTGGCTTACCCGATGGAGGCAAGGGTTCGGAAGGGACAGAACCAACTGTAGGTAACGGCAACACGGCCTGGCTTACCCAACGGAGGCAAGGGACAGAACCAACTGCAGGTAACGGCAAGATGACCTGGCTTACCTGGGTGGAGGCAAGGAACAGGAAGGGAGCTAGGTACAGGGTGGCTCCAGGACAAGACTGCAGGCGAGATGAGGTGAGAGTTACTGGCAAGACAAGGCAAGGCTTCTGGCAAAACAAGGTGAGACAAGAACTTCAGGCGAGGCGAGAGTTACCGGCAAGACAAGGCAGGGCTTCAGGCGAGGAAACAGAAGGCAGAGGGAGGGATACAAGGAGTAAGGACAAGAATAATCTAGCAGCCACGCCCTGGTCTCTAAAGGTATTTATGCAGCCAGCCCCAACAAGCATCAGCTGCCTCAATTAGAGCTCAACAAGAACAGAAACAGGGTAGACAGGAAAACCTGGAGCAAGGGTCGATGGACCGGACCGTGAACCGGAATACGGACTTCACGGACCGGACCATGACAAAAGCATGTCCTAGAAAGCTGAAGGACAGCTTCCACTGCACTGTTATAAGTCTATTAAATGGTTCCCTGATATGATAAAATGGACACTTGCCCTCACGGTCTACCTTATTATGATAATGCACCTTCTTGTCTACCTGTGCAGCACTTTGACACTTTATTCTGTATTCTGTTATTATTTTATCTTCTTCTACCTCAATGTACTGTACAACGATTTGATGTCTATGAACAGTATGCAGGACAAGGTTTTCATTATGCAGTATGCAGGACAAGGAGCTGGCTGGGCCTGAACACCTCCCTCTGCAACTGGATCGCAGACTTCCTGACAGGGAGACCTCAGTCAGTCTGGATTGGAAGCAACATCTCCAACACCATCACACTGAGCACGGGGGCCCCCCAGGGCAGTGTGCTCAGTCCACTGTTGTTCACTCTGCTGACTCACGACTGTGCTGCAACACACAGCTCGAACCACATCGTCAAGTTTGCTTATGACGCGACCATGGTGGGTCTCATCAGCAAGAACAATGATCAGCATACAGAGAGGAGATGCAACGGTTAACGGACTGGTGCAGAGTCAACAACCTGTCTCTGAATGTGAACAAAAGAGAACAGATGGTTGTTAACTTCAGGAGGACACGGAACGACCACTCTCCGCCAAACATCGACAACTCCTCCATAGAGATCGTTAAGAGCACCAAATTGGTGTTCACCTGACGGAGAATCTCACCTGGTCCCACAATACCAGCTCCATGGCAAAGAAAACCCAGCAGCGTCTCTGCTTTCTGCGAAGGCTGAGGAAAGTCCACATTCTACAGAGGTTGTATTGAGAGCATGCTGAGCAGCTGCATCAATGCCTGGTTCGGAAATTGCACCATCTCGGATCGCAAGACCCTGCAGTGGATAGTGAGGTCAGCTGAGAAGATCATCGGGGTCTCTCTTTCTGCCATTAGAGACATTTACACCACACGCTGCATCCGTAAAGCAAACAGCATTATGAAGGACCCCCACACCCTTCATACTAACTCTTCTCCCTCCTGCCATCTGGCAAAAGGCACTGAAGCATTCGGACTCTCACGACCAGACTATGTAACAGTTTCTTCCCCCAAGTCATCAGAATCCTCAATACCCAGAGCCTGGACTGACACCAACCTACTGCCCTCTACTGTGCCTATTGTCATGTTTATTATTTATTGTAATGCCTGCACTGTCTTGTGCACTTTATGCAGTCCTGGGTAGGTTTGTAGTCTAGTGTAGTTTTGTGTTGTTTTTTACGTAGTTCAGTGTAGTTTTTGTATTGTTCATGTAGCACCATGGTCCTGAAAAACGTTGTCTCATTTTTACGGTGTATTGTACCAGCAGTTATGGTCGAAATGACAATAAAAAGTGACTTGACTTGACTTCATTGCATCTTGGTACGTGGGACAATAGTAAATCAATTAACCAATGATTTTATACACCTCTACAAGATCCCTCATTGTTCTCCTCAACCTAAGGAAGATAGAGTCAACCTGTTCAAACTCCCTCCACAACTCAGTCCCAGCAACATCACTGGAAATCTCCTTTGCCCTCTTTCCAGTGTAAGGATATCACGGGGTTTTGCAGGGACCACTCACTTTGGACTCCCAGATCCACTCCCATCCACTACCCTCCCCCTCTATTACACACTTCCCCTGCAACTGCAACATCCTCATAAGTGAAATATTGAAAGTAGGAACTTGCATGTTCCTGTTGGAATAAAAGGCAAGGCTAACACATTTAGGGAACCTTGGTTTTCCAGTGATGTTGAGGCCTAGGTTTAGAAGAAGGAATTACTTATCAGGTGCAGGTGATATGAATCAAATGAGGTGTTGAAGGAGCGTAAGGTGTTTCAGGGCTTTACCAAAATTATCAGCAACCTCAGGCTCAGCACTGATGCCAACAGACTCTCAGTTCTGTTTCAAGATTCAAAGTATATTTATTATCAAAGTATGTACAAAATATTCAACCTTGAGATTTGTCTGAATTCACTTTTACTTTTCCTCAGGGAAGCTGTCTTGGTCCCCTACTATTCTCCTTACACATGCTCCCCTTTGGAGACTTCATTAGAGAGCATAAACTTGATTTCCACAGTTATGTAGATGACACACAATTGTATATCTCAGTTGAGCCTGATGCACCTCATCTTCTCTGTCTTGTGGTATGGCTGCAATAAACAAATGGATGAGCAATAATTTCCTAACAATAAATGAAGATAAAACTGAAACACTTTTAGTTGGTCCCAAAGCCAAACCAGATATACTCCTTGATAAACTTGGGAACTTGGTTCCCCTGGGTGTTCTCCTTGACTAAGATTTGAATTTTTAATCCCACATAAAGAAAGTAACCAAAGCAGCATTTCTATACTTTACAAATATTGCAAAGGTACACCCATTTCTGTCATGTAATGAAGCTGAAAAACTAATTCATGCCTTTATATCAAATAGATTGGATTACTGCATTGCAATTTTTAAGTGGACTTCCAAAGCAATCTTTTGACAAACCACAACTCAGTCAGAACACCACTACTGGACTTTTAACTGAAACTAGGATGAGAGAGCATATCACTCCTGCCCAAGCTGCTCTGCATCAGCTTCCTGATTTTTTTTTTAAGAATTGAACTTAATGTTCTCCAACTTGTTTTTAAATTTCTCAATGTTCTGGGAGCGGAGCACATCGCAGAATCACTTTCGTTTTATAAACCTGCTCGAGCTCTTCGGTCTTCGTTCAACAGTCTCTTAAATTTAAACAATCTCCTCAAAAGAGAATTGGCAGGTCAGTTTTATTGAACTATGCACCTAAACTGTCAAATTAAATCTGAAAAGTATGAGGGATGCACACTCAGTTGACACCTGCTCAAACCCGATTAATTTAGCAACACACACAAAATGCTGGTGGAACGCAGCAGGCCAGGCAGCATCTATAAGAAGACGTACAGTTGACGTTTTGGGCTGAGACGCTTCATCAGGACGAACTGAAAGAAGAGATAGTAAGAGATTTGAAAGTGAGAGGGGGAAGGGGAGATCCGAAATGATAGGAGAAGACGGAATGGGGAGGGAAGAAGCTAAGAGCTGGAAAGTTGATTGGCAAAAGTAACACACAGTTGGAGAAGGGGGAGGATCATGGGACAGGAGGCCCAGGGAGAAAGAAAGAGGGAAAGTAGCCCAGAGGAAGATGGAGAGCAGGCAAGGGGTGATTGTGAGAGGGACAGAGAGAGAGAAGGGGAAAAAAAGGGGGGGAATAAAAATAAATAAGGGATGGGGTAAGAAAGGGAGGAGGGGCATTAACGGAAGTTAGAGAAAGCAATGTTCATGCCATCAGGTTGGACGCTACCCAGACGGAATACAAGGTGTTGTTTCTCCAACCTGAGCGTGGCTTCATCTTGACATTAGAGGAGGCCATGGATTGACATATCAGAATGGGAATGGGACATGAAAATAAAATGGGTGGCCACTGGGAGATCCTGCTTTCTCTGGCCGACAGAGCGTAGGTGCTCAGCGAAATGGTCTCCCAGTCTGTGTCGGGTCTCACCAATATATAGAAGGCCACACCGGCAGCACTGGACACAGTATATCACACCAGCCGACTTCACAGGTGAAATGTTACCTCAGCTGGAAGGACTGTCTGGGGTCCTGAATGGTGGTGAGGGAGGAAGTGTAAGGGCAGGTGTAGCACTTGTTCCGCTTACAAGGATAAGTGCCGGGAGGGAGATCGGTGGGAAGGGATGGGGGACGAATGGACAAGGGAGTCACATAGGGAGTGATCCCTGCGGAAAGCAGAAAGAGGTGGGGAGGGAAAGATGTGCTTGGTGGTGGGATCCCATTGGAGGTGGCGGAAGTTACAGAGAATTATATGTTGGACCCGAAGGCTGGTGGGGTGGTAGGTGAGGACAAGGGGAACCCTATCCCTAGTGGGGTGGCGGGAGATTGGGGTGAGAGCAGATGTGCGTGAGGTGGGAGAGATGTGTTTGATAGCAGAGTTGATGGTGGAGGAAGGGAAGCCCCTTTCTTTAAAAAAGGAAGACAGCTCCTTCATCCTGGAATGAAAAGCCTCATCCTGAAAGCAGATACGGCGGAGGCAGAGGAATTGTGAGAAGAGGATGGCATTTTTGCAAGAGACAGGGTGGGAAGAGGAAGTCCAAGCAGCTGTGAGAGTCCGTAGGCTTACAGTAGACATCAATAGATAAGCTGTCTCCAGAGACAGAAAGATCAAGAAAGGGGAGGGAGGTGTCAGAAATGGACCGGGTAAATTTGAGGGCAGGGTGAAAGTTGGAGGCAAAGTTAGTGAAGTCAACAAGCTCAGCATGTGTGCAGGAAGCAGCGCCTATTAAGTTAGACTTACTTTTAATTAACAGCTTTTTGTCTTTTAGTTTCATTTTCTACTATAAAGCATTTGGAACTACATTGTTTGTTTGAAAAGTGCTCTATAATTATTATTTTGCCAGTATTGTAAGAAATGCAAGAGAAAAATCAGAGAACTAAAATAGGACATGAGGATGCTCTGGCAGACAAGATGAAAGAGAGTCCCAAGTTTTCCATAAATATATCACAGGCAAAAGGATAGCAAGGGGGAGAATTGAAGATCATTGTGTAGACCTCTGCAGGGAACCGAAAGATATGGGGAGGGGGGAGATCTGTATCTGTATTCTATATTTTGCATCTGTATTCACTCAGGAGATAAATACAGGGTCTATAAATCTGAGGCATAAGAAGTAGATCGACTGTACGTGCCTGCATAAAATGAATCTCAGGGTCGTATATGGTGACATACATGTACTTGGATAATAAATTTACTTTAAGCTTTGAACTGCAGTCTTCACTCTCTGCCTTTTCTCAGGGAGTAGAAGTACAGCCGGATGATCAGACTTCTCAAGTGAGGGTGTGGAATAACATGGCAAGCATTGTTGATGGTGGCATAACAGTGGTCCAATGTGCTGTTTCTTTGGTACTACAAGCAACTTGTTGATAGTAATTATTTAGTGACTTTTTCAGGCTGGCCTGGTGAAAATTCCCCAAAATGATGGCAATAGTCATGGTGAGATTGGTCAGCCACTGACCAGCCTGACTCGAGTTGTTGGGCCAGCTAATTGGCTGCGTCAGGGCCGGCTCACTGGATGAGTCAATCAATGGCGCTGTGCTTCAGTCATTGGAGGAGGTGCTGTTGTACTTGAGCCAATCAGAGCTGCCCGAGTTGAACCATTGCGTGAGCCAACCGGTGCTGTTGTTGAGTCATCGGAGGATCCAATTGTAATGGCCATACTGAAATTAGTTGACAAACCAATGAGAGCTGAGGTTCTGGTGTCAATGGACCAATAGGAGCTGTTGAATTCAAATCGTGATGCACCCGTCGATATTGTGGTACAAAGATATTGGGCTGGAGTGCAATGACATGCCAACCAATGAGGTCACTAAATAGCTATCCTTCTGTGGACCAATCAATGGGGTTATTGGATAGGAGCCAATAGCTGATTCTGTTGCTGAAGGACCACCCACCGTCGACAGGTGAAACTGGATAGGATCTCTTCACTGTGTCACAGTAGATGAACCAATCACCAGTGAAACAGACCATGAGCCAATGGGGCCGCAGGAGGACCCAGGACCCATCAAAATTGGGTGAAATTGGATGGACCGTATGATAACATCAAATCTCTGGAGCCAATAACCATTAGTGGAGGCACAACCCAACAGCCAATCGCAGGAGTCATTGCTGCAGAAATTTTTGGAGCTGAGAATTCTGGGAACACTCACAGCCAAGGGCTTGCTTGAAGAAGTTGGTGATGTTATTGTCCCAGAGCCAATCACAGAAACCGGTCTGGAAGGATTTCTCAGTGATATCAATATCCCAAAGCCAATCAGGGAATTCAATTTGGCCAGTTCTGTTAATGACATTTATCATCCTTGAGCCAATGGTACCAGCTCGTTTCGATGATCTGGGGTTCGGGGAGTAATGGAGGGGGAGGCAGCAGAGGGATCCCCATTTGAGCCATTCCCATCTGTCTGCATTTGGCCTGTAGCTCTCTAAACCTTTCCTATCCACCAACCTGTCTTGAGTGTCTTTTAAATGTTGTTCATGTATGTACCTGCCTCAACCACATTCTCTGGCAGCTTGTCCCATATTTGGACCTCTCCCTCGGGTCCCTATTAAATCTCTCTCTCTCTCTCATGTTAAACATGTGCTCTCCGGTTCCTGATTCCCCAACCGTTGGGAAAGACCATGCGCATTCAGACTCTCTGTGACCCTCATGGTTTTATACACCTGTATAAGGTCACCCCTCATTCTCCAAGGCAAAAGTACAAACCTGCCCAATCTCTGTCCATAACTCAGTCTCATGAGAGCCAGCAACAGTCTCGTAAATCTCCTCTGACTTGTTCCAGCTTAATGGCATCTTTGCGAGAGAAGAACGACCAAAACTGAACACAATACTTCAGGTGTAGCTTCACTAATTTCTTCTTCAATTAAAGCATAAGACCAGAAAACATTAGGCTACTCGGCCCATCAAGTCTGCTCTTGTCATTTCATCATGGCTGATTGATTATCCCTCTCAACCCTATTCTCCTACTTTTTCACTGTAACCTGACAAACCAAAAACCTATAAACCTTGTCTTCTGTTAGAATGATTTTTTGGGTCAGCACATATGGCAAATAATTTCAGCAACTGACTTTCAGCCACCAGTCTTCAGATGCCAATATGAACTGTAGATTAAATCTAAAATGCAGCTCCTGGGTTCCTAAGAACTGTGAACCACAGTTATTTGGAAGACCAGACAATGCTGATTAAGATTCACTGACATGTCTGTGGTGTGGGTGCGAAGAGGGAGGTGTGAAGTTTGTGTGTAGTTCAAAGAAAGCATTGTGGATGCATTGTAAATATAGAATTTTCCTTTGCTCTTTAGCGCATAAAATGTCATGTAGCATTGGGTCAGACAGACCACTGTCCTCTGAAAGGGTCTCCATCTGATGGCTGCTGTATCTCATTTTGTTGAATAGAGAGGCTGCTTAATATTTACCAGTACTTCTCTCCAGTGACTTTGTCCATGCCACATTTGGTGTCAGGAGTGGGATACCTTCTTGTGGCCCATTGTGTGGACGATGATCTCAGCAGTCTAAGTGGGTAGGTATTTTTTAAATTAGCACTCTCACTTGGACCTGTTCAGGTCGGTGGCTACGGGATTGCTACGTATCACGAAAACAATGGAAAACTGAACTGGGAGATAAAAGTAGTGTGTGTGCATGCACGTGCCTTTATGTAAGAAGCTAATCTTTGTGTGTTAATTTGGTTAGGCGGGGCTACCAGTCGCGAAGGATGGTTATTGAAGGTTCAAGATGCCAGTGGAGGCATGTATACTCGTTCCAGGAACTGTACTTCAGCAAGCATGTTTGCGAGTGTGTGTGCCTTGGTGTAACTGATACAAAGGAACACAGCAGGCTTCATGAGTTTCGATGCACATCTGTGGCAGATTGCAGAGTACATTCTCAGTGGTTATAAGTATGTAATGCTTAACTGGTACCCTTTATTTATATTTTGTAGTCTGGGAATTAGTGTGGAGATATTTCAGGGACAGATTTTACCCAGATATGTCTGTTAGGATGGCACCTACTGTGGTCAGGCAACATCAGGTCGAGAACCCTGAAGACCCATGCCAGCCCTTTACCCTGGTTATGGCCATTCATAAGCCTTTCACCTCAGGGAGAAACACAGCATCTTGTCAGAATTGCCCTCACTTAAAGTTACATGTGAGAATTCAGAATTATGGTGCAAACTCGAGTAATACTTTGCTTCAGTATTCACTACGGAAAAGGATATTGGCGATTGTAGGGATGACTTACAGTGGACTGAAAACCTTGAGCATACAGACATTAAGAAAGAGGATGTGCTGGAGCTTTTGTAAAGCATCAAGTTGGATAAGTCTCCGGACCTTATGAGATGTACCTCAGGCTACAGTGGGAGGCGAGGGAGGAGATTGCTGAGCCTCTGGCAACGATCTTTGCATCATCAATGGGGACGAGAGATGTTCCAGAGGATTGGAGGGTTCTCTTATTCAAGAAAGGGTGTATAGATAGCCCAGGACATTATAGGAAGGAGAATCTTACTTCAGTGGTTGGTAAATTGATGGAGGAGATCCTGACAGGCAAGATTCATAAACACTTGGAGAGGCATATGATAAGGAATAGTCAGCATTGCTTTGTCTTATGAGCTTGATTGAATTTTTTCAGGATGTCACTAAACACATTGATGAAGGTAGAGCATATAGATGTAGTACATATGGATTTCAGCAAGGCATTTGACAAGGTACCCCATGCAAGGCTTATTGAGAAAGTAAGGAGGCATAGGATCCAAGGGGACCTTGCTTTGTGGATCTGGAGTTGGTTTGCTCACAGAAGACAAAGACCAGTTGTAGACGGGTCATATTCTGCATGCAGGTCAGTGACCAGTGGTGTGCCTCAGGGATCTGTTCTGGGATCCCTAAGATTTTTATAAATTACCTGGATGAGAAAGTGGAGGGATGGGTCAGTAAATTTGCTGATGACTCAAAGCTTGGGAGGTGTTGTAGAGCAGGGGTCCCCAACCTTTTTTGCACCGTGGACCAGTTTAATATTGACAATATTCTTGTGGACCGGCTGACTGGTGGGGGGTGTGTGGAATGTTCAAATGGGGTTAAACTCACCTCAACATGTCTTTTACACTAAGGGTTGCCAACTTTCTCAGTCCCAAATAAGGGACAAAAATAGCAGTCAAATCCTGATGAAAGGTTCCAGCCCGAAACGTCGACTGTACCTCTTCCTATAGATGCTGCCTGGCCTGCTGCGTTCACCAGCATTTTGTATGTCTGTTGACGGGACACTTGTTTACTCCAAGAAAGACGACCATGACCATGAAGCCTTGTGCGGGCACCTGTGTGCGCATGCGTGACGTGCACATGCGCGTACTTGCCGATTTTTTTTCCACAAGTCGGTTTTGGCTTAATTTTCCTGACTGCACTGTACATACATTATTTCTACTTTAGATAGGCTGTGTATTTATCATATCATTCCTGCTTTTGCCATATGTCAGTGTTATTTATTTTTGGTTTTATGTGTTATTTGGTATGATTTGTTAGGTTATTTTTTGGGACTGGGAATGCTGTAAATTTTTTCCCATATAAATTAATGGTAATTGCTTCTTCGCTTTACGCCATTTCAGCACGAAAGGTTTCATAGGAATGCTCTACCTTAGTGGGGGAAATATGGGACAAGGGCGGTCCCGTAAGGGACAAACCAATTCAGCCCAATATATGGGATGTTCCGGCAAATACAGGACGGTTGGCAACCCTATGTTCAACTTCAACAGTGCGTGACAGAGAATGAGGAAGGGTGCAGCTGACTCATATCGTTTCCTCGCGGCCCGGTAGCACATACTTTGCCGCCCCGTGGTTGGGGACCGCTGTTGTAGAGAGTGTGGAGGGCTGTCAGAGGTTACAGGGAGATATTGATAGGATACAAAACTGGGCTGAGAAGTGGCAGATGGAGTTCAACACAGATAAGTGTGGGGTGGTTCATTTTGGTAGGTCAAATATGATGGCAGAATATAGTATGAATGATAAGATTCTCGGCAGTGTGGACAATTAGAGGGATCTTGGGGTCCAAGTCCATAGGACACTCAAATCAGCTGTGCAGGTTGACTCTGTGGTTAAGAAAACATACGGTGCATTGGCCTGCATCAATCATAGGATTGAGTTTTGGAGCCGAGAGGTAACATTGCAGCTATATAGGACCCTGGTCAGAGCCCACCTGGAGTACTGTGCTCAGTTCTGGTTGGGGAGGAAGGATGGGGAAACCATAGAAAGGGTGCAGAGGAGATTTACAAGGCTGTTGCCTGGACTGGGGAGCATGCCTTATGAGAATAGGTTGGGTTGGGTGAACTTGGCCTTTTTTCCTTGGAGCGACAGAGGATGAGAAGTGACCTGATGGAGGTGTACAAAACGATGAGAGGCATTGATCGTGTGGATAGTCAGAGGGATTTATCCCAGGTCTGAAATGGCTAGCATGAGAGGGCACAGTTTTAAGGTGTTTCGAAGTGGATACACAGGAGATGTTAGGGGTAAGTTTTTTTTAACGCAGAGAGTGGTGAGTGTGTGGAATGGGCTGCCACCAATGGTGGTTCAGGTGGTTATGATAGGGTGTTTTAAGAGACTCCTGGACAGGTACATGGAGATCAGAAAAATAGAGGGCTAAGGGTAACCCTGGGTAATTTCTAAGGGAAGGACATGCTCAGCACAGCTTTGTGAGCCAAAGGGCCTGTATTGTGCTGTAGGTTTTCTCTGTTCTATGTTCTCAGATGGATGAGAGGATTTCCACAAGTCTAATGACTTACAGAAGTGTGTCACTGCAAAATGCCCTTTCAACAGCCCAAATGCTGATGGGTCGACACAAACACACTAACCTTCCAATGCATGAAAACATGTTGACACCTACAGGAGCACACAAGGTCAAACTGGCTAAAGTGAAAGGGAAAGAAAAAGGGAAATGGTATCATGACAAGTCTACAAAAAGCCTACCAGTTCTGAAGCCTGGAGATCAAACTCGAATCCCAGTTCACAATTCTGGAACATGGTCCATGTCAGGATACGTCCAAGAGGAAGTCACTCCATATTCCTATCAGATTCAGACACAGCAAGGGACACCTCTGAGAAAGAACCGTATGGATCTACAACCACAGGGTCCAACCCATAGCTGTGATGTGTCACCTGTCAAGACAGCAAAGGGGTCAGCATTTGTAAAAGATGAACATGTTGATCAGAGTTCTCAGAAAAACACAAATAGTAATGCAGCAAATGTAAGCAATACTCCTGTGGAAACAACTAGCAGACCAAAAGGACCATTAAACCATCTCAGAGACTGACTGAAAGCTGTTGTGTGGATCAGGGACTGTAGTTGCTCATTACAATTGAAGTTGAAATGTTGAACAGCTGAAAATTCAGCAAAAATAAAGGAAAGAGACCAGTTACAGAATGTAGATATCTTTGTTGGAAAGAATTATTGCTCCTTCCAGGTTTATGAGGACAAAGTATTGTATTTGTTTGTCTTTCATGGGTGGAAAGGAAAGATGTTTTATTATGTATGCATAATATACAACTTCATTTCCCAGTGAGCAATATGAGGGGTTCACCCGGAACCTGAAGCTGTGAAAGTGACCTGGTTGCGCACACTGCGGTTGAGAAGCAGTCCGGTAGTAAAATGTTCCAATTGTAGTCCCCCGACCAGCCTCAGAGTCGCTCGGCTCGCTGTCGTCCAGGGAAACAGCCCTCGGCCCCGCCAAACTGGGTAATAGTTTGTGTGGATGCTGTGTGATGTACCCCACCCCGCCCAAATAACAGACCAGATACGATTAAATGATTTACAGTTTATAGATATTACTGCAACTATATGATTAATAGAGAATAAAATATAAAAGGAAAATAAAAGGTGCCACACTTATCAAAGTTCAATCTCCTCATGCACAAACAGTTGGAGCTCAGGACCCTCCTTCTTCACCCTGCAACCCCCCGGACCACCTCGACTGCCCGCCTGGGACCAACAACGGTCGTCGACCAGACGCTCCACACGAGTCCGTCTCCGACTCCCTTCCTCGCCGAATGCGCCGCTCGGGGTCCGACTCCGTTAGCGGACTCACAGCACCTGGTCCATTCTCTGTCTCTCTCTCCCACCTCCTGCCTCAAAACCCCACGCATACAAATCTTCCAGATACACCAAAGTCATAACAACTATCCCAATTGGTTCACCCCCTAACCCACAACAAGCTGCTAGCGCAAAGCTTTCTCAGCATTTAACCTAACAAAGAAGCATTTCCGATTATAACATAACAAAGAAGCCATTTTAATTAGCCTCCGCAGTAACATAAAGACGAAACCCCCTTACACAATGTTTGCAGACACCAAGTTTTTCTTTATTAACAACAAAAATAACAATAACTTTGATTCTCCTGGATTCCAATTCTCATATTTTCTCTCTCTCTCTCTCTCTCTCTCTCTCTCTCTCTCTCTCTCTCTCTCTCTCTCTCTCTCTCTCTCTCTCTCTCTCTCTCTCTCTCTCTCTCTCTCTCTCTCTCTCTCTCTCTCTCTCTCTCTCTCTCTCTCTCTCTCTCTCTCTCTCTCTCTCTTCCTCACCCCCACCCCCTGCTGTGTGAATAAAGACTTATATTTTCCAGTTTGAGCTGCTAATTAGCAGTTTTAGTACAGTCACAATAGGAACCCTCTGGAGAGGGTGCAGAGGAGATTTACCAAGATTGGAGCCAATGTCTTACAAAAGAAAAGTTGAGCACGTTACGGCTTTTCTCTTTGAGCAAATAGAATGAGAGGTGGCTTGATAGTGAAATACAAGATGTTAAGAGACAAATGCAGAGCGAACAACCAGTTCCTTTTTCCCCCAGGGCAACAATGGCTAAAATGAGACATCATCATTTTAAGGTGATTGGACGAAAGCATAGGGAGCATGTCACAGGGACATACTTTACAGCAGGAGTCCCCAACCTTTTTTGCACTGTGGACCGGTTTAATAGTGACAATCTGGGGGGGGGGGAGGAGAGGGAGAGGGGGTTGTTCAAGTTCAACAGTGCGTGACAGGGAATGAAGAAAGGTGCAGCTGACTCATATCACCAAATCATATCGTTTCCTCATGGCCCAATACTGATCCACGGCCCAGTGGTTGGGGACCACTATCTTACAGGACTGGTAAGTGGTGGAATGCACTGCCAGGGGTGGTGGTTCAGCTAGATTTTCAGCAGTATCCAAAGTGATATACCTGTTATTGAGGGGAACAGCCACGGGTATTCTCTGTTCTGTCTGTCTTCTCGATCCGTCTCTTGGCATTCACCTGCCTCCTGCAACTTAAGGGTGACTGCCTCTCTGAACCTCTCATCTATCATCTCCTCATTCTCCCATATCAACCGAAGGTCATCCAGTTGCAGCTCCAGTTCCCCAACACGGTCTCTAAGGAGGTGCAGCTGGATGAACTTTACACTGATGCAATTATAAAGTGCACTGGAGGTCTCACAGAACTCCCAAATCTGGCATGAAGAACACACCATTGACCCTGGATCCATTCTCACTACTCTGGCCAGGCCTAACAGACAAGGAATGAAAGCAACTCACCAGAAACTCACCTTAGCCTCCACCTCTTCTTGCCAAAGCCTCTAGCTCCCCACTCTAACCCTATCCACGCATACGATGACCACTCAGCTGAAACCTTACTTCTTTTGAAAGACCTTTGTGAAGTACCTGATAAACCACGATATTTGAAGACCACTGAAAGGTTCCTTCTTCTACTTCGAGTCATGTTTAACGCACTTCAATTCCCCTCCAAGATGAAAATCAAGTAATATCAAAAAGTCTATCACTTTTCAAAAAGTCAGATCTGCACTTCTATGCATTACGGTGGCAGTATATCCTAACCAACTTTCCACGGCAACTGTGTCTGTCCTAACGATCTCAATTTAGCAATTGCTGTTTCCTTTGCACCTCGTAAGAACTGCATTCAAACAATCTATGCGGCACTGTTTCTTGACAAGTGCACTCCCTATAAATGCCTGTATCAAGCACAGTAATTCTAAACAAGGAATTATTCAACCGATTACGTCCAACACGTAAATGTGGAAGTATAACTTCTTCCCTCCTTTTATAACCATCTCCTAGTTGAGTTCCCCACATCTCCTGATTTTTATACCAATGCCATCCTTTTCCTTACCCCAACTTTGTTACCACAGTGATCAAATGGAGTTTTTAATTAGAAACATAGAAACAACACAATCCAGGCCCTTTGGCCCACAATGCTGAGCAGAACATGTACTTACTTTAGAAATTAGATTAGATTAGATTAGATTATGAGGACACGCAGTCCTGTTTTATTGTCATTTAGTTATGCATGCATTAAGAAATAATACAATTTGTTCCTGCAGAATGATATCACAGAAACACAAGACAAACCAAGACTAAAAAAAATCTGACAAAAACTATATAATCATAACATATAGTTACAACAGTGCAAGCAATACCGTAATTTGATAGAAGAACAGAGCATGGGCACGGTAAAAAATCTCAAAGTCTCTTGGAAGTCCCATCATTTCAGGCAGACGGTTGAGGGAAGAAAACTCTTCCTGCCACGAGCTTCCAGCGCCGCAAACTTGCTGATGCAGCATCCTTGGAAGCACCCAACCACAGTCCGACTCCGAGTCCGTCTGAAAACTTGGAGCCTCCGACAGCTCTCCGACACCGAGCAACACTCACAACACGCTGGAGGAACTCGGCAGGTCAGGCAGCATCCGTGGAAACGATCAGTCGATGTTTCGGGCAGAACCCTTCATCAGGACTGAAGAGAGAAGGGGCAGAGGCCCTATAAGGAAGGTGGGGGGGGGGGGGGGGAGGGTGGGAAGGAGAAGGCTGGTAGGTTCCAGGTGAAAAACCAGTAAGGGGAAAGATAAAGGGGTTGGAGAGGGGAGGCAGGGAGGTGATAGGCAGGAAAGGCGAAGAAGGAATAGGGGAAAGTACAATGGGTAGTAGAAGGAGGCAGAACCATGAGGGAGGTGATAGGCAGCTGGGGGAGGGGGCAGAGTGACATAGGGATAGAGGAAGGGAGGGAGAGGGAATTACCAGAAGTTGGAGAATTCTATGTTCATACCAAGGGGCTGGAGACTACCTAGACAGTATATGATGTGTTACTCCTCCAACCTGAGTTTAACCTCATCATGGCAGTAGAGGAGGCCATGTATGGACATATCTGAATGGGAGTGGGAAGCAGAGTTGAAGTGGGTGGCTACTGGGAGATCCTGTCTGTTGTGGCGGACGGAGCGGAGGTGCTCGATGAAGCGGTCCCCCAATCTGCGTCGGGTTTCACTGATGTAGAGGAGGCCACACCAGGAGCACCGGATGCAATAGATGACTGCAACAGACTCACAAGTGAAGTGTTGCCTCACTTGGAAGGACTGTTTGGGGCCCTGAATGGTGGCAAGAGAGGAGGTGTAGGGACAGGTGTAGCACTTGTGCTACACCTGTAAGTGCCGGGTGGGAGATCCGTGGGGAGGGACGTGCAGATCAGGGAGTCATGGAGGGACCGCTCCCTGTGGAAAGCGGAGAGGGGTGGAGAGGGAAAGATGTGCTTAGTGGTGGGGTCCTGTTGAAGGTGGCGGAAGATAATGTGCTCCCACTCCCATTCAGATATGGGAGTGGATTTGGCAAATCATTGTTTGCAGATGATGGTGCAATCTGGAAAAGAGGAAGAAACACCAAGTGTATATTAAGGCAGGTACAAAAGGCTTTAAGATCAGTTGAAAACTGGGCTAATAAATGGGGTTTCAGGATTTCTGCTTCTAAGTTCAAATACATGATTTTTGGCTTTAGAAGAAGGATTCCTGATTGTGAATTGTGTCTATATGATTCTCCACGAGAAAGAGTCAAGGTATTCAAGACTTTAGGCGTCTGGTTTGATGAAAGACTTACTTGGAGGGTTCATATAGACAAAACAATTGGAAAGTGTGAGAAAGTTTTAAATGTTATGAGAACTATTGCTGGATGCGACTGGGGAATAAGGCGGGAAACTATGTACATAATATATCTAGCTATGATTAGATCAATTATAGACTGTGGTTGTATTGCTTATGGTTCTGCTGCTACAGCAGTGCTTGGAAAACTAGACACTGTGCAGTCCAAAGCACTTAGACTCTGTTGTGCAGCCTTTAGAACAACATCAGTCCCGGCATTACGTGTGGAGATGGGAGAAGTGCCTCTGCATTTAAGACGAATTCAGTTGGGCCTGCAGTATTGGGTAAAACTAAATGGATTCAGTCACAGCTGTCCATCAAAGTGTCTTTTGCAGGGGAAGTCGGAGCACCAACGTAAAATTAAAAGATACCCATTTTTAGATTTGGTTTATTACAGGGCTGTGAAATTGAAACTGACTGAGGAAGACATAGTTGGCCAAATTTGCCTGCCACCCATCCCTTTTTGGCTCTTTCCAGAACCAGAAGCAGACCTATTCCTCCTTTTTCAGCTTAAAGGAAGCAGTGCAATTTCATCAGTGTTGATCACAAATGAATATTTAAATAATAAATGGGGATCTTATCTGAAGATTTTTACTGATGGCTCATTGGACCCAGAGAGCAGCAGGGCAGGATTTGGGATGTATGTGTCTCAACTTGGAGTTAAGATTGGTCACTGGGTTTCAGATGGTGTTTCTGTCTTTGCAACAGAATTATTAGCAATCCTCTGGGCCTTATGGTGGATAGAAGACTCTCGACCACGTAGGGTTATCATCTGTTCGGATTCTGCTGCTGCCTTAGAGTCTATAAAAGGGAGTAAATCAAAAGCTTGTCCTGACATAGTTATTGAGATTCTCTTAGTGTTGTTTAGAGTAGGGAAGATGGGTTGTGCAGTTAGATTTTCATGGATACCTGGGTATGCTGGGGTGGAGGGAAATGAAATTGTGGATGGCATTGCAAAGTCTTCCTTACAGAGCAGGCAAGTAGAAATTAGAGTTCCCCTAGGCAGAGCAGAATTGAGAAGTAGGATTAAAAGAGGTACAGAGAAGAAGTGGCAGGAGGATTGGAAAAATGAATTAAGGGGCAGCCATTATTTTTCTAGTCACCCACTAGTTAAAAAGGTCTCAGACTGTTACCTTTTAAGACGTAGCGATATGGTGAAATTTACAAGACTTAGGTTGGGGCATTGTGGGCTAAACTATTATTTAAAGATAATAGGCAAACATCCTACTGGATTAGGTGACTGTGGTAGTCCAGAGACAGTCCAGCATGTTTTGCTGAGCTGTAATCGATACAAAATTGAAAGAAGCATGCTGTTCAAGAGGCTATCTGGCTTAAATTTATTTTGGTTTTCCATTGTTTGGCCCTCAAGAGAATCAGCATCTGATTGAAAAGTCTGTCATTCAATTTATATGTGAGACTAGGTTGTATTTGAGAATTTGAATTCCTTGAAGTTCTATAATTAATTATACATCCTGCGGAGGGCTGTAATACGCTAGATGCGTCTAAACAGCCGGAAATAAAAGAAGAAGAAGAAGAACAGCATGAAATGGTAATGATGGTGCAGTGTGGAAGAGAGGTAGGAATATAATGCAAGAGTACAAGATAATAAGAGGAATAGATAGAGTGGATAGCCAGCGCCTCTTCCCCAGGGCACCACTGCTCAATACAAGAGGACATGGCTTTAAGGTAAGGGGTGGGAAGTTCACGGGGGATATTAGAGGAAGGTTTTTTACTCAGAGAGTGGTTGGTGCATGGAATGCACTGCCTGAGTCAGTGGTGGAGGCAGATACACTAGTGAAGTTTAAGAGACTACTAGACAGGTATATGGAGGAATTTAAGGTGGGGGCTTATATGGGAGGCAGGGTTTGAGGGTCAGCAAAACATTGTGGGCCGAAGGGCCTGTACTGTGCTGCACTATTCTATGTTCTATAAATTATATAGTTAGGAAAATGCAAGCAGCTATTAATGAAGTAGTGAAATGGAGACTATCAGTGGGGGCTGAAATTTTCCATTGCGAAAACTTACGCTGTTTATTTTGTGTTCTAAAAGGAACATTGCCCCCACAATTGATCTCAATTTACATGTTAAATCTCATATCGAGTCAGTGATAAAGTGTCTCAGTATGTGGATGGACACAAGGATAATTTGGAAGGATCATGTCAATAAAAATCTGCAGATGCGTAAATAATGTCTTTAATGTGCTCAAGTTGCTGAGTTGGGTCTGATGAGGGTGCGAGTGGGAGGTCACTTAAATGTATTTTGCTTTAATCAAATCTGTCTTTGATTATGGATGTTTTGCTTCTGGGTCAGCCTCACCAGCGGTCTTAAAGCCCGTTAGATGAAGTTCAAATTCAATCATTGAGATTATGTTGTGGTGCTATTAAATCATTCCCAATTTCAGCATTACTAGTGGAAATGGATTAAGTACCTTTACATCTACACAGGTTACAGTTAGCAATGGTTTATTGGGTTAATGTAAGAGGACATAAAGCTGGTCCTAAAATATTGCCAACAGCAGGAGTGTTGAGACTACTGCATTCGCAAGGTCTTCAGTTTTGGGTGGATGGAAAATGAATGGGCAGAAAATCTTGGGTTTTTTGATGTGAAATATGGTCCCGGTGTACCCCTTTCTGTCACGACTCCATAGTTTTCCCCTTTGCCGGTGGTTGACTTCAGCCTTCAAGAAAAGATCAAGATGACAATTGATTGTACATCCGTGGTACAGGCAATTCAGCAATACATGCAAGGCAGACATTGTGGATTCTTACACATCTACATAGTTAATTCAAAGACCCAGTGACAGGTCGTTCAGGTGTCTCTGATTATGTTCCAAAGGTTCAGGTGATTATTAAGAAAGGATTATCATACAAAGTGTCTGTATTCACGGCTGAGATGGTTGCTATCATTTTAATCTTGGAATGGGTCAGAGAAGTACATCCTGATTATGTACTTCCATGCTCTGATTTGATCTGTTTTGACATATGTTAAAAAACGTACTTCAAATTGTAGGCCAGACGTTCTTCTTGATGAAAACCCCTGGTTTCCTTGGGTTGTGCTAGTTCAGGGAATACACACTCTGGTCCTGCCAAATCCATGAGATTCAGATGGTACTCCCGCCTCAAACCTCGGTTTGTGTGGAGACTGTGTATTTTGCTCCCTTGGTACATCTCAGTGCCAAGAAATAACAGCACGCTGCATGTGATTATATGAATTATATTTATGAATGTTAACTTAACAAAAGGGTTAGTAAAGAACAGAAAGAAAAAAAACAAAAAGGGCCCATTATAATTAAACAGTCAAATGTGTACAAGTTGGAGCTCAGCTCTTCCCAAAGTTATATTCACCGATACTCAGTAGACCTCTGCACCTTGCTCCATCGAATGATGGTCCTCTACCGGGTCGAATCCTGCAACCAGTTCTCTCCAATGTCTTCTCTCTTCATGTCCCTCTGAACCAAGACCCCAGATCACACGGGTGTCAGGCACACCGACAAAAACCTGCTCCCCAGATTGGATGGCTCTCATTCCAAAGCACCTGTTATCTCCAACCATAACTCAAGCACTGCTCCTACAGAAACACCATTACATCAACAGTGAAACCTCTATCAGGGTGTTACATTGAGATTGGACAACATCTGTTGAGGCTGCAGTGTTGAGCATACATTTCATATGGCTCCCTGCCCTTGTTGGGGTTGAAGGAAACAAGGTGCCAGACCTTCTAGCCAAGCAATGACTTCAAATTAAGGAAGTAAATGTGGTGTCTTTGCATAAAGGGGTAGCGAAAGCCATGAAATTAGGAGAGGCAGTAGGGGCCATGAGAAGGCCTTGGTGAGCAGGATTAAAGATAACCTCAAGGTATTCTACAAGTCTGTGAAGAGCAAGAGGATAAGACATAAGAGAATAGGACCAATCAAGTGTGACAGTGGAAAAGTGTGTATGGACCCAGAGGAGATAACTGAGGTACTTTATGAATACTTTGCTTCAGTATTCACTATGGAAAAGGATCTTGGCAATTGTAGGGTTGACTTACAGTGGATTGAAAAACTTGAGTATATGGACATTAAGAAAGAGGATGTGCTTGTACACTTAAATTTTGCCGGATCAAATAATCACACCACACACAAGTCTTTACTTTAACCTTTTCACTAGTTTATTGTTCGAACTCAGCCAGCGAGAAAACTGAAGCCAAACATCAAAGAGACAGAGTTTCTACCTGTCTCTCTGGCAGCTCAAACGAGCTTCTGATTTAACAAGCTGGAATGCTACAATTTATAGGACTAACAGACAAAGAACACTTAGTTGCCATGATATTACCACCAAGTCAGTTAGAGCAAACTTAATTAATTAGTTAAGAGAGTACACTAAATCATGGCTTTTAATTACAGACAAATTCTTGCCTTATCAGTAAAACTTGAATAGACAAAAGGTGGGAACATAGCTCAATATGTGAACTCATAAGACATGATGTATGCAGCATGTGTGAATACAGCCCACAGATCGTTCTCAAAGGGACAGCTGTGAGTTGTTAAAAAAAATCACTGAAGGCAGTTTTTTTTCCAGTCAAGAACAGTCTCTCCAACTTTTCACAGAACAGAGCATATACAAGCTGGCACCTAATTTTAACCCGCTATTTACCAGATTCAGAGAATCATTTCTTACTTTTCCAACACCCTTAACCTTCATCATTCCCTCCTTTTTATCATTACACGATAACCTTTCAGAACAGATTGTCGCTTCTACAACATGATACGAAACATGGCCACAAGCAGCATAGGATACAGATAATAATCAAAGTTAATACAATCAGACTTCGGACATGCATAAACACCACTATCAATCAACATATTTTCCTTTAATCCAAGAGAGTCCTTCTGCTCAGTTCCTTCAGTGAGACGTTTGCAGTCTGTTCGATGTATCCTCCGAGAGTGCCCCTCCACAAGTGCACTGGGTGGCTTACCGTACACAGGGGCCGGTGTTCCAATATGGCAGATTAATTCATCAAGGAGCATTGGCTCAATAAGATCAGTTTCTTCTGAAATTAGAGGTTTATCTGCTCTTGTGTCTCAGTTGTTGTATTTTTAAGATAGTTTCACAATAGCAGTCAAAAGTTGTAGTTGAACCCGTGTGCTCTCCTCATGGAATCCTTCCGGGAAGCTCTCTAATAGCTCATCAGCATTGTCAATTCTTTCAGCATACTCTCCAACTATCCGTATCATTGCTGCTCTTGCTTCTGGTTCATCCAATGAGTCCAGGTTTACACAAAGTGTTGCATTAACACTTTCACACTTGTTTGGCTATTTACAGAAAATGTCCTTTATTACTACAATAGCTTCTTGGACGACGTAGTTTACTTTTGTCTGAATGAGGTCAAGTAGCGTACTCACGCAGCATTCTGCTGATTGCTCAACTTTGATTGCACATCATCCAATTGCACGCACAGCTTTTCATACAAAGTCAACATCTGCTTCAGTGGCATACTCCTTCAATTCTGCCAAAACCTGTGCAATGTTGGCTTGAGAAGCCAATCGAATCACAATATCCGGTTTTTCCAGTTTCACATATATCTTTACAAAGAAAACCTTCATTTCATGCTTAGGAATCTCAGAACTTTTCTGTACAATGAGGCTGATGTTCCGGAGGGCAACATATTGGAGTTCTGGTTCTGCAGACAACAGCGTTACCAGTGGGGGAGCCAGTTTCTTCAACAAAGTGCCATAGTAATCCAAGTCCTTTGAAAGCATTTCCATGAATTTCATCAGAACCTTTACAGCCAACAGGACAACAGTTAAGTTGACGTGAGCTAAACGTGGCGTCACACACTCACAGATGCCTTGAGCTTCTCGGTCATCCTTTGGGCTACAATTGGCCAAACAATCAAGGTTAAATATCTGGCCCCATTCAGTACATTCATTTCAGGCTATTAAAAGCTTGTTGATTGTCTGAAAATTGAGGTCTAGTAACTTGCTGTTTGGATGAGGTTGTGCGATCTCTGACAGAGCAGCCACAGCATTTGCAACGACCATTGGATTAGAGTCAGATATCAGATCCTTTAGAGTGTCCAGCAATCCCTGATCTTCTACCAGCTGTGCATCGATGTCATGTAGCGTGGCTTCGTAGACAGCAGCAGTTTTTCAAGCTTAACGGTCTTCATCCTTTAGACATTTTCCGCAGGGGCTCATACTAACTCTCAGTAATTTTCTCCACATGGATGCAGCCTATTGTTCTCACGGCTAGCACCCTGATAAATGGATTGGGATCTTCACAGTCCTTAACAAAAGCGTTGACAGCCATAGTTGCCCATATCTGGTTGGCTCTTTGCATGGTTCATTAGATAGAGGTACAGCAGCTTCTTCAACTCCAAATTGTCTGTCTGCATGTAGTTTATGACATCAGGAAAGAGGGCACTGACATTTCTGCCACCGGTCATTGACGTAATCCCTTTCTTCACTGCTTCTTTCTTTTTCTCCTGCTTGTCACTATTGAATTCTGCTTTGACTTCGAAGATTTCTCCTTTCTTGGTTGTTGTGAAATATTTAGAATCAGTCATGGCGAGTGTGGTCCTCTCCACCGAGGTCCGAGTTTCCCTGGATCCCAATTCTTGATCAGGATAAAATCTCCAGGCTCACTTGTTGGGTAGTCGCCTTTAGGCTGGGTTTCGTCTTCCCGATAGGCCCGTCGTACCTGTAAATGCAAGCTTAGGAAAGTTTTAGTTAATTTGCATAAATATTTTCCCATCTCCTCCCCCAAGGTATGCATGTCTAATTTTGCAGGTAAGTTCTCAGGGAGGAGCGGCAAACAAGGTCAGTGTCCCGTGGGGTTCTCAAAGGCTTCCCGTAGATAATTTCTGCAGATGATAACCCCGTCTTACTTGCTGGCATGATTCTCATATGGAATAGGGCTCAGGGTAAAACCTTCAACCAGGTCAATCCAGTTTCTTGCGTAAGTTTGGCCAACTTATCTTTCAAGGCACGATTGGCTCATTCCACTACGTCGGCTGCTTTTGGATGATGGGTGCAGTGGAACTGTTGTTTTATAACCAACTCCTTGCAAATTTCCTCATTTATTTTGGCAACAAGATGCGGTCTGTCGTCCGAGCTTATCATTTCTGGAAGTCCATAGCGAGGAATTATTTCTTTTAGCAATATTTTCATAACCGTCACAGCGGTATTATTAGTTGTAGGAACAGCTAAATCCATCTGCTAAATACATCTACTATCACTAAGCAATACTTATAACAATGTACTCTAGGTAATTCTATAAAATCAAGTTGTAAACAAGGAAAAGGTCCACCAGGCAAGGGGGTAGTTCCAGAAACACAAGGCATCCCTTTTCAGCATTTGTTTCTTTTTACAAATTAAACATGCTGTGGCTCGCTTTCTGGAAATTAAGGTGTCACCAAGATTGTAATAATGTATCAACCATTCCCTCCTTTCCCAAGTGTGTACAATTATTTACATAATCTATAAAAATAAGTAAAAACACAGAGGGAACACAGACCTGTCCCGCAGGGGTCACCCATAAATTGGTCTGAGGTTCAAGGTGGCAACCCATTTGGGACCATAGTCTGCGCTCTCCTTCAGGGGCGTCCCCCTTTGAACGTATGTATTTCCCCCATATCTGGCATACCCGTCCTTCGATTTTGTGTAATAGCAGCTTACTAGGTTCCCGAGGGGGCTAAAAGTGTGGGGTCCAAGGCTGTCCGTTTTGCTGCTGCACCAGCCGAGCATTACCCTTAAATATCTCATCAGATTCCCCAGTATGGACTGCACATCTAATAATAGCCAAAACTCGAGGTAGCTGTAGAGCGGTAAGTAAGTTGTTTACAAAGGTAGCATTACTAATGGGGGGGGGGGGGTGCAGAGGAAGTCAGGAATCCCCAAAGTTCCATAGTCAGGTCATCACGGGCATAATATAAAAGTCCGCACTTTAATCTAGCTTCAGATGGAATCCACTTCCTTGCCGTTACCACACGGGGGGCCACTGTTTGAATAACAGTATCTTCAGATACAGTGAGGGTCATGACCAACCTTGCTTTGGTGCATTTGAATTCTTCCACAAGACTTGCAATTGGTAATTCCAATTTGCCGTTCCCGTACAGTCCAACAGGACTTAAGCATCGCGGAAGTCCAAGCCACTGTTTTACATGTGTGCTGATCATTCTTTCAAGCTTTTCAACCTTGCTGATGGGGATTTCATACACTGTTAAAGGCCACGAGTCTTGGGAGTATGCCGAACTGGAAGCACCACTGCTTGAGTTTTCTTGGCAGCAAGGTCTTGTTGATGCGAGCTATGTACACGATGGTATCCTTTTTGAGTTGTTCAAACTGCTCAGTGTCCTTGAGCTTAGCATCATACCATCGGCCCAAGCTCTTCACTGGCATTTCTGAAACAGTTGGGACAGGTGTCTCGTCAATCTGAAATCTTTTATCCGTGACTTGACCTTTGACAATGGAGATGCTTCTTCACTTGCTGGGCTTGATCTTCATCCTCACCCACGTGATGTTTTGATGAAGCTTTCCCAGAAATCTCTTGGTGCAGGGGACAGTTGTCGTCAGTATCATTATATCGTCCATATAGGCTCGTATCGGTGGTTGACCAAACTGTAGCCCTTTTCCTCCTGCAACCCATTTTGAGGCTCTGATAATGAGCTCCATTGCTATAGTGAAGGCCAATGGGGAGATGGTGCACCCCGCCATGATGCCTGCTTCCAGTGGTTGCCACGCTGTGGTGAAGTCTGATGTTGTGAGACAGACTTGCAGATCCTGGAAGTAGTGTTTTACCAGATTTGTTATTGTTGCAAGCACCTGAAAGAATTCAAATGCAGTCCACAGTAGGGAATGAGGAACTGATCCATAGGCATTGGCCAGGTGGAGGAACAAGACATGCAGATCCTTCCTTTCTTTCTTAGCCATCTGGATTTGATACCATATGATGCTGGTATGTTCAAGGCATCCCGAGAAGCCTACTATGCCAGCCTTTTGGATTGACGTATCAATGAAATGATTTTGTTTCAGATACTTTGTAAGTCTTTGCACCAACACGCTGAAAAAGATCTTGTCCTCTATGTTCAGAAGGTTTATTTGGCGAAACTGCTCGATGGTGGACAAATTCTTTTCTTTTGGGATCAGAACTCCCCCCGCTCTTCTCCAGGCTTTGGGGATAATTTGCTTTTCCCACGCAACCCTCATGTTTTTCCAAAGGAATTTCAGAACATCCGGGGTGTTCTCGTAGACACAATACGGAACATCGTTAGGGCCTGGCGCTGATGCTGATCTTGCCTTCTTCACTGCCTCTTTCACCTCACTCAGCTTGGGAGGGCTGATGTTAAATTGATGTTGTGGGGGTGAGATTGGTGGGATGTCAGCTGGGACAAATATCGGTTCATCTTTTTGCTTATCAGTGTGGATGATTCTGAGATGTCTTTCAATCTCCTCTTTTGATACTTTCAAGTATCCGCTTTTCTCTTTTGTGAAAATGCCTTTCAGATATTTAAAGGGATCTTTGTAGAAGTCTGTTCTTGCTTTCTTCTTCTTTTTGCGTCGTTTCCTTAAATTCTCTGCTCTGCGCAGTTTTGAGAGCCTCTGTCTTAGGTCCTCTTGAAGGAGGTTGATGCCCTCCCTTTCTTCTGCTGTTGCTTTTTCCCACAACATCCTCAGGCCTCTTCTCTCTTTAACAGGTCGTTGGATTTCCTGGAGACGACGGGATTTGGGGGGAGGAGGCATATCTTTCCTGCTGACTTGTTCCTTTATTCCAAATTTCTCCTTTCTGTAGCTGTAGATCAGGTCACCCATACTCTCTAACTTCTTTTCTGCTGATCCCTTGATGCCACTTAAGATCAGACTCACATCTGTATTGATGGTTTCCCACTCCTTGCTATTAGACTTTGGCCATTTCACCAACGGCTCACGCCTTGCATGTTCTCCACTTTACAATGTGCCTGGCTGTGTCTTGGACTGCTGCTTGTGCCTGAAACTTCTTGCACATCCCATAGGGTGCTGATACTCTGCGGACTGTGGGTTTCTTCCTGCCACTAAGTTTCATCTGACTGATTTGACCTTCCTCTTAACAGAATCTGGTCAATGCGGGGCCCTGGGTTGGAGATTTTCAAGCATTTCTTCCGTCCTTGATGAATTTTTAGACCATGAGTTGATGTTACTTTAGTCCAGCCACACCTACAGGTCTGAAGAACATATCCAGCTGCTGCTTTCTCAAGAGTATTGCCGTTTTCTTGATTCATTGTCGTGTCCATGCCAAGGTTCGTTACCGGGAGGTCAGTCAGAGAGTCTTCTTGCGCCCCCGCTCTCGCAGACTCTGGGGGTATACTTCTTTTTAAACTTCCTGTAGCCAAGTGAGGGTGGCTCTTGTGCCCTGACAAGGTGACGGAGCCTGCTGTTATGGGTAGCTAGCCCATAACAGCCCTGTTGGGGCCTATTTTCTCCTGTCAGCTGTCTCTCCAGCTGTCACACGGTCTTTCCCTTGTTGTCAGCTGCACTTTCACAGCAGTCACTGATTTTCTTCCAGAAGATCAGTAGAGCTACTAGGACTTGATGTTTCAATCCCTATGGTAAGTCGGCACTCTCGATGTTGGCAGTGAGTTTGGAGTGGTGTCAAGGAGGGAGGGTAGCTAAGTCTGTTCTTCGCTTCAGGGATGTGGCAGGCCAAGTCCAACGTGGGAGAGCCGGGCTTGGGCTTGTCCCAAAGACTCCTCAATGGCAGAAGGCAACATCAGTGCAGAAGAGACGACTCATGGTGGAGGAGTTGAGAAGACAGGAGGAGGCAGAGCGACACGCCAGGGCCGTCTCAATGACCAAGCAGGGCCACTGGACTAATTGGGAGAGCCTGGAAAAGAGGAAACTTAGCTGGCGTGACATCTGGGAGATGGAGGGATCTCGGCTAAGTTTTGTCATCAGAGTCACTTATGACCTTTTACCCACACCCCAGAACTTGAACCAGTGGTGGGGAGAAGACCCTGCTTGCTTTCTTTGTCAAGCACCTGGATCACTAAGGCACATTTTAACTGGATGCACCACGAGCCTCATCCAGGGGCGGTACACTTGGCGGCATAACCAAGTTCTTGGACAGCTGGCATCAATCTTGGAACAGAGGCGAATCATCACAAATGCTCCCCCACAAACATCGGCAGGAAATGTCCACATTACACGATTTGTACCAGCAGGCCAACCTCCAGAGCACCATATAACATCAAAAGATGTAAGCATTCTGCAGGTTGCTTGGGATTGGAAAATGGACGTGGACTTGGCAAAAAAGCTTGTGTTTCCCCAGACATTGCAGCTACAACACTCTGGCCAGACATGGTCCTGTGGTCTACAACAGCCAAGCTGGCATATGTTGTGGAATTGATAGTAGCATGGGAAGATGGTGTCGAAGAAACTTACCAGAGGAAAAAGACTAAGTACTCTGAACTGGCAACTGAAGCTGCCCAGAGTGGCTGGAAGACCAACATTTTCCCTGTAGAAGTAGGATGCAGGGGATTCGTTGCTATATCTACAACCAGTCTATTGAAGAAGGTCGGGGTGAGGGGTCACTTCCTCCAACAAGCAATCAAGTCCTTGTCAAATGCAGCAGAAGAAAGCAGCAATTGGATTTGGATTAAAAGGAAAGGCAACAACTGGGCTGCAAGATGAAGACAGGAGGGTATGGAACTGAGGGGGGTGTATCTGGGATGCCAGGTAGCACCGTTGAGCCTTCTGGAGATGTCGTGGGCTTATCAATGAAACGTCAAAGAAGGAGGGTGCCCACCTGATGACCTTGATGATGTACCTACCCTCCCTCCTTGTCACCACTCCAAGCCCACTGCCAATATCAAGAGTGCCGACTTACAATAGGGATTGAAATATCAAGTCCTAGTAGCTCTACTGTTTGAGATTTCTTTTCCACAGGCTTTTTCATTTTAAAATTCGAAACGTTAATCAAAGAGGATTCTAGCTTAGGCTTGTACTTTTGGCTCTTCCCCTGAAGTCCTCATTCAGGCCCTTTTTATTTTGTTCCAAATAGTTGTGTGCTCCCTCTTCAAAGTCATCTTCATTTATGACTTTGCGTTTTTTTTTAAGGTCTGCTACAAAGAATTGGTTCTGTGGTGGATTCTTCAAAATCAGAACTGAGTAGTCTGTTGCTAGGATACATGCATGAGATAGAGCAAGTAGCTCAGCTTTCTGGGCGGAGACAGCTGCTGCAAAGGAGACTTGCTCAATTACTTCACTGTCGTCACTTATTGCGTAGCCAGAACATCGTTTACCTGCTGGATCCACAAAAGAGCTTCCATCCTCATAAAATGTTGCCTCGTGCTTGAGGGTGTATTGCGGAAGGGATGGGAGAGTCTGTCCTTCTTTCATGGTGGGAGGGGTGCAGTTGGTGCGACTGACTTCTTGGCCTGAAATTGCTCAGAGATGGGGTACAACCTCTTGGGTTCAGTCATTATTAAAAGAGTGTCTTACCAGATGTCCTGTCTTCACCTTTGCCTCCTTCCAGTATCAGAGTTGGCCCGCGGCCAAATTTTGCCAGTCTCTCTCAGTGCTGGAGGTTTGTTTTGTCAGGGCGTAGGCAAGAAACCCTAGGTTCTTTGGCTTAAACCCAGGGCAAAGCCTAACGGTGGTATGGGAAACCACCAGTCCTGTCTGTCACCAAAGGGAATCCAGACCTTTAGCCAGTAATGCACTGCCCTCTTTTCCTTTAACCTCTCCAAACACCGCGACTGGGAACTTCTGTCCTTCGAGGGGTGCATAATATTGGCTTTCCTCAGTGGCTCACCCCGTAGGGTCATAGCACAGGGTCACATGGGGGTCGACTGCTGGCAGTGGGAGCTCAAATGAAGACGAGTCCAGATTAAGTGCCCACCACTGGGGATCAGTAACTGATGAAGCTGTGGGTTGTTCACTAGTCCCAAGGTGATACCCTTGTCTGTGCTTAGAATCTCGACTTCCAACAGAGCAAGTCTCACTCTGCTAGATTACACCCCATACTGCTGGCGGCTGTAAATGAAACCTTGCACTGGGTCCCCCTGGAATTCCACGTGCGTTCCGTGCTCCGGTGGTGGTGGTGGTTCTTCATCTTCATCTTCTTCATCTTCATTTCCGGCTGTTTAAAAGCATCTAGGTGTATTACAGCCCTCCGCAGGATGTATAACTAATTATAGAACTTCAAGGAACTCAAATTCTCGAATACAGCCTAGTCTCACGTATAAACTGAATGATAGGCTCTTCAGTCAGATGTTGATTCTCTTGATGGCCAAACAAAGATTTAATAGAAAACCAAAATAAATTTAAGCCAGATAGCCTCTTGAACAGTATGCTTCTTTCAATTTTGTATCGATTACAGCTCAGCAAAACATGCTGGACTGTCTCTGGACTACCACAGTCACCTAATCCAGTAGGATGTTTGCCTATTATCTTTAAATAATAGTTTAGCCCACAATGCCACAACCTAAGTCTTGTAAATTTCACCATATCTCTACGACTTAAAAGGTAACAGTCTGAGACCTTTTTAACTAGTGGGTGACTAGAAAAATAATGGCTGCCCCTTAATTCATTTTTCCAATCCTCCTGCCACTTCTTCTCTGTACCTTTTTAAATCCTACTTCTCAATTCTGCTCTGCCTAGGGGAACTCTAATTTCTACTTGCCTGCTCTGTAAGGAAGACTTTGCAATGCCATCCACAATTTCATTTCCCTCCACCCCAGCATGCCCAGGTATCCATGAAAATCTAACTGCACAACCCATCTTCCCTACTCTAAACAACACTAAGAGAATCTCAAGAACTATGTCAGGACGAGCTTTTGATTTACTCCCTTTTATAGACTCCATGGCAGCAGCAGAATCCGAACAGATGATAACCTTACGTGGTTGAGAGTCTTCTATCCACCATAAGGCCCAGAGGATTGCTAATAATTCTGTTGCAAAGACAGAAGCACCATCTGAAACTTGGTGACCAATCTTAACTCCAAGTTGAGACACATACATCCCAAATCCTGCCTTACTGCTCTCTGGGTCCACTGAGCCATCAGTAAAGATCTTCAGGTAAGATCCCCATTTATTATTTAAATATTCATTTGTGATCAACGCTGATAAAATTGCACTGCTTCCTTTAAGCTGAAAAAGGAGGAATAGGTCTACTTCTGGTTCTGGAAAGAGTCAAAAAGGGATGGGTGGCAGGCAAATTTGGCCAACTATGTATTCCTCAGTCAGTTTCAATTTCACAGCCCAATTATTAACCAAATCTGAAAATGGGTATCTTTTAATTTTACTTTGGCACTCTGACTTCCCCTGCTGTGATTGAATCCATTCAGTTTTACCCAATATTCCAGGCCCAACTGAATTCGTCTTAAATGCAGAGGCACTTCTCCCATCTCCACACATAGTGCTGGGACTGATGTTGTTCTAAAGGTTGCACAACAGAGTCTAAGTGCCTTGGACTGCACAGTGTCTAGTTTTCCAAGTACTGCCGTAGCAGTGGAACCATAAACAATACAACCATAATCTATAACTGATCTAATCATAGCTAGATATATTAAGTACATAGTTTCCCGCCCTGCTCCCCAGTCGCATCCAGCAATACTTCTCATAACATTTAAAACTTTCTCACACTTTCCAATGGTTTCATCTATATGAACCCTCCAAGTAAGTCTTTCATTAAACCAGACACCTAAAAACTTGAATACCTTGACTCTTTCTAGTGGAGAATCATATAGACACAATCCACAATCAGGAATCTTTCTTCTAAAGCCAAAAATCATGTATTTGAACTTAGAAGCAGAAATCCTGAAACGCCATTTATTAGCCCAGTTTTCAACTGATCTTAAAGCCTTTTGTACCTGCCTTAATAGATACTTGATGTTTCTTCCTCTTTTCCAGATTGCACCATCGTCTGCAAACAATGATTTGCCAAATCCTGTCCCTACCTGAGCAAAGATATCATTTATCATGACATTAAAAAGAACTGGACTAATGACACTTCCTTGAGGGGTACCATTATCTATTTTAACTGACTTGGAGCTTGTTCCACCTATTCTTACTTGAATTGTCCTTTCCTTAAGGAAATCTTTGATCCAATTAAACATTCTCCCTCTAATTCCCGCATCATAGAGTTTAATTAATAAGCCATCCTTCCATAGTGAGTCATACGCTCTTTCAATATCTAGAAATACACTTACCATTACTTCTCTATTTTGAAACACTTTTTTAATATCATGATCTAAAAGGGCAACAGATTCCATTGTTGATCTTCCAGTTCTAAAACCATTTTGATAGGCAGAAAAACGTCCCTTATTTTCCAAAAAAAAAACAAGTCTGTTGGTCACCATTTGTTCCATAGTTTTACAAAGCACTGACGCTAAAGTTGTAGGCTGATACGAGCTAGGACTAGACGCATCCTTACCTGGCTTTAAAACTGGAACTACCACTGCATGCTTCCATTCTACTGGTAATTTTCCTTCTTTCCACACTGAATTAAACAATGCTAGAATTCCTATCAATACAGAGTCATCTAAATGCTTAAGCAATTCATAACACAGTCCATCCCCGCCAGGAGAAGTGTTTGAACCTGATTGGACAGCTTCCTGCAATTCCTGAAGGGAGAAAAACAAATTTATGGAGCTATTATCATTCAAACTCCTGTCCAATTTCCAACTTTCCTTTAATATAATTTCCTTTCTCAAATCACCTAACTCTCCAGAACTGTGTAACGCTTGGAACACTTCTACAAACATATCAGCCTTTTCCTTATTGGTTACAGCTTCAATATCTCCTTCCAGCAAAGCTGGGATAGATGGTTTCCTATATATCCCTGACATTCTGTGAATGATTGTCCATAGCTGCTTCACAGGTATCCCAGGGCCCAGTGTTCCACAAGATCTTCTCCAACTATCCCTCTTTGCATTTCTAATTCCTCTCCTTGCTACTGCTCTTTCCTTTTTATACTCCATGACATTATCTAACACTGGGCACTTTCTTAATTTCCTGTAAGCTCTATTTCTGTTTCTTACTGCTATATCACAAGTTTTATTCCACCTCGGAACTAATGCTCGAGCCTTAAGCACATTCCGTAGCGGAATAGTCAACTGAGCAACTTTTTGAATTATAGAACCGAGGGATTCATTCCAATCATCCATGAAGCCCTCGCTATTAATCTCTTCTATTATATCCACAGCTTTCTCCTGGTACTCATCCCAATGGGCCAAAGAAAAATTATACCTGGCAGACCTCTCCTCAACTTCTACTATCAAATTTCTACCAAATTGACATAATATAGGATAGTGATCACTTCCTAGTGTGTATCTGTCCATAACATCCCATTCCCCAACCCTAGCTAAGTTTGAGGAAGTGATAGATAATTCTAAGTGACTATAAGTATTCTTTACAATATTAATTCTTGTAGGCCTTCCGTCATTTAGCAGTACCATGTTGTATTTACCTAGAAACTCCTCTATTACTGCTCCATTACTATCTTTACTTTCACTACCCTATATAGGATTATGAGCATTGAAATCTCCAACCCAGATTACTGGGGATCTTACTTTATTCATAATTTCATCCAAATCTGATAACATCATATTACCTGGTTTATAAAAGTTAATCAAACTTATTTGACCACGAGAGCTCCAAACCCCCACAGCCACAATTTCAAGGTTTGATTTAATATCAAGTCTTCTAAACTGGAGTCCTGTTTTTATGAAAGTTGCACACCCTCCACCAGATTTACCTGTTCTGTCAGCTCTCAAACTATCATATCCAGGGATCACAAAATCTAAATGAGGCTTTAACCATGTCTCCTGTATACAGATCAAATCAGGCAGGTCTTTAAAAGTTCCAATAAATCTTTTTAATTCTTGACCATTTGCAGATAAACTTCTTGCATTCCATTGTAATATTAAAAACATTGAAATACTAATTATTAGCTTCTTCATCCACATAAAGCTCCTCCATACTCTCTGATCCCAACAACTGGGAAGTATTCAGTGATTGTTTGTCTGTCATATACTCATGTAATTTTTTCCGGCAAAATCTGTTTAATATCAAGGAATCTCTCTGTAGCTCCAACAACTACTTTTATCATATCCGACCTCTTGGCTGTAGTTTTAGCCCCGACCAGTACATCAACAACAAACGCCAAAAAAGACTCTTTAGTCATCAACAACATGCCTGAAGGAACCATAGTTGGGAGAACTCGGAAAGAACTGACTCCCCATCATTCCAATCTTTTCTTTACTTATCCTTTGCTCTCTATCAACTTTCTTTACTGCTTCAGCATATGATATTTTTTGTTGGATACTAACATCCTGAATCTGCTTTGCCTTACTAAAATACTCACATCCTCTGAACGCCACTATATGGTCCCCTCCACAGTTACTGCATTTAGGCACCGCTGCCTTACATGCTTTAATATCATGATCCTCTCCACATTTCATACATCTTCTTTTACCTCGACATGAATCAGCAACATGTCCAAATCTCTGGCAATTATAACAGCGCAAGGGAGGCCTAACGTATTCTCTAACTTGATAAGACATGCACCCAAGATAGACCCTAGTTGGAAGAACATCACCTGCAAAAACCAGAAGAACAGGGGAATCCCAGTTACCACCTTCTCTGGATTTTAATTGTTTGGCTTCAAGCACTCGAGCACCTTTAATATTGTCCAAAATTTCCTGTTCAGTCATGCCAGACCAAATATCATACACTACCCCCTTAACTCCCTTCCTTTCTTTCGGAGTAATACACTCCACTTTCACAACCAATTTTCCCACCATTTTATATGTCATATTGGTCAATATCTTTGCAACAAATTTTCAGCAATCCATTAGACAAAATCTTGGCCTGGAATCCTTTACCTATTTGGTTCTCTGATGCTGCTGCCACTTTGAAAGGATTAAGGGCTCTAAATCCTTCTTTTCCTTCCTTCTGACCTTTAATTTCATACAGAACTATAAATTCCTCCAATTCACCCATTTTCCTCAATTTGTTGTCCCCCATTACTTCAGGTCTTTCACTTGATGCACCCCTTTTTTGGCTACCCTTACTTCTGGAGTATTCCACAGTCTCCCGCCCTCCCCCTTCAATCTCAACTCCCTCCGCCTCCCCTTTGCAGCCATAGGCTACAAACTAACCCTTTCCAAACTACTAGGCTCCTCCACGCCAAAGTCCCCACCCACTCAATCAACAGCCCCAACTGCCAGTCCACACCAAAAACCAGCCGGCCACCACACCAGCCATATTCCAACCCATGCTTCGGTTCCCATTTCTGATCTCCAGATATAGCCCGCTGGCGTTCTTCTTCCCGCTGAACATATTCACATTTAATATTAGTTCCCCTCTGGGTTGATCGGGATTCGAAAGCCCGGTCCCAGTTATATGTCAAAGCTCGTCACATTCGATTTTGGACATTGCGAGGCCAATCCGTATTATTAGTTTTAATCATGTTGGCTAACTTAATTGGTAAGCATTGAAGCAGTAAGGCATTAAACTGGGGGGACGGATTCCCACTATTTAAAGGCTTAGTCTCCTGTGAAAGTGCCGTAGCAGGCCACAAATTGCTCCCGATTTCTTGGGCTTAGGTTTGCATTAAAGTAACCATATATGTATAAATACTTCAATGATATTTACAGGTTGTTGGAGAGCCCTCTCCTTGGCTTGAATAATCTGGTCTGTCTGTCCATTCTCATTATGGATTCCCACCTGTAACTCCTGATAGGTTTCATATCTTTTTTTTCAAAGATTCAAAAACTTTATTGTCATTCTAACCATACATCAGCTCTGCAGGGCAGAACGAGACAGCGTTTCTCAGGGGCAGTGCAATCAAGCATAACAAATGCAACACTAAATAATAAACATCACAATATATAGTAAAACACAACAGCCACATGTCAGTTAAAATCAGTTATAAGTGTCCAGTGCAAGTTAAAAGTGTCCAAAGCAGAGTCAGGTAGAGCAGCATTTAGCAGTCTGACTGCCTGTGGGAGGAAGCTGTTTAGTAGCCTTGTGGTTTTAGTTTTGATGCTCCTGTAACGTTTGCCTGATGGCAGAAGAACAAACAGTTCACGGAGAGAGTGTGAGGGGTCTTTAATGATGTACCGTGTCTTCTGGAGGCATTGACTCTGAAAGAGGTCTTCGACAGAAGGTATGGAGACACTAATAAACTTCTCTGCTCCCGTAACCACCCTCTGCAAGGCTTTTTTGTCGACAGCATTGCAGCTGGAGTACCAGGTTGTGATACAAAAGGTCAGCACACACTCAACCACGCCTCTGTAGAATGTAGTTAAGACGTTAGTGGGGAGTGATGCTTGTTTAAGCTTCCTCAGAAAGTGAAATCTCTGCTGGGCCTGTTTCACAATCCCAGTGGTGTTCCTGGACCAGGTGAGATTGTCCAAGATCTGCAGCCCAAGGAACTTGATGTTTTCCACTCTCTCCACTGTGGAGCCGCTGATGCTGAGGGGTGTGTGCTCAGGCTGAGACCGTCTGAAATCAACAATCATCTCCTTGGTTTTGCTGATATTAAGCATCAAGTTGATATCCCTGCACCAGCTCTCTAGGTGTTTGACCTCCTCCCGGTACATAGTTTCATCATTTTTGCTGATGAGCCCCACCACTGTGGTATCATCTGCAAATTTAATGATCAGGTTCTCCTTGAATCTGGCTGCACAGTCATGTGTTAGCAGTGTAAACAGCAATGGGCTAAGCACACAGCCTTGTGGGGATCCAGTGCTCAGTGTGATGGAGTCAGAGATGTTCCTGCCAACACGGACTTGATTCTGCCTTCCACTTCCGCCCCTCATCAGCTGAGAGAATCATGCTGTGGAGACCGAATAAATCTTGTGGGGTTGCATTATACACATTATACACGCATTATACTGCAGACATATTGAGCAAACTGTGCTGGTTGTTCTTTTCCGTCTGGGGCCTGATTTATGATCATTATCAGTTCTTGAGGCTTCCAGGATGCATACACAGGAATTACTGAGAGCTGTCGCTCCTCGGCTGCTCGTGGACTGGACAGCATTCGGGTGGGCAATTGTCTTTGTGGAGCCGTTAACTCTGGGGTTTTTATTGGATTCTTCCCTCCCTGTCTCAGAATAATCCTCTGTATTCCCTTCCTGGATCTCAGGGTACAAAGAGCCTCCCCTTCCCTGCCGCCGCAGTTTTACCCGAGCGGCCACTGTATCTAAGTACTGGGAGAATTAGGGTTTGGGAGCACTGGGTGCACTTGGCCCCTGGTAAGGTGGATACGGTGGGTGCCCAATCCTCATCGCGGTCATTGTCCTCAAATAGGGTCGGTATGCCAGACATGCGTTCGGGATCCCATATTAGCCCTAGATCTCACGCGCCACACTGCTGATCTTAAACCTTCCTGTCTGTCCATATCTGCTCTGCCTTTGCCTGTTTTCTTTGTTTCTCGTTCTCTCTTTCTTCTCCCTTCTACCCATTCGCACTCCGCCTTTAATGTTTCCTGACTCTTGGGATTTCCTTTTGATATACGTACCGCTACATCCTTTTATCACAGGCATTGTTCCTCCAACTGGCCAGTAAAGTACTATTCCATTTGGTATCAGCTTTATCTTTTCATTCTTAAATCAATAATTTCCACTTTTTACCGCAATTCTTTTTCAAATTAAATTTACTGCTTTTTCACAAGAGGTTATGTCCTAAGTTCCCCCTAATGGCCACCCGGCCTTTCCTAGTTTCTTAGTCAGTGCTACACTTAACATCCAGAGATCCTTTTCCTCATCTGGCTTTTGTTCACACACAGACTGCAAGGGAGTTCCCTTGCCTGCTGTATCCAAAGTCTGCCCCATCCTGTGCTGATTATACAGCTTAATCGACCAGACCAGAGACCCATTGCCCAATTAATTCAGTCGACTCAATTGACCAGGCCAAGGACCTGTTGCCCAATTATACAAATAGACTGGGCCCTTTCCTTGCCCGTTACCCAATTAGTTAAGACGACTTAATTATACAGTTCAATTGACCAGGTCAGAGACCTGTTACCCAATTCTTCAGCACCTCAGACATTAACACTTAAAAAACAACTGCTTACCTTATTCTCCTGGTCCGGGTGGTTCGCTGGATCCCGTCAAGGTACAGGTTCCTCGGGGCGAGGGGCAATAGTTTTTTGAATGAGTGGAAGGGACGGTCAGAGGTAAAACACTTCGGGGCGCCCTACCACCCGTTTACACTCACCCGGAATTCCCTGTCACTTATTCAGCCCGTAGGGACTTTCCCTATGTTGGGATCCGAGTCACAGCACCAAATGTAAACTTAACTTTTGCCGGACCAAATAATCACACCACACACAAGTCTTTACTTTAACCTTTCACTAGTTTATTATTCGAGCTCAGCCGGCGAGAAAACTCAAAGCCGAACATCAAAGAGACAGAGTTTCTACCTGTCTCTCTGGCAGCTCAAACGAGCTTCTGATTTAACAAGCTGGAATGCTACAATTTATAGGACTAACAGACAAAGAACACTTAGTTACCATGATATTCCCGCCAAGTCAGTTAGAGCAAACTTAATTAATTAGATAAGAGAGTACACTAAATCACGGGTTTTAATTACAGACAAATTCTTGCCTTATCAGTGAAACTTGGATAGACAAAAGGTGGCAACATAGATCAATATGTGAACTCATAAGACATGATGTATGCAGCATGTGTGAATACAGCCCACAGATCGTTCTCAAAGGGACAGCTGTGAGTTGTTAAAACAAAAACACTGAAGGCAGTTTTTTTTCAGTCAAGGACAGTCTCTCCAACTTTTCACAGAACCGAGCATACACAAGCCGGCACCTAATTTTAACCCGCTATTTACCAGAATCAGAGAATCATTTCTTACTTTCCCAACACCCTTAACCTTCATCGTGCTGGAGCTTTTGGAAAGCATCAAGTTGGATAAGTCTCTGGGATCGGACGAGATGTACCCCAGGCTACTGTGGAAGGCGAGGGAGGAGATTGCTGAGCCTGAAGCAATGATCTTTACATTATCGATGGGGATGGGGGAGATTCCGGGGGATTGGAAGGTTGCAGATGTTGTTCCCCTATTCAAGAAAGGGAATAGAGATGGCCCAAGAGTCTTACACTAGTGAGTCTTACTTCAGTGGTTGGTAAGTTGATGGAAAAGATCCCGAGAGGCAAGATTTATGAACATTTGGTGAGGCATAATATGATCAGGAATAGTCAGCATGTCTTTGTTAAAGGCACGTTGTGCCTTACGAGCCTGATTAAATTTTCTAAGCATGTGACCAAACGTGTTGATGAAGGTAGAGTAGTAGATATAGTGTATATGGATTTCAACAAGGCATTTGATAAGGTACCCCATGCGAAGCTCATTGAGAAAGTAAGGATGCATGGGATCCAAAGGGACCTTGCTTTGTGGATCCAGAATTGGCATGCTCACAGAAGGCAAAGAATGGTTGTAGACGAGTTATATTCTGCACGGAGGTTGGTGACCAGTGGTGTGCTTCAGGGATCTGTCCTGGGATCCCTTCTCTTCGTGATTTTGATAAATGACTTGGATGAGGACATGGAGGGATAGGTTAGTGAAGGATACAAAGTTGGTGGTGTTGTGGATAGTGTGGAGAGCTGTCAGAGGTTACAGCGGGACATCGGTAGAATGCAAAACTTGGCTGAAAAGTGGCAAATGGAGTTTAACCCAGATAAGTGTGATGTGCTTCATTTTGGTAAGTCAAGTATGATGGCAGAATGTAGTATGAGTGGTGAGACACTTGGCAGTGTGGAGGATCAGAGGGATCTTGGGGTCCGACTCCATGGGACACTCAAAGCTGCTGGGCAGGTTGAATCTGTGGTTAAGAAGGCATACGGTGCATTGGCCTTCATCAACCGTGGGACTGAGTTTCGAAGCTGACAGGTAATGTTACAGCAGTACAGGACACTGGTCAGACCCCACTTGTGCTCAGTTCTGGTCAACTCACTACAGGAAGCATGTGGAAACTATAGAAAGGGTGCAGAGAAGATTTGCAAGGATGCTGCCCGGATTGGGGAGCATGCCTTACGAGAATAGGTTGAGCGAACTTGGCCTTTCCTCCTTGGAGTGATGGAGGATGAGAGGTGACCTGATAGAGGTGTACAAGAGACATTGATCATGTGGATAGTCAGAGGCTTTCTCCCAGGGCTGAAATGGCTATCACGATAGGGCACAGTTTTAAGGTGCTTGGAAGTAGGTACAGAGGATATGCCAGGGGGAAGTTCTTTACTCAGAGATTGGTGTGTACATGGAATGTGCTGCTGGTGATGGGGGTGGAGGCGGATACGATAGGGTCTTTGAAGAGACTCTTGGACAGGTACATGGAGCTCAGAAAAACAGAGCGCTATTGGTTACCCAAGGTAATTTCTGAAGTAAGTACATGTTCTGCTCAGCATTGTGGGCCAAAGGGCCTGGATTGTGTTGTTTCTATGTTTCTAATTAAAAATTCCATTTGATCACTGTGGTAACAAAGTTGGGGTAAGGAAAAGGATGGCATTGGTATAAAAATCAGAGGATGGGGAGAGCTCAAGCAAGAGATGGTTATAAAAGGAGGGAAGAAGTTATACTTCCACGTTTACATATTGGACGTAATCGGTTGGATAATTCCTCGTTCAGAATTACTGTGCATGATACAGGCATTTGTAGGGAGTGCACTTGTCAACAAACAGTGCCGCATAGATTGTTTCAATGCAGTTCCTATGAGGTGCAAAGGAAATGTCAATTGCTAAATTGAGATCTTTAGGACAGACACAGTTAACGTGGAAAGTTGGCTGGGATGTACTGCCACCGTAATGCATAGAAGTGCAGATCTGACTTTCTGAAAAGCAATAGAATTTTTGATATTACTTAATTTTCATCTTGGAGGGGAATTGAAGTGTGTTAAACATGACTCGAAGTAGAAGAAGAAACTTAACCGTGGTCTTCAAATATCGTGGTTTATCAGGTACTTGACAAAGGTCTTTCAAAAGAAGTGAGGTTTCAGCTGAGTGGTCATCATATGCGTGGATAGGGTTAGAGTTGGGAGCTGGAGGCTTTGGCAAGAAGAGGTGGAGGTTAAGGTGAGTTTCTAGTGAGTTGCTTTCATTCCTTGTCTGTTAGGCCTGGCCAGAGTAGTGAGAATGGATCCATGGTCAGTGGTGTGTTCTTCATGCCAGATTTGGGAGTTCTGTGAGACCTCCAGTGCACTTTATAATTGCATCAGTGTAAAGTTCATCCAGCTGCACCTCCTTAGAGACCGTGTTGGGGAACTGGAGCTGCAACTGGATGACCTTCGGCTGATATGGGAGAATGAGGAGATGATAGATGAGAGGTTCAGAGAGGCAGTCACCCTTAAGTTGCAGGAGGCAGGTGAATGCCAGGAGACGGATCGAGAAGACAGACAGGACAGAGAATACCCGTGGCTGTTCCCCTCAATAACAGGTATATCACTTTGGATACTGCTGAAAATCTGTCTGAACCACCACCCCTGGCAGTGCATTCCACCACTTACCAGTCCTGTAAAACACTGGTCCCCAACCACTGGGCCGCGAGGAAACGATATGATTTGACGATATGAGTCAGCTGCACCTTTCCTCATTCCCTGTCACGCACTGTTGAACTTGAACACCACCACCCCCCTGTCGGTAACCCATAGCCCTCTGTTTTTCTGAGCTCCATGTACCTACCCAGGAGTCTCTTCAAGGACTCTATTGTATCCGCCTCCACCACCATCGCCGGCAGCCGATTCCACGCACTCCCCAATCTCTGCATAAAGAACTTCCCCTTGGCATCTCCTCTGTACCTACTTCCAAGCACCTTAAAACTGTGCCCTCTCGTGATAGCCATTTCATCCCTGGGAAAAAGCCTCTGACTATCCACATGATCAATGTTTCTCGTCATCTCGTACACCTCTATCAGGTCACCTCTCATCCTGGTAGGAATGTGGAGTGACTTCCTCTTGCACGTATCCTGACATGGACCAAGTTCCAGAATTGTGAACTCGGATTCGAGTTTGATCTCCAGGCTTCAGAACTGGTATGCTTTTAGTAGACTTTACATGATACCATTTCCCTTTTTCTTTCTTTAGCCAGTTTGACCTTGTGTGCTCCTGTAGGTGTCAACGTATTTTTGTAGGGCTCTCAGTATACTAGATGGAGTGTTAACTGTTGATCGCTTATTACCAAAATAGCTTCTCTGAAGTGTTATATTAAAATAGCTTCTCGTAATGTTAACTGCTGAGCAAGGGGTTCTCTGAACTGCAATGTTTGGGTTATACAGTGTGAAAATGGAAATTGTATTCATTTGTTAGCCAATGGAAGTCATGTTCTGTTATCTTCTATATGTATGCTGAGTTGAGGTGTGCGGACTTTTTCGGGAGGCAAGCAGAGAGGACGGACGTGTGAGGAAGAAGAACTCCCCCTGTGCACCTTTTGGAAGAAGAAGCGTGAGCATGTCTCGTCCTGCTCCACGGTTTGGACCCTTGATCGGAATTTGATCTTGGAGGATTCGGCGGCGAGGTGCTGGGCTTGCCGGCCCTTCACCTCTCGCAATTCCTCCCTGACATCCACCCCCTTTGACTGCAGAAGGAGAAGTTGCTGCAACTCTGTCTGGAGTTTACGCAGTTCCCTCTGCTCCTGACTTGTTTTCTAGATACCCTTGCGAATGAAGAAACTCCTGATGTTCTCCTTGGTGGCTTCCCACCAGTGAACCGGGGAATCAAAGAAGGCTTTCAGGGTTCTCTAACCTGTGTACTCCCTCTCTAGTTCCTCGATGTTCTCTGGGGCCAGCAGCTTTACATTCAGCTTCCAAGTCCCCCTGCCTGCCTTTTGGTCCTCCCATAAGAGACAGGTGGCTCGTAGAAGGCGGTGGTCAGAGAAGAACACCGGTGTGACGTCGGTGGACCTGACCATGAGGGACTCTGGACAGGAAGAGAGCAGAAGTCAGGAACAGGAAGGGAGCAGTTACTCTATTGGGAGTATTCTATAGGCCCCCTGGTAGCAGCAGAGATACAGAGGAGCAGATTGGGAGGCAGATTTTGGAAAGGTGCAAAAGTAACAGGGTTGTTATCATGGGTGACTTTAACTTCCCTAATATTGATTGGCACCTGATTAGTTCCAAGGGTTTAGATGGGGCAGAGTTTGTTAAGTGTGTCCAGGATGGATTCCTATCACAGTATGTGGACAGGCCGACCAGGGGGAATGCCATACTAGATCTAGTAGTAGGTAATGAACCGGGTCAGGTCACAGATCTCTCAGTGGGTGAGCATCTGGGGGACAGTGACCACCGCTCCCTGGCCTTTTGCATTATCATGGAAAAGGATAGAATCAGAGAGCACAGGAAAATTTTTAATTGGGGAAAGGCAAATTATGCGGCTATAAGGCTAGAACTTGTGGGTGTGAATTGGGATGATGTTTTTGAAGGGAAATGTACTATGGACATGTGGTCGATGTTTAGAGATCTTTTGCAGGATGTTAGGGATAAATTTGTCCCGGTGAGGAAGACAAAGAATGGTAGGGTGAAGGAACCATGGGTGACAAGTGAGGTGGCAAATCTAGTCAGGTGGAAGAAGGCAGCATACATGAGGTTTAGGAAGCAAGGATCAGATGGGTCTATTGAGGAATAGAGGGAAGCAAGAAAGGAGCTTAAGAAGGGGCTGAGAAGAGCAAGAAGGGGGCATGAGAAGGCCTTGGCGAGTAGGGTAAAGGAAAACCCCAAGGCATTCTTCAATTATGTGAAGAAAAATAGGATGACAGGAGTGAAGGTAGGACCGATTAGAGATAAAGGTGGGAAGATGTGCCTGGAGGCTATGGAAGTGAGCGAGGTTCTCAATGAATACTTCTCTTCGGTATTCACCAATGAGAGGGAACTTGATGATGGTGAGGACAATATGAGTGAGGTTGATGTTCTGGAGCATGTTGATATTAAGGGAGAGGAGGTGTTGGAGTTGTTAAAATACATTAGGACAGATAAGGCCCCGGGGCCTGACGGAATATTCCCCAGGCTGCTCCACAAGGCGAGAGAAGAGATTGCTGAGCCTCTGGCTAGGATCTTTATGTCCTCGTTGTCCACGGGAATGGTACCGGAGGATTGGAGGGAGGCGAATGTTGTTCCCTTGTTCAAAAAAGGTAGTAGGGATAGTCCAGGTAATTATAGACCAATGAGCCTTACGTCTGTGGTGGGAAAGCTGTTGGAAAAGATTCTTAGAGATAGGATCTATAGGCATTTAGAGAATCATGGTCTGATCAGGGACAGTCAGCATGGCTTTGTGAAGGGCAGATCGTGTCTAACAAGCCTGATAGAGTTCTTTGAGGAGGTGACTAGGCATATAGATGAGGGTAGTGCAGTGGATGTGATCTATATGGATTTTAGTAAGGCATTTGACAAGGTTCCACACGGTAGGCTTATTCAGAAAGTTAGAAGGCATGGGATCCAGGGAAGTTTGGCCAGGTGAATTCAGAATTGGCTTGCCTGCAGAAGGCAGAGGGTGGTGGTGGAGGGAGTACATTCAGATTGGAGGATTGTGACTAGTGGTGTCCCACAAGGATCTGCTCTGGGACTTCTAGTTTTCCTGATTTTTATTAACGACCTGGATATGGGGTAGAAGGGTGGGTTGGCAAGTTTGTAGATGACACAAAGGTTGGTGGTGCTGTAGATAGTGTAGAGGATTGTCAAAGATTGCAGAGAGACATTGATAGGATGCAGAAGTGGGCTGAGAAGTGGCAGATGGAGTTCAACCCGGAGAAGTGTGAGGTGGCACACTTTGGAAGGACAATCTCCAAGGCGGAGTACAAAGTAAATGGCAGGATACTTGGTAGTGTGGAGGAGCAGAGGGATCTCGGAGTACATGTCCACAGATCCCTGAAAGTTGCGTCACAGGTGGATAGGGTAGTTAATAAAGCTTATGGGGTGTTAGCTTTCATAAGTCGACGGATAGAGTTTAAGAGTCGCGATGTAATGATGCAGTTCTATAAAACTCTGGTTAGGCCACACTTGGAGTATTGTGTCCAGTTCTGGTCACCTCACTATAGGAAGGATGTGGAAGCATTGGAAAGGGTACAGAAGAGATTTACCAGGATGCTGCCTGGTTTAGAAAGTATGCATTATGATCAGAGATTAAGGGAGCTAGGGCTTTACTCTTTGGAGAGAAGGAGGATGAGAGGAGACATGATAGAGGTGTACAAGATAATAAGAGAAATAGATAGAGTGGATAGCCAGTGCCTCTTCCCCAGGGCACCACTGCTCAATACAAGCGGATGTGGCTTTAAGGTAAGGGGTGGGAAGTTCAAGGGGAATATTAGAGGAAGGTTTTTTTACTCAGAGAGTGGTTGGTGCGTGGAATGCACTGTCTGAGTCAGTGGTGGAGGCAGATACACTCGTGAAGTTTAAGAGACTACTGGACAGGTATATGGAGGAATTTAAGGTGGGGGCTTATATGGGAGGCAGGGTTTAAGGGTCGGCACAACATTGTGGGCTGAAGGGCCTGTACTGTGTTGTACTATTCTATATTCTATGTTCTAAGAGGAAGTCGATCCGGGAGCAGGCTGAGTCCGACCGTGTCCAGGCGGCTTGTGGCTGTGCTCCACCTGTGGGGGTGCCAAAGGCGTCGCGCAGCTTGGCTGTCTTCACCGTTTCCCTCAGGAGTCTAGAGGTACTGTCCAGCCTGCCATCGGCTCTGCCGGATCTTCCAGCCGCATCAATGGTGCAGTTGAAGTCTCCGGCCAGAACAACCGGCTGGGACGTCACCAGCAGCTGTGGGAGCTGCTCGAAGACGGCCAGCCGCTCGCTCCGCATGGGGGAGGCGTACACGTTGATCAGCCGGAGCGGAGTGTCCCGGTATTTGACGTCTGCTACCAGGAGGTGCTTCGCAACCACCTCTTTAACTTGGGTGATTGAGAAGTTGCCTCCCCGCAGCAGAATCCCCAGGCCAGAAGTGCGACAATCGTTGCCCCCCGACCACACAGACAAACCTTTGGTCCACCTCCGGTAGTTGCGGAGGTGTGGTAGTCCGCACTCCTGGAGGAAGGTCACGTCGGCCTTTACAGTGTCCAAGTACTGGAGCGTGTTGACGCATCGCCCCATACTTTTCAAATTGCGCACGTTCAAGCACTCCAATTTAAGGTCTGCCATCTTTGTAAGTCCTTTATTTCGACTGCTCTCCTTCCTCACCCTTGCAGTCCTGAGCCTTCATGCCCACCGCCTTTGTGAAGTCTTTCACCTTCTGTGGGCTCAGGTACTGCAGGTTATACTCCCCCGGGTGTGGCAGTTCTGGTACTGAGCCTGGGGGGTTGTTGACTTCCTGGGCTGCTGGGTGACAGCCGTGGCTCTGCTCCCGGATTCCCGGAGCTGGGTGTCTCTGCTGCTCTCCGCCTCCTGTACTTGGGGGGGTGGCCAGCAGACTTTCTCCCTCCTCTCTCCTCCTCTCCGCCTGCTCTGCCAGCTGCCTCCTCCGCCGGGGCTGCTGGCCTCCCCCAACTCCTTCCTCCTCTGAAGAGGACAGGGTACCGGAGACTGTGTGGTTCACTGCCATTTTCTTTTGTTCCTCCGCCTTCTGTCGATTGGCCGCTGCCTTGAGGGTCTTTTTGCGTTTGGCCACGACGCTCCATCCGCTTTCCACTTCGGCTCTCCCCTCCTCCATGGACTCCTCCTCGTCGTTTGCCGGGTCCTGGAGGGTCTGCAGGGGGGTGGCAGGTCTTGGGGTGCTTGCAGCTTCTTCCCTGGTATCGTCGTCCGTCTTGTCGGGTGCCTCGTCTGCAGCGCTGGCGGGTACGCCCGAACCTGCCGGGGCCCTTTCTGTGCCAGCACCTCCCCTGGTCACCTGTGCGTAGGTGCCCCCATGTCTCGGGCGGGCTCTGTACAGGTGGCCAGCCTGTCCGCACGCAGAGGTTACAGGACTTGGCCTGCATGCAGTCTTTGGTCAGCTGGCCCTCCGTTTTACAGTTCTTGCACATCACCACCCTGCACTGGGCTGCGATGTGCCCCGCCTTGCTGCAGTTTCAGCACACCCTGGGTTGCCCCGCGTACACCACGAAGCCTCGGTTCCCTCCGATGGCGAAGACCGAGGGGGGAGGGGTGGATGACGCAGCTGTTGGAGTCCAACCTCAGCTTCACCTTGACCTGCCGCTTGCTGGTCCAGATCCCCAGTCCGTCCTTCACGTCCGCTGGAGTTCCTACGCTCTCCATATACCGAGCGAGGAATGTAAGAACGTCCACCACTGGCATGTACAGGCTAACCATCTGGACCGTGATTGTCCGTTCCTGCTGGGTGGCAGTCGCAAAGAGGGCCTGTGCTTTCAACAGCGACAGTGGCGCCTCTCCCCCCTTCAGCTGAAACTGCTGGTGCAGCTTCTGCCAGCCTGCAGCCTGCTGGAAGGTGACGTCGAAGAAGCCGGCGAAATCTTGCACGCAGCAGATGTCCTGGGGCGTAAATCTGCAGCATTCCATCAAGACCTTCCGGATGAAGATCTTTTGGGTGAAGCCGGTGCCCCCGTTCCGGTATCGCACAGTCAGCCTGACAGTGTTCTTGATTTCTGGACCTCGAGCCGATGTGCTGGTCTCTGCAGCCATCTTCCTCACCGCTGTCGTCGCTGGTATGGGGTGTTAGATTGGAAGCCAGTCAGCATTAGGATGCACCCCTGCGTCAGCGCGAAATCTTCTCCTCCGCCTTCTGATCTGATAAGAACAGATACTACACTTGATCTTAGCCAAAAGGCCGAGAAGTGATGTATTGTCAATATTAAACCGGTCCACGGTGCAAAAAAGGTTGGGGACCCCTGCTGTAAAGTATGTCCCTGTGACATGCTCCCTATGCTTTCGTCCAATCTCCTTAAAATTATGACGTCTCATTTTAGCCATTGCTGCCTTGGGAAATAGGCACTGGTTGTTCACTCTGCATTTGTCTCTTAACATCTTGCACTCCACTATCAAGCCACCTCTCATTCCATTTGCTCAAGGAGAAAAGCCGTAACATTCACAACTTTGGCTTTGTAAGACATTGGCCCCAATCTTGGTCAGTCTCCTCTGCACCCTCTCCAAAGGGTTCCTGTTGTGACTGAACTAAAACTGCTAATTAGGAGCTCAAACTGGGAAATATAAGTCTTTTTTCACACAGCGGGGGTCGGGGGGGGAGGGAGGGGGTTTGAGAGAGAGAGAGAAAATATGAGAATTGGAATCCAGGAGAATCAAATTTATTGTTATTTTTGTTCTTAATAAAGACAAACTTGGCGCCTGCAAACATTGGAACATTTTGTTACTGGACTGCTGCTCAACCCCAATGTGCACAACCAGGTCACCATCACAGCTTCAGGTTCTGGGTGAACCCCTTGTATTGCTCTCTGGGAAATGAAGTTCTTTATTATGCACACATAATAAAACATCTTTCCCTTCCACCCATGATAGACAAACAAATACAATATCTTGTCCTCATAAACCTGCAAGGAGCAATAATCCTTTCCAACAAAGTTATCTACATTCCATAACTGGTCTCTTTCCTTTATTTTTGCTGAATTTTCAGCTGTTCAACATTTCAACTTCAATTGTGATGAGCAACTACAGTCTCTTATCCACTCAACAGCTTTCAGTCAGTCTCTGAGATGGTTTAATGGTCCTTTTGGTCTGCTAGTTGTTTCCCCAGGAGTACTGCTTGCATTTGCTGTGTTACTATTTGTGTTTTTCTGAGAACTCTGATCAACATGTTCATCTTTTACAAATGCTGACCCCTTTGCTGTCCTGACAGGTGACATCACAGCCATGGGTTGGATCCTGTGGTCGTAGATCCATACGATTCTTTCTCAGAGGTGTCCCTTGCTCTGTCTGAATCTGATAGGAATATGGAGTGACTTCCTCTTGCACGTATCGTGACATGGACCATGTTCCAGAATTGTGAACTGGGATTCGAGTTTGATCTCCAGGCTTCAGAACTGGTAGGCTTTTTGTAGACTTGTCATGATACCATTTCTCTTTTTCTTTCCCTTTCACTTTAGCCAGTTTGACCTAATGTGCTCCTGTGGGTGTCAACATGTTTTCATGCATTGGAAGGTTAGTGTGTTTGTGTCGACCCATCAGCATTTGGGCTGGTGAAAGGGCACTTTGCAGTGGCACACTTCTGTAAATCATTAGACTTGTGGAAATCCTCTCATCCATCTAAGAACATAGAACAGAGAAAACCTACAGCACGATACAGGCCCTTCAGCTCACAATGCTGTGCCGAGCATGTCCTTACCTTAGAAATTACCCAGGGTTACCCTTTGCCCTCTATTTTTCTGAGCTCCATGTACCTGTCCAGGAGTCTCTTAAAACACCCAATCGTAACCGCCTCCACCACCATCGCTGGCAGCCCATTCCATGCACTCACCACTCTCTGCGCAAATAAAACGTACCCCTGACATCTCCCCTGTATCTATTTCCAAGCACCTTGAAACTTTGCCCTCTCGTGCTAGCCATTTCAGACCTGGGAAAAAGCCTCTGACTATCCACACCATCAATGCCTCTCATCACCTTGTACACCTCTATCAGGTCACCTCTCATCCTCCGTCACTCCAAGGAGAAAAGGCCAAGTTCACCCAATCTATTCTCATAAGGCATGCTCCCCAATCCAGGCAACATCCTTGTAAACCTCGTCTGCACCCTTTCTATGGTTTCCCCATCCTTCCTGTAGTGAGGCAACCAGAACTGAGCACAGTACTCCAAGTGAGGTCTGACCAGGGTCCTATATAGCTGCAACATTACCTGTCGGCTCCGAAACTCAACCCCATGATTGATGAAGGCCAATGCACCATATGTTTTCTTAACCACAGAGTCAACCTGCGCAGCAGCTTTGAGTGTCCTGTGGACTCGGACTCCAAGATCCTTCTGATTGTCCACACTGCCAAGAGTCTTACCATTCATACTATATTCTGCCATCACATTTGACCTACCAAAATGAACCACGCCACACTTATCTGGGTTGAACTCCATCTGCCACCTCTCAGCCCAGTTTTGCATCCTATCAATATCCCCCTGTAACCTCTGACAGCCCTCCACACTATCCACAACACCCCCAACCTTTGTGTCATCAGCAAATTTACTGACCCATCCCTCCACTTCCTCATCCAGGTCAATTATAAAAATCACGAAGAGTAGGGGTCCCAGAACAGATCCCCTGAGGCACACCACTAGTCACCGACCTCCATGCAGAATATAACCCATCTACAACTGGTCTTTGTCTTCTGTGAGCAAGCCAATTCTAGATCCACTAAGTAAGGTCCCCTTTGATCCCATGCTTCCTTACTTTCTCATTAAGCTTTGTCAAATGCCTTGCTGAAATCCACATGCACTACATCTATGACTCTACCTTCATCAACGTGTTTAGTCACATCCTCAAAAAATTCAATCAGGCTCATAAGGCACAACCTGCCTTTGACAAAGCCATGCTGACTATTCCTTATCATATGCCTCTCCAAGTGTTTATAAATCTTGCCTCTCAGGATATTCTCCATCAACTGACCAACCACTGAAGTAAGACTCACTGGCCTATAATGCCCTGGGCTATCTATGCTCCCTTTCTTGAATAAGGGAACAACATCTGCAACCCTACAATCTTCGGGAACATCTCCCGTCCGCATTGATGATGCAACGGCCATTGCCAGAGGCTCAGCAATCTCCTCCCTCGCCTCCCACAGTAGCCTGAGGTACATCTCATAAGATCCCAGAGACTTATCCAACTTGATGCTTTCCTAAAGTTCCAGCACATCTTCTTTCTTAATGTCTGTATGCTCAAGGTTTTCAGTCCACTGTAAGTCATCCCTACAATCGCCAATATCCTTTTCCATAGTGAATACTGAAGCAAAGTATTCCTCGAGTTTGCACCATGATTCTGAATTCCCACATGTAACTTTAAGCGAGGGCAATTCTGACAAGATGCTGTGTTTCTCCCTGGGGTGAAAGGCTTATGAATGGCCATAATCTGGGTCAAGGTCTGGCTTGGGTCTTCAGGGTTCTCGACCTGATGTGGCCTGACCACAATAGGTGCCATCCTAACAGATATATCTGGGTAAAACCTGTCCCTGAAATATCTCCACACAAATTCCCACACTACAAAACATAAATAAAGTGTACCAGTTAAATATTACATACTTATAACTGCTGAGAATGTACTCTGCAATCTGCCACAGATATGCTTCTAAACTCATGAAGCCTGTTGTGTTCCTCTGTATCAGTTACATCAAGGCACACACACTCACAAACATGCTTGCTGAAGTACAGTTCCTGGAATGAGTATGCATTCCTCCACTGGCATCTGGACCCTTCAATAACCATCCTTCGCGACTGGTAGCCCAGTCGAACCAAATTAACACACAAAGATTAGCTTCTTACATAAAGGCACGTGCATGCATGCACATTACTTTTATCTCCCAGTTCAGTTTTCCAGTGTGTTCGTGATACGTAGCGATCCCGTAGCCACCGACCTGAACAGGTCCAAGTGAGAGTGCTAATTTAAAAAATACTCACCCACTTAGACTGCTGAGATCATCGTCCACACAATGGGCCACAAGAAGGTATCCCACTCCTGGCACCAAATGTGGCATGGACAAAGTCACTGGAGAGAAGTACTGGTAAATATAGAGCAGCCTCTCTATTCAAAAATATGAGATACAGCAGATGGAGACCCTTTCAGAGGACAGTGGTCTGTCTGACCCAACGCTACACGACATTTTATGCACTAAAGATCAAAGGAAAATTCTATATTTACAATGCATCCACAATGCTTTCTTTGAACTACACACAAATTACACATCCCGCTTCACACCCGCACCGCAGACATGTCAGTGAATTTTAATCAGCATTGTCTGGTCTTCCAAATAACTGTGGTTCACAGTTCTTAGGAACCCAGGAGCTGCATTTTAGATTTAATCCACAGTTCATATTGGCATCTGAAATCTGGTGGCTGAAAGTCAGTTGCTGAAATTATTTGCCATATGAGCTGACCCCAAAAAACTTTCTAACAGAGGCCAAGTCATTGCGTCTGTTTAAAACAGAGGTTGATAGGTTTTTGGTTTGTCAGGTTACAGTGAAAAGGTAGGAGAATAAGGTTGAGAGGGATAATCAATCAGCCATGATGGAATGACAAGAGCAAACTTGATGGGCCAAGTAGCCTAATGTTTTATGGTCTTATGGTTTAATTGAAGAAGAAATTAGTGAAGATGCACCTGAAATATTCTGTTCAGTTTTAGTCGCTCTTCTCTTGGAAAGATGCCATTAAGCTGGAACAAGTCAGAGGAGATTTACGAGACTGTTGCTGGCTCTCATGGGACTGAGTTATGGACAGAGATTGGGCAGGTTTGGACTTTTGCCTTGGAGAATGAGGGGTGACCTTATACAGGTGTATAAAACCATGAGGGGCACGGAGAGAGTGAATGCGCATGGTCTGTCCCAACGTTTGGGGAATCGGGAACCAGAGAACAGGAGTTTAAGGTGAGAGAGAGAGATTTAATAGGGACCCGAGGGAAAAATTATTAACTGAGCAAGAGGTCCAAATATGGGACAAGCTGCAGAGAATTTGGTTGAGGCAGGTACATACATGAACAACATTTAAAAGACACTCAGACAAGTTGATGGATAGGGAGGGTTTAGAGAGCTACAGGCCAAATGCAGGCATATCGGAATGGCTCAGATGGGGATCCCTCTGCTCCCTCCCCCTCCATTACTCCCCGAACCCCAGATCATCCAAACGAGCTGGTACCATTGGCTCAAGGATGATAAATGTTATTAACAGAACTGGCCAAATTGAATTGCCTGATTGGCTTTGGGATATTGATATCATTGAGAAATCCTTCCAGACCAGTTTCTGTGATTGGCTGTGGGACAATTACATCAGCAACTTCGTTGACCAAGCCCTTGGCTGTGAGTGCTCCCAGAACTCTCAACTCCAACAGCTTCTGCAGCAATGACTCCTGCGATTAGCTGTTGTGTTGTGCTTCCAGTTATGGTGATTGGCTCCAGAGTTTTGATGTCATCATGCAGTCCAACCAATTTCACCCAATTTTGATAAGTCCTCGGTCCTCCTGGCTCATGGTCTGTCTCACCGGTGATTGGTTCATCCACTGTGACACAGCAAAGGGATCCTATCCAGTCTCACCTGTAGACGGTGGGTGGTCCTTCAGCAACAGAATCAGCTATTGGCTCCTATCCAATAACCCCATTGATTAGTCCACAGAAGGATAGCTACTTGGTGACCTCATTGGCTGGCATGCCCAGGACCCATCAAATACTTTGGGAGTCCAGTTAAAAATTGCAATGCAGTAATCCAATCTATTCGATATAAAGGCATGTATTAGTTTTTCAGCTTCATTACATGGCAGAAATGGGCGTATGTTTGCAATATTTGTAAAGTGTAGAAATGCTGCTTTGGTTAGTTTCTTTATGTGGGATTAAAATTCAAATCTGAGTCAAGGATAACACCCAAGCTTGTTACTTCTGATTTTATAAAGGGAACCAAGTTCCCAAGTTTATCAAGAAGTATATCTGTTTTGGCTTTGGGACCAACTAAAGGTGTTTCGGTTTTATCTTCATTTATTGTTAGGAAATTATTGCTCATCCATTTGTTTATTGCAGCCATACCAGAAGGCAGAGAAAATAAGGTGCATCAGGCTCATCTGAGATATACAATTGTGTGTCATCTACATCACTGTGGAGATCAAGTTTATGCTCTCTAATGAAGTCTCCAAAGGAGAGCATGTATAAGGAGAATAGCAGGGGACTAAGACAGCTTCCCTGAGGAAAAGTAAAAGTGAATTCAGACAAATCTCAAGGTTGGATATTTTGTACATACTTTGATAATAAATGTACTTTGAATCTTGAATCAGAACTGAGTCTCTGTTGGCATCAGTGCTGAGCCTGAGGTTGCTGATAATTTTGGTAAAGCCCTTAAACACCTTACACTCCTTCAACACCTCATTTGATTCATATTGCCTACACCTGATAAGTAATTCCTTCTTCTAAACCTAGGCCTCAACATCACTGGAAAACCAAGGTTCCCTAAACGTGTTAGCCTTGCCTTTTATTCCAACAGGAACATGCAAGTTCCTACTTTCAATATTTCACTTATGAGGATGTTGCAGTTGCAGGGGAAGTGTGTAATAGAGGGGGAGGGTCGTGGATGGGAGTGGATCTGGGAGTCCAAAGTGAATGGTCCCTGCAAAACCCCGTGATATCCTTACACTGGAAAGAGGGCAAAGGAGATTTCCAGTGATGTTGCTGGGACTGAGTTGTGGAGGGAGTTTGAACAGGTTGACTCTATCTTCCTTGGGTTGAGGAGAACAATGAGGGATCTTGTAGAGGTGTGTAAAATCATTGGTTAATTGATTTACTATTGTCCCACGTACCAAGATGCAATGAAGTCAAGTCAAGTCACTTTTTATTGTCATTTCGACCATAACTGCTGGTACAATACACCGTAAAAATGAGACAATGTTTTTCAGGACCATGGTGCTACATGAACAATACAAAAACTACACTGAACTACGTAAAAAACAACACAAAACTACACTAGACTACAAACCTACCCAGGACTGCATAAAGTGCACAAAACAGTGCAGGCATTACAATAAATAATAAACAAGACAAATAGGCACAGTAGAGGGCAGTAGGTTGGTGTCAGTCCAGGCTCTGGGTATTGAGGATTCTGATGACTCAGGGGAAGAAACTGTTACATAGTCTGGTCGTGAGAGCCCGAATGCTTCGGTGCCTTTTGCCAGATGGCAGGAGGGAGAAGAGTTAGTATGAGGGGTGTGTGGGGTCCTTCATAATGCTGTTTGCTTTACGGATGCAGCGTGTGGTGTGAATGTCTCTTATGGTGGGGAGAGAGATCCCGATGATCTTCTCAGATGACCTCACCATCCGCTGCAGGGTCTTGCGATCCGAGATGGTGCAATTTCCGAACCAGGCAGTGATGCGCCTGTTCAGGATGCTCTCAGTACAACCTCTGTAGAATGTGGTGAGGATGGGGGGTGGGAGATGGACTTTCCTCAGCCTTCACAGAAAGTAGAGACGCTGCTGGGTTTTCTTTGCTATGGAGCCGGTATTGAGGGACTAGGTGAGATTCTCTGCCAGGTGAACACCAAGAAATTTGGTGCTTTTAACTATCTCTACGGAGGAGTCATCGATGTTCAGCAGAGGGTGGTCGTTCCGTGTCCTCCTGAAGTCAACAACCATCTCTTTTGTTTTGTTCACATTCAGAGACAGGTTGTTGGCTCTGCACCAGTCTGTTCGCCGCTGCACCTCCTCTCTGTATGCTGACTCATTGTTCTTGCTGATGAGACCCACCATCGTCGCGTCATCAGCGAACTTGATGTGGTTCGAGCTGTGTGTTGCAGCACAGTCGTGGGTCTGTAAACTTCAAAAAGGATTGCCGGACCAATAATCACACCACAGCATTATGAACTTTAACCTCTTCACCAGTTTATTGTTCGAGCTCAGCCGGCGAGAAAGGCCTCGAAGCCAGACATCAAAGAGAGACAGAGACTCGCTCTCTGGAGGCTCGGATGAGCTTTCTGATTTTAAAACAGAAATGCTACAACATATAGAATGAGCAGACAAAGAACACTCAGTTGTTAGTATGTTAAGTCAGTTAGAGCGAAACCCAATTACTTTGATAAGAGTCCACTAAATCACAGTTTAATTAGAAATAGATATATTGTCCACCCCGTACCAGCCTTCACTGTAGCTAACCGTTTAAACGGCTGGCTCTCATTGACCCGGTTCAAGTTGTTGGGCCAGATAATTGGCTGTGTCATGGCTGACCCACTGTATGAGCCAATCGGCGGCACTGTGGTGTTAAAGTCGAATCTGAATAAAACTCGGGAGACCAGCTTCTTATAACTACCAGTTTATTGTGCACCTTCCTGCAGGAGTTTGAGACTCAGTTGTCAAAGGGAAGGCACCTAAGTACTGCCACCATCTGACAAGTGGACCCGCTCCCTCAGGTTACAGCCGTATATTTATACACAGTAAGCCCCATACATCTGTAATAACTAAGCAGTATCTATAGCAAATAACTCCAGGCAAATCAATAAAATCAACTTGTAGACACGAGGAAAGTCCACCTGGCAAGGGAGTCATACCTGGTGTGCAGGGTACAGGTTACCAACCATTCCCTCCTTTCCCAGGTGTGTACAATTATGTATATAATCGACCAATATTGGTAAAAACTGTGTGGGAACACAAACCTGTCCCGCTGGGATGATCCAAAGACCTAGGTCGGGGTCTTTCTGGCACCCATCTGGGACCACAGTTTGCGCTCCTCCTCAGAGGCGTTTCCCTGAAAGGTACGTACCTCCCGCATGTCTGGTGTACCCATTCTGATTGAGTTGTGGTGGGTTGCATGATGTGAACCTGAGGGGACTACAACCAACGAGGATTGTACCGCACTCTTCACTGACTCATCTGCTAAAGCATTGCCTTTAGAGACCCAGTCAAACATGCGGGTGTGGGCTGCACATTTAATGATAGCCAAAACTCGAGGTAGCTGTAGAGCAGTGAGTAAGTTGTCTACAAAGGTGACATTACTAATGGGGTGGCCAGAGGAAGTCAGGCATCTCCGATGTTCCCAGAGAGCCCCATAGTCATGTGTAACTCCAAATGCATAACGAGAGTCTGTGTAAATGTTTGTACTTGTGTCTGTTACTAGGATACAGGCACGAGTCAGAGCAAACGGCTCAGCCTTCTGGGCTGAGACAGCTGCTTCAAAAGAGGCCTGCTCAACTACTTCACTGACGTCACTATCGCAAAGCCAGAACATCGTTTCCCTGCTGGATCCACAAAAGAGTTATCATCCACATAAAATGTCAAGTCCAGGTTTTATACTATTATAATATCGGTATTATAATACCAATCCAGGTATTCCCTAACCGGAAACCTTGGATGAATTATGAGGTCAAGTCCCTTTTAAAGGCTAGAGCTGCGGCTTTTAAGTCCGGGGATACCAGTCGCTACACAGAATCCAGGTGTGAACTCCGGAAAGCCATTATGGGCGCCAAGAGGCAATATCGAGCCAAATTGGAAGCCCAGGCTAACCAAAGGGATGCCAGTAGACTATGGCAGGGTCTAAATGAGATCACTGGGCACAAAGAAAAGGCTGGGAATATCAATAACTGTGGCACTTCTCTTCCTGACGAACTTAACGTATTCTACACAAGATTCGAACAGAAGAGGAGCGTCCTGCTCCCTCCGGATGAACCGGACCTGGTGGCATCGAGATTCATCATCACTGAGGAGGACGTTAGAAGGGCCTTCCTGAAGATAAATCCAAGGAAGGCGACAGGCCCAGATGGCGTCCCAGGATGGGTTCTCTGGGCCTGAGCAAGCGAGCTAGCTGGAGTGTTTGCTGACATCTTCAACTGCTCCTTGCTTCAGTCTAAGGTCCCCTGGTGTTTTAAGAAGGCAACGATAATCCCAGTGCTGAAGAAGAGCAAGGTGGCATGCCTGAATGACTATCGACCTGTGGCTCTGACATCAATTGCTATGAAGTGCTTCGAGAGATTGGTTATGGCACACATCAACCACAGCCTACCGGTCAACCTCGACGCTTTGCACTTGGCCTACCGGAACAACAAGTCAACGGCAGATGCCATCTCTCTGGCCCTACATTCCTCCTTAGAGCACCTGGAGAATAAAGACGCATACGTAAGGCTCCTTTTCATTGACTACAGCTCTGCCTTTAATACCATCATTCCAAATAAACTGATTCCTAACCTCTGGAACCTGGGCCTTAGCACTCAGGTCTGCAGTTGGATCTTCAAGTTCCTCACAGACAGGACCCAGGCTGTAAAAATAGGGGACAAGCTCTCCTCTACAATCACTCTGAGCACCGGTGCCCCACAAGGCTGTGTACTCAGCCCCCTGCTGTACTCACTGTACACCCATGATTGTGTAGCCAAGTTTCCATCAAACTCCATATATAAGTTTGGTGATGACACAACAATTGTAGGCCGTATCTCGGGCAATGATGAGTTTTACAGAGAGAAAATTAAGAACCTAGTGACATGGTGCGAAGACAATAACCTATCCCTCAACGTCAGCAAGACGAAGGAATTGGTTGTTGACTTCAGAAGGAGTAGCGGACCGCACAACCCCATTTACATTGGTGGTGCGCAAGTGGAACAGGTCAAAAGCTTTAAGTTCCTCGGGGTCAATATCACAAATGACCTGATTTGGTCCAACCAAGCAGAGTTCACTGCCAAGAAGGCCCACCAGCGCCTTTACTTCCTGAGAAAACTAAAGAAATCTGGTCTGTCCCCTAAAACCCTCACTAATTTTTATAGCATAGACACCTGAAGAGTAGACTATCTGTTGGATGGAAGTGACCAACAACTCTGATAGAGGCAGATGCCAAGTTTTTAAGCTCACCAGTGGGAGGTGGTGCTTTAGCACTGCTGGCCCACCACCTCGAAGGAGTCTTGATCATAAGCGGGCCGAAACTCCTAAAGACAGGTGGCAGATCAACTGATGATCCCACTGGTGATAGCACAGGACAGTTAACATCTTAGTCCATGTGTATTTTGTAACTCTTTTGTTCTGGATACCAGTGACTACCAGGAATAGTCTGGTTGGCAACCGGGAATAGTCCGGTGACAGCGTGGAGAGACAGCGGACAGCCAGGAAAGACTGGCACCGGGGGTGTCAGGATTGGCAGTCCAGGCACCAGCTCAGAAGAGCACCCATCTCTTGAAGCTTCTAGTTTACATGGAGAAACATACCCTCGGGGTCTTCCGAGAAGGAGGGAGAATGATGGACCCAATCAGACGGATACAGTTAATTACAGGGAATGACTACGACCAAGAGCTAGGATAAGAGGCTCTGAGTGTCCAGTGTGTTGGTGTGGGAGAGCGTTTTCCAGCATTAAAGGTTTATGAGTCCACCAAGCAAAGTTGAACTGCTATTCCATCCCAGTGGATGAAGATGAGATTTCAAGCACAGATGATGTGGTCTTTTCAACCACTGATTCACAAGCCACAACGATTCGCTCTGGAGAGCGTCATCATACTCCAGGTCAGACGAGAGATAACCCAGGTCAGGTTTCAGACCACAGTACCCAGGTATATTCTTCGCATGATGGCGGTGGCGAGGAGGTAGAGAAGAAGAGGAAGGTCAAGTGGCCAGCAATGGCAGATGAGAAGGCTTGGCGTGTATTTGATGAGGATATCAGTATGATGTTGGAGAACACTCTCAGGGGAACATCAAAGAGAAAGTTGGAAGTGATGGGTGATATGATTTACGATGTTTCAAAGTACAGGTTTGGTTTGGTTGAGTTGAAGAAAGCAAGGCCTACACAGCAACCAAGCAGGTGCCAGAAGGAGACTAGTAGGTTGAGGAGAGAGCTTAGATTGTTGAGACAGAGGTGGAAGGTAGCAAGTGAGGGTGACAAGCCAGGGCTTGCTGATCTCCGAGAGCATTTTCGAATAAAGTTAGCATCACTCCGTCGTGCAGAGTCACAACGTAAAAAGAGAAAGAAGAGAGAGAAGGCAAGAAAGTCGTTCTTTGAGAACCCTCATGAGTTCACAAAGAAACTGTTTGAACAAAGTAAGAGCGGGCAGCTTAACATCTCTCAACAAGAACTTGAGGATCACCTGGCAAGCATTTACTCTAACGAACAGCGGGAGGCTCCTTTGCTTGACATTTCAGGGCTCGTGAAGCCTACCAAGCCCGGAGTGAAGTTCGATCTGGCAGAAGTCGAACGGTTCATCAGAAAGGCAAGGTCAGGCTCAGTGCCAGGACCTAATGGAGTGCCGTATAAGGTGTTCAAGAAGTGTGAACAGCTGAGGAAATACTTGTGGAGATTGTTAAAGGTGGTGTGGAGACAAGGTGTTGTTCCTGTGTCATGGAGTGAGGCTGAAGGAGTATACATCCCGAAGGAAGAGAATTCTTCTACATTGAATCAGTTCCGACCAATTTCACTCCTGAATGTAGAGGGGAAGATTATGTTTGGCATTCTGGCAGAAAGAATATCTTCATTTGTGATTGAAAATAGATTAGTAAATACATCTGTGCAGAAGGCAGGAATACCAGGCTCCCCGGGATGCCTTGAACATTCTAGTATGATATGGCATACCATCCAGGAGTCAAAAAGGTTGAGAAGAAATCTGGCTGTAGTTTGGCTTGATCTGGCAAATGCGTATGGTTCTGTTCCCCATGTCCTGATTGAGTTTGCGATGGAATTCCTATGGATTCCTGCTAAGGTGAGGAACTTTGTTATGCAGTACTACAACGATTTCCAGATGAGGTTTTCCACTCAGCAGTTTACAACTAGGTGGCAGAGCTTGGATGTTGGAATCCCAATGGGATGTGCAATTTCACCCGTCCTTTTTGTGTTAGCCATGGAGGTTATTGTGAGGGCTGCAGAATCAGTGGGACCAGGTGTCGCACTTGATGGCGGAGAGGAGTTTCCAACAATACGAGCGTTCATGGATGATCTTACCCTTTTGGGACCCAGCACGGAGGCAGTGGAAAATGTACTATCTAGACTCGAGGAGCTAATGCATTGGGGAAAAATGAAGTTCAAGACCAAGGAGCCTTGTTCTTAGGAGAGGAAAGCTGGTTGACTTTCATTTCACCCTTTGTGGAGAGGAGATTCCATCCATTCAGGACCAACCAGTTAAGAGCCTCGGGCGATGGTACACAGAGGAGCTCAGAGACACCAAGAGGGTTCAAGAGACAGGAGAACAGATCAGCAGAGGTCTGATGTCTGTTGACGAGTGTGGCTTGCCTGGCAAGTTGAAGTTGTGGTGCTTGCAATACGGACTAATGCCACGGATAATGTGGCCACTAACTGTCTATGAAGTGGCAATGTCCCACGTTGAGGCAATGGAACGGAAGATCAACAAGTATGTGAAGAAGTGGCTTGGAGTACCGAACAGCCTCACCAATGTTGCAATCCACAGTAGCCAGACAAAGCTTACCATCCCAGTGCAATCCCTTGTTGAGGAGGTCAAGGTAGCCAAGGTAAGATCATTCTTGATGCTTCGAGACTCAAATAACCCTGTCATCAAGAACACCCAGCCGGATGTGAGATCAGGCAGGAAGTGGTCAGCCCATGTAGCAGTTGATGAGGCAGAGTCCAGATTGAAGCACAAGGAGACGGTTGGGGCTATCCAGCTAGGCCGCCAGGGACTTGGATGGACAACCCACGAGTGGTGGCCATCTTCTACAGGTAAGGAGCGCCGTGAGCTTGTAACACAAGAAATACGAGAGGTAGAAGAGGAGAAGAGGTTAGCTAAAACAGCTGGCCTGGCCAAACAAGGGGCTTGGACCCGGTGGGAAAGTGTTGAACAACGACACCTATCTTGGAATGTTCTGTGGCAGATGGAACCGCTCCGCATTTCTTTTCTATGCAGAGCAGCGTACGATCTGCTCCCAACACCTGCCAACCTCAGCACCTGGTATGAAGATAAGACAGACAGGTGTGCTGCTTGTGGCGAGAAGGGAACATTTCAACATACCTTGAGTGCATGCAGAGTCAATCTTTCCAGCGGCATGTACACGTGGAGACATAACAATGTTCTCAAAGTTGTAACAGAAGCGGCTGAGCAGAGAGTACTGCAGCACAACTTATCTCATGCCCCATGCTGCACAGAACATCGCATATCATTTGTGAAAGAAGGCTCCAAGTCAAGGGTGTACAGCACAGGCTCACGATCAAGCATACTTTCTTCAACCAATGATTGGCGTGTCAAGGCTGACCTGGACGGGAAAGGCAGTTTCCCGGAGCAAATAGCTTTCACCACATTGCGTCCAGATATAATCGTATGGTCTGACACCAGCAGAGAAGCGGTTATTGGTGAACTCACAGTCCCCTGGGAAGACAACATCGATGAAGCCCATGAGCGCAAGTTAACCAAGTATGCAGAGTTGAGATCAGAGTGCAGAGACAGAGGGTGGAAGGTCTCATGCTATCCATTCGGAGTAGGCTGCCGTGGGTTTATTGCGTTCACTCTCCAGAAGTGGCTGCGTGACCTTGACTTCACTAGAAGAGAGATCAAGTCAACCAGCAGGGCTGTAGCTAAGGCATCAGAGACAGGATCAGTGGGAGGTGGTGCTTTAGCACTGCTGGCCCACCACCTCGAAGGAGTCTTGATCATAAGCGGGCCGAAACTCCTGAAGACAGGTGGCAGATCAACTGATGATCCCACTGGTGACAGCACAGGACAGTTAACATCTTAGTCCATGTGTATTTTGTAACTCTAGCTGCACCGTAGAAAGCATTCTTCTAGGGTGCATCACAACCTGGTATGGAAGTTGTCCTGTCCAAGACTGAAAGAAGCTGCAGAAGATCGTGAACACGGCACAGCACATCACACAAACCAATCTTCCGTCCTTGGACTCACTTTACACCGCACGCTGTCAGAGCAGTGCTGCCAGGATAATCAAGGATACGACCCACCCAGCCAGCACACTTTTCATTCCTCTTCCCTCCGGGAGAAGTCTCAGGAGCTTGAAGACTCTTACGGCCAGATTTGGGAACAGCTTCTTTCCAACTGTGATAAGACTGCTGAACGGACCCTGACCCGGATCTAGGCCGTACCCTCCAAATATCCGGACCTGCCTCTCGTTTTTTTTTGCACTACCTTATTTCCCATTTTTCTATTTTCTATTTATGATTTATAATTTAAATGTTTAATATTTACTAATTTAACTATTTTTAATATCTTTAATATTTAATATTTGTAATCCAGGGAGTGGGAAGCGCAGAATCAAATATCGCTGTGATGATTGTACATTCTAGTACCAGTTGTTTGGCGACAATAAAGTATAAAGTATAAAGTCTGCATCTGCAAGGGGCTGGTCAGTTAGGTCCTCTCGAGCGGTAGTGAAAAGATGATTTCTAAGCACACAATCATGCTGTGGAGAGGAGGTATACTTTGAAGGTCAGTTAGGAAGGTGGTGGGATTAAGCATTTTGCAGTGAGAGAAAGTAGGCAATGGATTAGTTAGTAGAGCTGTTTCATATCGATTCTGTCGTGCTTGAATGAGATACTGGGTCTGCTGAGAGGTCAACAATTCTACCAATGAGTGAGGTGTCAGGACAGTTACAGGTTGGTGCAATGTTATGTTGGATGCTGCTGTTACTAAAACGTAGATGGCTGGAAGTACTTGTATGCATGAAGGTACTCCCCCAGTTACGGGATCAAGCTTGTTTGAGTAATAGGCTACTGGACGCTTCCTGTCTGAACACTGCAGTAGCACATTCTTCCTTTACGGTTACGAAGAGCTGGAATGGTCAGTCATAGAGTGGACGACCAAGAGCCGGTGCTCGAATGAGGCTCTCCTTTAGCTCATTGAAAGCTTCCAGCTGTGTGTCTGTAAGCGAGAAAGTGGATGGTGAGTTTGATGAAGCGAGGGGGGTCAGGTGCTTGGTGTGAGTAGCGATGTGAGGAATCCATTGCCGACAGAAATTCAGGAGCCCCAAGAAGACCCGCATCCGTCTCGGGGTAGTAGGTGGGGGAGTATTTACAATGGGTGTTATCCGATCTTCTGTGGGGCGCCGCTCTGCCGCACTTATCGGGATGCCCAAGAAGTTTACCTCGGGCTGTGATCGCTTTACTTTGTGGGGTGGAAAAATGTATCCCAATGAATGCAAAAAGTTTAGTAGGAGTTTCACAACTCTTCAAAGTGTCACTTGCCAGTAATAAATCATCCACATACTGGACCGTAGTAGAGTTGCCAGGCAACTGGAGATCACGTAACTGCTTCTGGAGCGTCTGTGAGAAGAGTGTGGGAGAATGTACAAATCCTTGGGGTAGACGCGTCCAAGTGTACTGACACCCCTGATAGGTAAATACGAATAAATATTGAGAATCCGGGTGCAAAGGGACAGCGAAAAATGCGTGCTGTAGGTCAATGATAGTAAATACCAGGGCAGTAGCTGGTATGTGACTCAGGATCGTTGCGAGGTTCGGAACCAGAGCATGGAGAGCAGCCACAACCTCATTTATTTTGTGCAAATCTTGGACAAGGCGCCAGTCCTTGCTTCTTGGTTTAGGTACTGGGAAGATGGGTGTATTGTGTTAGAGTGAGTTTTTTGGGGTAGCTGATTTGTTTACACTTAAATGACTTTGGCCACCAGACTTCTATTTGACTATTTGACAAAGTACTGTGGATTGAGTCCACAACAATGCGCTTCCTAAAAAGATCTGAATACCAGATGCTCCTGGCGCCGTAGTTTGACCAGATGCTGTAGTTTCGAAGACAGTATTATCTATACTTTATAAATATTAATTGTCTTCTATGTTAGCACGTAAAATGCCAAATAAATGTATTGTGGATTTAACTTGCATTCCAGATATGTTGGCGTTGGAAGAAAAAGGATGAATTCAGAAGGTGTGATGTTTGTATGTAGCTTCAAGAGGAAGCATTGTCTATAATCTTTTAAGTAGCGATTGCCTTTGTGTTTTGCCTATAAATATCGAGCCCGCATTGGACTAGCAGACCTTTCTACCGAAAGCGTCTCCGTCCGTATGATGTCTGCTTGTTGTATCGAATAAAGAAGCTGCTTTGTTCCTCTCAATGACTCTGTCTCTCCGATGATTTCATCCACGCTACAACATTTGGTGTCGGGAGTGGGATACTTCGTGACCCGTTGTGTGGCCAGCGTTCCTAGCAGTCTAAGTTGGTGAGTATTTTTCTAAAATAACACTCACACTTGGATCTGTTCGGTCGGGGGTGCACGGGACATGAGGTACATGAACGTGAAGAGCTGAACTGGTAGATATAAAAGTAGTGTGTGCGTGTGCATGTGTGTTTATGTACGTGAGGAATCTTTGCATGTTAACTTGGTTAACTTGGTGAGACTTGGTCCACCAGTTGCGAAAGGTGGTAACCAACGGTACGGTTCGAGACGCCGGAGTAGGGGCGTGTATGCTCGTTCGGGGAGCTGCATTTTGGTGTATGCGTTTGCAAGTGTGATGCACAGGAATACAGCAGGCATCATGAGTAAAGTGGCAGATTGTGGAATACATACTCTGCGGTTTTAAGTATGTACCGTTTAACTGCTACCCACCTACGATAAATTGCCTAGTGTGGGAAATAGTGTGGAGATATCTCAGGAAGAGATTTTACCCAGATAGATCTACCAGAATGGCACCTATTGAGGCCCCCAGGGAGAAACAGAGCATTTTATCCTAGTTGCCCTCACTTAAAGTCGCCCGTGGGAATTCAGAATTCTGGCGCAAGCTCGAGGAAATGGTTAAAATTCACCAGATGCACCCTAAAGATATACACGTGTTAGTGAAAGCCAAGTGCCCGAGGAGTATGTGGGACAGGATGGCCCAGGGGGTGCAGGATGGTACATGGGCAACTACCGGGAGCACCAGTAATGAAGAAAGATATAAACAACAGGAATTCTGCAGATGCTGGAAATTCAAGCAACGCACATCAAAGTTGCTGGTGAATGCAGCAGGCCAGGCAGCATCCGTAGGAAGAGGTGCAGTCGATGTTTCAGGCCGAGACCCTTCGTCAGGACTAACTGAAGGAAGAGTGAGTAAGGGATTTGAAAGTTGGAGGGGGAGGGGGAGATCCAAAATGATAGGAGAAGACAGGAGGGGGAGGGATGGAGCCAACAGCTGGACAGGTGATTGGCAAAAGGGATACGAGAGGATCATGGGACAGGAGGTCCGGGAAGAAAGACAAGGGGGGGGGGAACCCAGAGGATGGGCAAGGGGTATAGTCAGAGGGACAGAGGGAGAAAAAGGAGAGTGAGAGAAAGAATGTGTGTATAAAAGTAAGTAACAGATGGGGTACGAGGGGGAGGTGGGGCATTAGCGGAAGTTAGAGAAGTCGAAGTTCATGCCATCAGGTTGGAGGCTACCCAGACGGAGTTGTTTTAAAGGGGAAGTGAGGCAGCGGCTGGGGGGACGCGAGAGTAGCTGGGGAACGATAATGGCAGTGATTCAAAAGACGGACGAGACAGCCATGGAGTATGCAGAACGTAAATATCGAACATATGAGGAGTATTCAGGGTTGGATAATCCAGGGAGGAACAACCCAGTCTTCCTAAAAATGCTGAAGGAAGGCCTGAGCTCAGGCCACCAGGAAGTTTTAGATTTAGGCATAACAGTAGGGTTCACCTACTCTAGGATAGTTTGTGGGCCAGTGAGATAGACCAAAGAAAAGGCAAGAGAAATTGTAAAGTGGGCTGTAGTGGATGCAGCTGATGTGATGTCCCGGAGAGTTTGTTTTGCTTGCCGGCAGCCAGGGCACCTAGCAAAGGACTGCCGGACCAGGTATAAGACAGTGAAGGAGTTGATATGCTGCAGCTGTGGCCTATCGGGACATGGCTGAAGACAGTGTCCAAAAGGGAGGGGGAAAACCCAGGCGAAGGTCACAGCAGACACCCAGTCACTCACCCCATCAGCAACCGGTCTGACTGTGGATCAGATCAAAGAGCTAGTAACAGCACCTCTTAAGGCAGAAAAAGATGTGGCAGTGGGCTCCACTGCCAGCGCTGGTGATCCGCGGATGTACACAACGGCATTGTTAGGGGGACGGCAATGCGATATGTTACTGGACACGGGCATCGGTATCGATAACAGTCTCACCCTTACTAACAACTGGACAGGCCAGTTATAACAGGGGTGTAGGAGGGAAAACAGTAAAAGCAGAAAGAAGCGAGAAGCAAATTCTAGAAATCAGGGGAGTGCAGCTTCCAGTGTATTTCTGGGTATGTCCAAATAATGAGGGCACGATCCTTGGAATAGACATCCTACGGGAAGCAGGAGCTGTTATAGATTCAGGAAAGGGAGAAATAATATGGACGAGTCAGGGGTAGCGAATGCATACAACCAACAGAACACACAAGCAAGATTGTGAGCAAGTGAAGATACACACAGTTGAAATAGAGGAGGGTCTGTATAAACCCCCTAAGCAGGACCCTATACACACTGGCCCACTGACCGCTGTTCAGGATATAGCGAAGGAACAAAAACACCAGGGGATACTCAGAGAGACTGCGGCCACTCCAGAACATAAGGTTTTCCCATTTCCTCCTTGGGCAGACATTGCTGTGAAGAAGGCAGCAGAGGAACAAGAGGCAATTGAAATTGCAAATGTGCAGGAGAAAATGACAGAAGCCAGCTTAGTAAAATTATTTGAAGAGGTAGAGGCAGAAGAGAAGGAAAAATGGAGGAGAGAAGGAGCAAAGGAGGGATCAGATGGGTGCTGGACACATGGGGGGGGAAAGAGACGCGGTGGCCCCATGCTATATTAGACAGATACTACTAAAGTTTTATCATGGGGCGATGCATCAGGGAAGGCAGAGCATGATCACAACCCTCCGTCAGGACTGGGGGTGGCCAGGGATGGGCACGGAAGTTGAGAAATTCTGCCGCCGTTGTATCATTTGTGCCCAGCATAACCCTGGTAAGGGCAGAAAGCTACAGCTGGCAAATCAGCCTCGGCCGAGGGGACCCTGGGAAAACATCCAGATAGACTTCACAGGGCCCCTGCCAAAAAGCAGGGGGGAAAGTTACTGTCTAGTTATTATGGATCACTTCACTCGGTGGGTAGAGGCTTTCCAAACAAGGGACTGCACGGCCCGCACCGCTGCATGGATCCTAGTTCAGGAAATCCTCCCAAGATGGGGAACCCCAGTTCAGGTGGATTCAGATCAAGGAGCACATTTCACGGGGAAAGTGATGAAGGAAATGTGCCAACTACTAGGCATTCGACAACGGTTCCATGTACCCTACCAGCCCCAGAGTTCAGGGATGGTAGAAAGGATGAACCGAACAATCAAGAATGCGTTAGCCAAAGCTATAGCTGAGACAGGAAAGACATGGGTTGATGTATTACCAGGAATCTTGATGAGATTGCGCGCAACCCGGAATTGCAGTTTGGGTCTCAGCCCCTACGAATTATTGATGGGGCGAGCAATGCGACTCCCTTGTGGGGTAATTACGGGTTTGGGGGAGCCTGGGGCTTACAGGGATAGAATGACCCAATATGTGAAAGACCTTTGTAACCAACTTAAAGTATTAAAGGACCGAGTGAAACAATGACAGCGAGTCACTGATCAGAAAGAGCCAGGGGGAAAGGGGATAGTCCTTCCACAGCCCGGCGACCAAGTTATGGTGAGGGTGCTGCCAGAAAGGCCGGGGTTTGCCCCCAGGTGGATAGGACCACAGACGGTATTCTTAACCAATGATACGTGTGTCTGTGTACAGACTCAGCGAGGCAGCCAGTGGAAACACTGGACTCAGGTTAAAGCATACAACTCACCCTCTTGTTGCTCCCACAGACAGAGTGGGGAACCAAGTGTACCCAGTAACCATGTAATTACAGAGAACCTGAGAGGGGAACACCAGCCGGCCATGCCAGACCTGACCACAGTTGATGAAAACACCCAAAGAAAATGCAAAGGCAGAAAACGCTGAGAGCGGGGCAGAAGACACTAAGAACGTGTTAGAAAACCATGACTAGCCTGCTAAAGTGTGATGATGATGGTACTCTGTAAAGAAAGCTGGTTGCTGAAGGTAGATGATTAATTTTATAGCGTAGTATAGAAATTTTTTGGGAAATAGACGGGGAGGGATTTTTGAGTTAAAGCAGAGACGGCAAATCCCACCACTTCGACGGCATTTCAGACTGCACACGGCATCTGAAAGCAGTCACCCTGAGTCTGAGGAGCTGGGCCCTTTTCAGCAATTGGGCCAGTGATCTACCGGACAGTTCGGAAGGGGGTGCCACCAGGGAGAGGTCCTTGCAGACATTTACGTAGAGGCCACCCCAACCTCTTCCTGTACATCGATGAGAGAGCCTGTGGGTGCTCCTGGAAGGAGAGTTTCAACGACCAGAGGATGAAGGGCTGAAGAGAAAGGAACGTGATTAAGCTTCAGTCAGCCTGCAGGGAAAGAGCAGGCACACCAAGGGAGCCGCATTTCCTAAAAACTTGGAACAGCCTCTCTGCTTAACATTTGGTAGGTAGCGATTAGGGAATGCTAGGATAGATAGAGGTACATAAAATTGGAGGGGGAGGGAGATTTCGAGACAGGGCATTTTTGCGGCCCTATTTGAGCAGATCCTCCAAGATTGGCCTTTCCTGATACAAATTTAATTTTGTCCAGGAGAGCCAAGAGGAGAGACTGTTAGAGTGAGCCTTTTTGGGTAGATGATTTGTTTACACTTAAATGACTTTGGCCACCAGACTTCTATTTGACGAAGTACTATGGATTGAGTCCACAACAATGTGCTTCCTAAAAAGGTGTGAATACCAGATGCACCTGGTGCCATAGTTTGACCAGATGCTGTAGTTTCGAAGACAGTATTATCTATACTTCATAGGTATTAATTGTCTTCTATGTTAGCACGTAAAACGCCAAATAAATGTATTGTGGATTTAACTGGCATTCCAGACATGTTGGCGTTGGAAGGAAAAGGATGAATTCAGAAGGTGTGATGTTTATATGTAGCTTCAAAAGGAAGCATTGTCTATAACTTTTTAAGTAGCAATTGCCTTTGTGTTTAGCCTATAAATATCGAGCCCACATTGGACTAGCAGACCTTTCTACCGAAGCGTCTCCGTCTGTATGATGCCTGCTTGTCGTGTCGAATAAAGAAGCTGCTTTGTTCCTCCCAGTGACTCTGTCTGTCCGGTGATTTCATCCAGGCTACAACATATTGCATGGAGAGGTGCAAGGGGTCAAGATTCCTTATGCCAAAAGGGAGTCAACTAGCAACTGCACCCTTTGTATTGCCTCGGGTTTGAGGGGGTATTGTGGAATGGATGGGGGAGTCTGTCCTTCTTTCACGGTGATCTGGACAGGGGGGCAGTTGGTGTGGCCGACTTCATGGTCCGAAATTGCCCAGAGATGGGGTACAACATCCTGGGTTCGGTAAATATTAATAGAGTGTCTTACCAGATGTCCCATCTTCCAGTATGGGAGTTGGCCCGCATGCAAGTCTTGCCAGTCTCCCTTCGGGGTTGATCAGAATTCAGAAGCCAGGTCCCAATAATATGTCAAAGCTCCTCGCATTCGATTTCGGTCATTGTCAGGCCAATCCATATTATTTGTTGTAATCATGTTGGCTGACTTAGTGGGTAAGCATTGGAGCTGTAAGGCATTAAACTGGGGGGACGGATTCCCATTATCAAAGGCCTGGTCTCCTGCGAAAGTGCTGTAGCAGGCCACAAATAGCTCGCAATAGTCTGGTCCCGATTCCCCAGGCTTAGGTTTGGACTCAAGTACTTTAGTGATGTTTACAGGATACTGGAGAGCCCTTTCCAAGGCTTGGATAATCTGGTCTGTCTGTTCATTCTCATTGTGGTTTCCTGCCTGTAACTCCTGATAGGTTTGGTATCTTAATTCTGCCTTCCATTTCCACCCCTCATCAGCTGAGAGAATCATGCAGCAGAGACGGAATAAATCTTGCGGGGTCACATTAAACATTTGTAGAATACAGCGGACATACTGAGCAAACTGTGCTGGTTTTTTTTCTAGCTGGGTCCTGATTCATGATTCATTATCGTTTCTTGAGGCTTCCAGGGTGCATACACAGGAATCATGGAGGGCTGTCCCTCCTCCACTGCTTGTGGACTGGGCAGCATTTGGGTGGGCAATTGTCTTGGTGGAACCGTTAACTCTGGGGTTTTATTGGATTCTTTCCTCCCCATCTTGGAACAATCCTCGGTATTCCCTTTATGGATCTCAGGGTAGAGAGGCCTCCCCTTCCCTGCTGCTATTGGTGTTATCGTTGTTGAGTCATTGGAGGATCCAATTGCAATAGCCATACTGAAATTAGTTGACAAGCCAATCAGAGCTGACACTGGTGTCAATCAATGGGCCAGTCGGAGCTGTGGAATCCGAATCGTGATGAACCCATCGGTGTTGTGCGACAAAGATGTTGGTCTGAAGTGCAATGATATGGCAGCCGAGAAAGTCACTGAGTAGTTATCCTTATGTGGTCCAATCAGTAGGGTTATTGGGTAGGGGCCAACGAGTGGGATTATTGAATATGAGCCAATCAGTGATGATGTTGCAGGTCAGCCAATGGATGAGGGCAGTCCGCTGGAGCCAACAGCTGATATTGTTGCTGAAGGACCACCCATGGGTGAAAGGTGAGAGCTGGAGTGGATCCCTTCACTATGTCACAGGGGATGAGCCAATCACCAGCGAGACAGGCCCAATGGGGCCACAGGTGAAGCTCATCACAGGGGTGAAATAGGTTGGGCTGCACAATGACATCAATTCTCTAGAGCCAATCACCATTGTGGTGGGCAGAACCCAAGAGCCAATTGCAGGAGCTATTGCTGCAGAACCTGTTGGACGTGAGTCCTGGGAATAATCACAGCCAAGAGCTTGGTCAGTGAAGATGATGATGATTTTATCGTCCTGGAGCCAATCACAGAGACCGGTGTGGAAGGATTGGTTGATGATATCAATGTCCCGGAGCCAATCAGGGAAATTGATTTGTCCAGATCTGTTGATGACGTTATCATCCTTGAAACAATTCCACCAGCTTGTCTGAATGATCTGGGGTTAGAGGAGTAATGGAGGGGGACGAAGCAGAGGGATCCACATCTGAGCCAGTCCCATCTGTCTGCATTTAGCCCATAGCCCTCTAAATCTTTCCTATCCATCTACCTGTCTGACAGTTTTAAATGTTGATAATGTATGTATCTGCCTCAGGCACTCCCTCTGGCAGCCTGTGCCATATACGGACTGCCATCTGGGTTAATAATTTTCCTGTCAGGTCCCAATTAAATCTTTCCCCTCTCATCTTAATCCTGTGCCCTCTAGTTCTTGCTTCCGCAAAGAGGAAAAAGACTGCGTGCATTCATCTGTGCGCCTCATGGTTTTGTAAACCTGTATAAGGTCACCCCTCATTCTCCAAGGAACGAAGTACCAACCTGCCCAATCTCTCTCCATAACTAAGTCCCTTAACAGCTGGCTACAGTCTCGTGAATTTCCTCTGCTCTCTTTCCAGCTTAACGGCATCTTTCTGACAGCAAAGTGATCATACCTGAACACAGTACTCCAGAGCCAGCTTCAGTAATGTCTTCTTCAATTAGACCAGTAGACATAGGAGCAGAATTAGGCTGCTGAGTCCACCGAGACTGCTGTACCATTCCATAATGGCTGATGGATTATCCCTCTCAACCCCATTCTCTTGCCTTCTCTCTGTAACCTTTGAAACTGTGACAAATCAAGAACCTATCAACCTTTGCTTTAAATGTACTCGATGATGGCGTCCACAGCGATCCATGGCAATGAATTCCACATATTCACTATCTCTGGCTAAAGAAATTCCTCTTCATCTCTGCTCTAGATGTTTCATAAAGGACAGGGAGGGAGGCAAAAGAGGTCAGGGCATGTTGGTTAAGTCGCTGGGACCGGATGAGATGTACCCCAGGCTATTGTGGGAGGCGAGGGAGGAGATTGCTGAGCCTCTGGCGATGATCTTTGAATCATCAATGGGGATGGTAGCGGTTCCGGAGGATTGGAGGGTTGCGGATGTTGTTCCTTTATTCAAGAAAGGGAGTAGAGATAGCCCAGGAAATTATAGACCAGTGAGTCTTACTTCGGTGGTTGGTAAGTTGATAGAGAAGATCCTGAGAGGCAGGATTTATAAACATTCAGAGAGGTATAATATGATTAGGAATAGTCAGCATGGCTTTGTCAAGGGCAGGTCGTGCCTTACAAGCCTGAGTGAATTTTTTGAGGATAGGACTAAACACATTGATGAAGGAAGAGCAGTAGATGTAGTGTATATGGATTTCAGCAAGGCATTTGATAAGACACCCCATGCAAGGCTTATTGAGAAAGTAAACAGTCATGGGATCCAAGTGGACATTGCTTTGTGGATCCAGAACTGGCTTGCCCACAGAAGGCAAAGAGTGGTTGTAGATGGGTCATATTCTGCATGTTGCTCGGTTAACAGTGGTGTGCCTCAGGGATCAGTTCTGGGATCCTTACTCTTTGCAATTTTTATAACTGACCTGGATGAGGAGGTGGAGGGATGGGTTATTAAATTTGCTGATGACACAAAGGTTGGAGGTGTTGTTGGTAGTGTGGAGGGCTGTCAGAGGTTACAGCAGGACATTGATAGGATGCAATACTGGGCTGAGAAGTGGCAGATGGAGTTCATCCCAGATAAATGTGAAGTGGTTCATTGTTGTAGGTCAAATATGATGGCAGAATATAGCATTAATGGTAAGACTCTTGGCACTGTGGAGGATCAGAGGGATCTTGGGGTCCGTGTCCATAGGACACTCAAAGCAGGTTGACTCTGTGGTTAAGAAGGCATATAGTGTATTGGCCTTCATTAATCGTGGAATTGAATTTAGGAGCCGAGAGGTAATGTTACAGCTATATCGGACCCTGGTCAGACCCCACTTGGAGTACTGTACTCAGTTCTGGTCGCCTCACTACAGGAAGGATGCAGAAGCCATAGAAAGGGTGCAGAGGAGATTTACAAGGACTTTGACTGGAATTGGGTGCATGCCTTGGGAAAACTGGTTGAGTAAACTCGGCCTTTTCTCCTTGGAGCGGCGGACGATGAGAGGTGACCTGATAGAGGTGTATAAGTTGATGAGAGGCATTGATTGTGTGGATAGTCAGAGGCTTTTTCCCAGGCCTGAGATGGTTGCCACAAGAGGACAAGGTTGAAGGTGCTGGAGAGTCGGTACAGAGGAGATGTCAGGGATAAGTTTTTTCACTCAGAGAGTGGTGAGTGCGTGGAATGGGCTGCCAGCAACGGTGGTGGAGGTGGATATGACAGGGTCTTTTAAGAGACATTTGGATAGGTTCTTGGAGCTTAGAAAAATACAGGGCTATGGGTAAGCCTAGTAATTTCTAGGGTAGGGACATGTTTGGCACAATTTTGTGGGCCAAAGGGCCTGTAATGTGCTGTAGGTTTTCTTTGTTTCTAAATTAATGTCTCTCTCTTCTGAGGCTGTGTCCTCTGGTCCTTGATTCATCAACTATAGGAAACATCCTCTCTGTATCCACTCTGTCTGCTCATTCAATCTTCAACAGGTTTCAATGAGATCCACCCATATTATAACATTGAACACAGAAAATACAACACAGGAAAAGGACACTTGGCCCACAGTGTTATTCTAATCCAGCTAAAAAGCGAATCAAAAACACCCAAACAGTAATCTCTCCCACCAACACAATACCCATATCCCTCATCTTATGTACACCCATGTGCCTATCCAAACGTCTCTGAAAAGTCTCTAATGCATTTGCCCCTACCATTATACCAGGCAGCGTATTCCAGTCATCCACCACTCTGAGACAAAAAACTTTCTCCTCGCATTCCCCTTGAACCCTACCCCATTTCACCTTCACAACATGCTGTCTAGACCAGCCAGCCTTCTGGTGAACCTCTTCTATATCCTCTCCAAAGACTCAACATCCTTCCTAGAGTGGGGTGACCAGAACTGTGTGCAATACTTCAGATGTGGCCTATGCAGAGCTGTAAAGTTGTAAAGGGGCCTGACGGAATATTCCCCAGGCTACTCCACGAGGCGAGAGAAGAGATTGCTGAGTCTCTGGCTAGGATCTTTATGTCCTCGTTGTCCACGGGAATGGTACCGGAGGATTGGAGGGAGGCGAATGTTGTCCCCTTGTTCAAAAAAGGTAGTAGGGATAGTCCGGGTAATTATAGACCAGTGAGCCTTACATCTGTGGTGGGAAAGCTGTTGGAAAAGATTCTTAGAGATAGGATATATAGGCATTTAGAGAATCATGGCCTGATCAGGGACAGTCAGATCTGTGAAGAGCAGATCGTGTCCAACAAGCCTGATAGAGTTCTTTGAGGAGGTGACCAGGCAGATAGATGAGGGTAGTGCAGTGGATGTGATCTATATGGATTTTAGTAAGGCATTTGAGAAGGTTCCACACGGTAGGCTTATTCAGAAAGTTAGAAGGCATGGGATCCAGGGAAGTTTGGCCAGGTGGATTCAGAATTGGCTTGCCTGCAGAGGGCAGAGGGTGGTGGTGGAGGGAGTACATTCAGATTGGAGGATTGTGACTAGTGGTGTCCCACAAAGATCTGTTCTGGGACCTCTACTTTTCCTGATCTTTATTAACGACCTGGATGTGGGGGTGGAAGGGTGGGTTGGCAAGCTTGCAGACGACACAAAGATTGGTGGTGTTGTAGATAGTGTAGGGGATTGTCAAAGATTGCAGAGAGACATTGATAGGATGCAGAAGTGGGCTGAGAAGTGGCAGATGGAGTTCAACCCAGAGAAGTGTGAGGTGGTACACGTTGGAAGGACAAACTCCAAGGCAGAGTACAAAGTAAATGGCAGGATACTTGGTAGTGTGGAGGAGCAGAGGGATCTCAGGGTATGTGTCCACAGATCCCTGAAAGTTGCCTCACATGTGGATAGGGTAGTTCAGAAAGCTTATGGGGTGTTAGCTTTCATAAGTCAAGGGATAGAGTTTAAGATTCGCGATGTAATGATGCAGCTCTATAAAACTCTGGTTAGGCCACACTTGGAGTATTGTGTCCAGTTCTGGTCGCCTCACTATAGGGAGGATATGGAAGCATTGGAAAGGGTACAGAGGAGATTTACCAGGATGCTGCTTGGTTTGGAAAGTATGCATTATGATCAGAGATTAAGGGAGCTAGGGCTTTACTCTTTGGAGAGAAGGAGGATGAGAGGAGACATGATAGAGGTGTACAAGATAATAAGAGGAATAGATAGAGTGGATAGCCAGCGCCTCTTCCCCGGGGCACCACTGCTCAATACAAGAGGACATGGCTTTAAGGTAAGGGGTGGGAAGTTCAAGGGGGATATTAGAGGAAGTTTTTTTACTCAGAGAGTGGTTGGTGCATGGAACGCACTGTCTGAGTCAGTGGTGGAGGCAGATACACTCATGAAGTTTCAGAGACTACTCGACAGGTATATGGAGGAATTTAAAGTGGGAGCTTATATGGGAGGCAGGGTTTAAGGGTCGGCACAACATTGTGGGCTGAAGGGCCTGTACTGTGCTGTACTATTCTATGTTCTATGTTCTAACCTCTTCATATTTGAAGAGGTTACTAAAATCCAGGTAGACAATCTCTCTTGTCATTCTTCTAAACTCCAGTGAGTACAGGCCCAGAACCATCAAATGCTTCCGATACGTTAACCCTTCATTCCTGGAATCATTCTCGTGTACCTTCTCTGGAACCTATCCAATGCCAGCACATCTTTTCTTCGATAAGGGGCCCAAAATTGCTCACAATACTCCAGATGTTGGCTGACCAATACCTTATAAAGCTTCAGTGTCATGTCTTTGTTCTTATATTCTCATCCTCCTGCAATGAATGCATTTATTGTATTTGCCTTCCTTACAATCAACTCAATCTGCAAATTAACCTTTACAGATTCCGAAGCAACACACACAAACCGCTAGAGGAACTCAGCAGGTCAGGGAGCATCACATTTTCTTTACTGCCTGTTGCACTGTGACCTTCAGGGCAGCAACGAAGGTCCTCCATTTCTGGTGGTGTTCGTGGCTTCCTTCATCATGTCAGTGGATCCTCAGTTTTCACTCCTGTCAGTCCTGCAAGTCCTGGGTGGAGATTCAGGAATACGATCACAACCAAATGTAGAAGGATTCTTCATTGCTGTTTCCATAACAACTTTGTTTTACCAGAGTTGTTTGCCCTGAGCTGAACCCCTGAACCTGGAGGACCTGTGGACCACTCTTAGTCTGGTCTCTGCTCTTTGACCTACACGGCATAGGTGACCCTACCAGGAGCCAAAGCATAAAGCCCTGGCCCCTGACAACAGAGCTCTCTGAGTCATTGAGGCACACATGCCTCCATACCAGGACAAGGTTGTGGTCCTCTTGGAGGAGACCTCATCCATGTTGACGTTTCAGGCCGAGACCCTTCTTCAGGACTGAGAGGGAAGGGGGTAAGATGCCTGAATAAAAAGGTAGTGGGAGGGGAAAGATGGCAGTTGGAAGGTGAGGTGATGGCTGAAGCCAGGTGGGAGGGAAAGGTCAAGGACTGGAGAAGAAAGAATCTGATAGGAGAGGAGAGTGGACAATAGGAGAAAGGGAAGGAGGAGGGGACCCAGGGGGAAGTCATCGGCTGGTGAGAAGAAATGAAAGGTCAGAGTGGGGAATAGAGGAATGGGAGTGGGGGGTGTGGTTTTGGTCACCGGAAGGAGAAATCGATGTTCATGCCTTCAGGTTGGAGGGTAACCAGACAGAATATAGGGTGTTGCTCCACTCCTTGAGGGTGGCCTCATCTTGGGCACGAAAGGAGGCCATGAATTGACATGGCAGAATGGGAATCTGAATTGAAATGTTTGACCACCAGGAAGTCCCGCTTGTGATGGATGAAGTGTAGGTGCTCGATGAAGGGGTCCCCCACTTTACGAGGGGGCTCAACAGTGTAGAGGAGGCTGCATTTTGGAACACTGAACACAACAGACAACCCCAGCAGATTTGCAGGTGAAGTGTTGCCTCATTTGGAAGGAGCGTCCGGGACCCTGAATGGAGGTGAGGGAGGAGGCGTATAGGTAGCTGTAGAACTTGAGCTGCTTGCCAGGTTAAGTGCCTGGAGGGAGGTTAGTAGGGAGGGACAAATGGACAAGGGAATAACAGAGGGAGTGATCCCTATGGAAAGTGGGAGAGGGGTAGGGAGGAAAAGAAATGATCAGTGGTAGAATCCCTGCACAAGGGATTTCAGGAATCCTGTGCAAGGACTCCCACATCTCTTTCCACCTCTGATTTTTGAATTTTCTCCCCATTGAGGAAATATTCTATGCCTTTATTCCTTCTATCAAAGTACTTGATCATACACTTCCCTACACCTTATTCTATCTCCTACTGCCTTGCCTGTTCTCCCAATCTGTCCAAGTCCTTCTGCAGACTCCCTGGTTCGTCAGCACTACCTGCCCCTCCACCTATCTTTGTTTCATCTGTAAATTTGACATTCAAGCCATCAATTCTGTCATCAAAGTCGTTGACATATACTGTAAAAAGGAATGGTCCCGATACCAAGCCCTGTGAAACACCAACAGCCAATAATAATTGGCCTGTGTTATTCAGAGACAGTGTAAGACATGGATGTGGGGTCGATTTCAACATTAAAGAGAAATTTATATGTGTACATGGATGAGAGTGCAGGGTGATGGGACTAGGCAGATAGAGTTACAGAATCATAGAAAAACACAGAGCTCAACTGGCCCTGCGACCCATCTAGTCAGTGCCAAACCATTGAAACTGCCTGGTCCCATCATCCTGCACCCAGACCTTAGCCCTCTACACCCCTAACAGCCATGTACCTGTCCAAACATCTCTTCAACATTGAAATCAAAATCATATCCACCCCTTGCTCTGGAAGCTTGTTCCACACTCTCACAGCCCTCTGAGTAAAGATGTTTCCCCTTGTGTTCCTCTTAAACATTTCACCTTTCACCCTTAAGCCATGACCTCTAGTTGTAGTCTCACCCAACCTCAGTGGAAAAAGCCTGGTTGCATTTTGCTCATCTATACCCCTCATAACTTTGTATACCCTATCAAATATCTCCTCAATCTTCTAAATTCTGGGGAATAAAGTTATAACCAATTCAATCTTTCCTTATAACTCAGGTCCGCCAGACCTGGCGACATCCTTGTAAATTTTCTCTGTGCTCTTTTAACCTTGTTTCCATCTTTCCTGTCGTAGGTGACCAAAACTGCACACAATACTCCAAACTAAGCCTTGCCAACGTCTTGTATAACTTCAACGTAATATCCCAACCCTTGTACTGAAAACTTTGATCAACGAAAGCCAATGTACCAAAAGTTTTCTTTGTGACCTGATCTACTGTGACACCACTTTCAATGAAACATGGACCCATATTCCCAGAAACCTTTGTTCAACAAAGAGCAACACCTTACACTTGTCTGCATTGAATTGCATCTACCATTTTTCAGCTCTATATTTTTTCGGCTGGTCCAGAACCCACTGCAGGCTTTGATACCCTTCCTCACTGTCCACTGCACCATCATTCTTGGTGTCGACTGCAAATTTGCTGATCCAGTGAACCAGATTATTTATATCGTTGATATGGACGACAAAAAACAACAGACCAAGCACCGATCCCTGCACAACTCCACAAGTCACAGGCCTCCAGTCAGAGAAGCAACCATCTGCTACCACTCTAGTTTCTCCCGCAAAGCTAATGTCTCATCCAATTTACTACCTCATCCTGAATGCCAAGTGACTGAACCTTCTTGACAAACCTCCGATGCAGGACCTTGTCAAATGCCTTGCTAAAGTCCCTGTAGAAAACATCCACTGCCTTACCTTCATCAACTTTGTTGGTAGTATCCTTGAAAAGATTGGATAGACATGAACTACCATGTACAAAGCCATGCTGACAATCCCTAATCACTCCCTGTCTATCCAAATGCTCATATATCTGATCCCTTGGAATACTTTCCAATAATTTTACCACTACTGATGTCAGGCTCACCGGCCGATAATTTCCTTGAGCCTTTCCTAAACAGCAGAACAACATTAGCTATCCTCCAATCCTCCAGTACTTCACCAGTTATCTTTCCCTTTTATTCTTTCAGGCACATAAATGCTTTGTGCTTTCAAAATGTTATTTTTGAAGTCTCCTACTTACCAAGTACACCTTTGACAGAGAACAGCCTGTCCCAATCACACTTGCCAGATCCTTTCTCATACCACCAAAATTGGCCTTTCTTCAATATAGAATATCAACCCGAGCAGCAGACCTATCATTTTCTATAATTATGTTTCAACTAATGGCATTATGATCAGTAGATGCAAAGTGTTCCCCAACAAAACTTCTGCCACCAGCCCTGTCCCTTTCCCTAATAGGAGATCAAGTGTCCCACACTCTTTCATTGAAGATTGAATGCACTGAACACACTGGACAAACTCTATCCCATCTAGCCCTGCCACAGTCTGGGAGTCCCAGTCAATGCATGGAAAGTTAAAAACATCTACATAGTATCGCAACTTTATATTTCTTGCAAGTTTGTGATCTCTTTACAAATTTGTTCCTCTAAATCATGCAAACTGTTGGGTGGTCTGTAATATAGCCCCATTAACATGGTCATACGTTTCATATTTCTCAGTTCCACCCACTGGACGAGTTTTCAGCCTGTCCTGACTGAGCACTGCCATGACATTTTCCCTGACGAGTAAAGCCATCCCTCCCACACTATCACGTCAAAAACAGTGTAACCCCAGAATATTGAGCTGTCAGACCTGCTCCTCGAACCAAGTCTCACTAATGACAACAATAACATAATTCCACATGCTGATGCATGCCCTGAGCTCACCTGTCTTTCCTACAAAACTTCTTGCATTGTAATAGGCACAACTCAGAACAATAGTCCCCCCATCCGCCTGAAACTCTAGTATAAACTCTCCCATGCAGTACGACCAAACCTTCCTGCTGGGGTATTTGTTCCCATCCAAGTTAGGTACAAATGGTCCCTTCATTATAGGTCTCACCTTTCCTGGCAAAGAGCACAATGATCCCAAAAATCTGAAGCCCTGCTTCCTGCACCAACTCCTTAGTCACATGTTAAACTCTATGATCTTCCTATTTCTGGCCTCACCAGCACATGACACGGGTAACAATCCTGAGATCACAACCCTGGAGGTCCTGTCTTTCAACTTTGCACCTGGACATCCTGAGCTCACTTTGACAAACCTCGTCCCTCTTCTTACATATGTATGTCATTTGGATCGATATGGACCATGACCTCTAGCTGCTCACCCTCCCACTTAAGAATGTTGAGAACTCTACCTGAGATGCCTTAGGTTCTGGCACCCAGGAGGCAACATACCATCCTGGGATCCTGTTCTCATCCACAGAGCCTCTTTTCTGTTCCTAACTAAAGAATCTCCTTTAACCATAGCTCACCTCTTGTCCACCCTTTCCTTCTGAGCCACAGAGCCAGACTCAGTGCTTGAGACCTGACTGCTGTGACTTTCCTCTGCTGGGACATCCCTCCAACAGTATCCAAAGTGAATTACTTGTTTTTGAGGGGGATGGCCACAGGGGTAGTCTGCATTGGCTGTTCACCCTCCTGACTGTCACCCAGTTTCCTGTATCGTTTTACTTTGGGTGTAACTACCTCTCTATACACCCTGTCTATCACCCCCTCAGCCTCCTGAATGATCCAGAGTTCATTCAGTTCCTCAGCTCCAACTCCTTTACGTTGAGTGTTCGAAGCTGCAGCTGGTTGCACTTCTTGCCATTGCTGTTCTGCCATCATCTCTGCCACTGTCCACTTGCATTCAACTTTGGCCAGCTCCTCTCTCATGCCTCTGTAATTCCCTTTACTCCACTGTAATAATGATGCATTTGACTTGATCTTCTCCTTCTCAAACTGCATGAGGATTTCTATGATATTATAATGACTGCCTCATAAGGGTCTCTTTGTTTTATGCTCCCTAATCAAACTGCGTTCATTACACGACACTCAATCCAGAAATGCTTTTTTCCTGGTGAGCTCAGCCATAGGCTGCTCTATAAAGCTATTTCATAGGTATGCTACAAATTCCCTTTGCTGGGACCCAGCACCAACCTGATTTTCCCAATATACCTGCATGTTGAAATATGCCATCACGATCATAATATTGCCCTTAATGCATGCCTTTTCTATTACCTGTTGAAATTTCTATCCCACATCCTGTCTACTGTTCGGAGGCCTGCACATAACTCCCAACAGTGTCTTTTTTCAACTTGCAGTTTTTAAATTCTACCCACAAGGATTCAACATCTTCCATTCCTCTGTCACCTCTTTCTAAGGATTTGATTTCATTTTTTTACCAACAGAGCCTCCCAACCCTCTCTGCCTACCTGCCGGTACTTTCAAAACAACGTGTATCCTTGTTTGTAATCTCCCAGCTATGAGATGCTGAGATAATGGATTCATCATTAGTGACAGTTGAGGTGCTGGCAGACTGGTCCGTAGCAAATCAAGTCGTCAAGTCAAATTTATTTATAGAGCACATGTAAAAACAACCCATGTTGACCAAGGTGCTGTACAGATCACAGCAGATAACTAAAATCACAAATACAAGAAACACAGACATAACCAACAGGGCAAACAGCTTATATGCACAAAAGAAACAACACAAGGGCTTAGGTACAAGTCAAAAACTTGGCACAAGCCAAATGTTACTTCATTTTAAACCATAATATTTTGGAGCAGAATTCAGCCATTTGGTCCATTAGATGTGCTCCGCCATTCCATCATGTCTGCTTTAATATCCCTGTCAAATGCATTCTCCTCTTTCCTCCCTGTAAACTTTGACACTCTGTTTAATCAAGAAACTATCTACTTTTGCTTTAAATATACCCAATGACTTGGCCTGCACAGTCACAATGAATTCCACAGATTCACAAGCCCTGGCTGAAGAAATTTAAGAATGCAGAACCTCTCCTGGTCCCAGAACTCATCCAACGCAATCAGGAAATCTCACCAAATCTTCCTCTACGACTTGTAGAGTTAAGAGCCTCTTTCCATCAGGAAAGCTCACCAACACTTCTACTTTCTGAGGGGGCTAAAGAGAGCTGGATTTTGCACATCTGTTCTCACATCCTTCTGCAAGTGCACAGTAGAGAGCATCCAAACATGCTCCATCCCTATTTGGGACAGAAACTGCACTGTGGTGTACTGGAGGACTCTGTAATGGGTAGTCAAAACAGCCTATGGCATCACTGGCACCAGCCTACCTGCCACCAAGGACACAGATACAGAGAGGCACTGGAAAAGTGCCAGTAACATCATGAAAGATTCTACCAGTTACCTTCCCCAAGCAGCAAGGTTAATTAACACCTCCACCTACTAACCCACCCCTCCACACCCCCAACCACCACTGCTTTTTCATTTCCTGTCCGTCACCTTAAGTACAGATATCCCTGTCCCCGGCGTCACTTTCTGAACATACAATCAATCTATCTTATCTACTTATTTTCATTGTATTTTTTATTAGTGGGTACAATAGGTATTATTGAGTTATTATTGAGTTTTATTATTGGGTTCTTCTTGTGTTTTATTTTGTGTTGCGTTGAATAAGGAATAACAATTATTTTGTTCTCCTTTACACTTTTGCACTGGAAATGACATATTAATACCCTCAATCTTGAATCTCCAATCTGGCAGCTTTCTCCACATACCCACCACCTTCTGTGTGGGAAATGTATCCCTCAGGTCCCTTTCAAATCTTACCCCTATCATCTTGAACCTGTGCCCTCCAGTCTCAGACTCCCCTATCCTGGGGAAAGTACTGTGACCACCCACCTTATCTCAGTCCCTCATAATTTTACAAACATCCATGAGGTCACCACTCAGCTTCCAGAATTCCAGGGGAAACGGTCTCAGTCTGTCCAGCCTCTTGTTATAAACCAGCCTCCACCCTGACACAGTTACATTTTGTGAATCTGTTTTGCCCCCTCTCCAGCTTATCAGATGCTTTCTGTAGCAAGGAGACCAGAATGCACATGATCCTCTCATTGCCATCTCGAACATAAGACCAGAAAACAAAGGAAGGAGAACTTGGCTCTTCAGTCTGCTCCACCATTCTATCATGGCTGATTTATTATCCTTCTTATCTGCAACATGACACCCGAAGTCCTGTAGTCAGTGGGCAAATTGATTGACTTGCTCACCTGGATCTCAAGAGATCAGATTTTCCAACACTTCTGACCCTAATTTCCAATTACAGCAAACACTCTCACCTGGTAGTGTCCATCCACAATGATGTCCCCTATGGACAACACCCCCACCTAGTGGGGTCCTAGCACAATGACTTGTCCCCTGTGGACAACATCCCCACCTAGTGGGGTCCTAGCACAATGACTTGTCCCCTGTGGACAACACCCACACCTGGTGGTGTCCTAGCACAGTGACATGTCCCCTGTGGACAACATCCCCACCTAGTGGGGTCCTAGCACAATGACTTGTCCCCTGTAGACAACACCCACACCTGGTGGTGTCCTAGCACAATGACATGGCCCCTGTGGAATACACAAGGGGATGGACACAGTTTGTGAAAGTGAGGTCATGCACTCGATACAGATTACAGAGGAAGAGCTGTTTGCACATATTAGACATGTGGAAGGTGGTTGATGATCAATTGCACAGAGTACAGAAAAGCTGTGGTCCTCTTAGAGGGAAGGATGGGGATGGGATAGAAAGATAAGAGAGTCCTGGAAGTCCAAGGAAGTGATAAAGTTAAGTGATAAGGTAACTTGGACCAGGTAAGAGTAAGAGTTTGGCATGGAATAGAAGGGCCGAGATGGCCTGTTTCTGTGCTGTAATTGTTATATGGTTGTAGATGGTTTTTTAATCAAGAAGAAAAAGGAAATGTATGTAAAGCTTCGGAAGTCAGGATCAAATGAAACACATGAGGAGGGCAGTGGATGTTGTCTACATGGGATTTAGTCAGGTGTTTGAAAAAGCCCCTCATGGGAGGCTACTCTGGAAGATTAAGATGCATGGGATCTGCGGCAAATTGACTGCTTGGACTCAGAACTGGGTTGCGCAAAGAGGACCGAGGGCAGTGGTTGAAGGGACTTACTCACACTGGAGGTCTGTAATTCGTGGAGTTCTGCAAAGTCTGTGTTGGGAACTCTGATGTTTGTAATGTATATAAATGACCTGGATGAAAATGTAGGTGGGTGGGTTAGTAAATTTATGGATAACAGCAAGATTGGTGCAGTTGTGGACAGCATAGAAGACTGGCAAAGAACACAGCACAATATCGATCAGTATCTATATGGACCACAACTCTGGCTGCTTACCCTCCCACTTAAAAATGTTGAGAACTCTGTCTGAGATGCCTTGGATTCCGGCACCTGGGATGCCACATACCATCCCGGAATCTCGTTCTCATCCACAAAACTTCCTTTCTGTTTGCCTAACTAATGAATCCCCTTGAACCACAGCTTGCCTCTTGTCCCCCTGCTTTCCTTCTGAGCCACAGAGCCTGGAGACTGGACTGCTGTGACTTTTCTCTGCCATGCCATCCCCCCCAACAGTGTCCAAAGTGAATTACCTGTTGTTGAGGGGGATGGCCACAGGGGTACTCTGCATTGGCTGTTCACCCTCCTGACTTTCACCCAGTTTCCTGTGTTGTTTTATCTTGGGTGTAACAACCTCTCCATACACCCTGTCTATCACCCCCTCAGCCTCCCGAATTATCCAGAATTCATCCAGTTCCAGCTCCAACTCCTTAACATGGAGTGTTAGAAGCTGCAGCTGGATGCACTTCTCACAGTTACAGTTGTCAGGGACATTGGACGACTCCTTGCTTAACCACATACTGCAAGAGAACCATCCAAATATCCTGCCTGTTATCCTGACTGCTCTATGCTTCTGTTGGTTTTTTAAAAAGCTTCCCAATCCTCTAACTTCCCATTAATTTTTGCTATATTATACATCCTCTCTTGCTTTATGCTGTCGCTGACTTCTTTTGACAGCCATGGTTTCCTCACCCTCCCTTTAGAATATTTCTTCATCTCTGGGATGTATCGATTCTGCACATTCCCAATTACCCTGGAAATTCCAGCCATTGCTGTTCTGCTATCATCTCTGCCAATATCCCCCTCCAATCAACTTTGGCCAGCTCCTCTCTCATGCCTCTGTAATTCCCTTTACTCCACTGTAATAATGATGCATCTGACTTCATCTTCTCCTCAAACAGCAGGGTGAATTGTATCATATGGTGATGACTATCTCCGAAGGGGTCCTTTGCTTTCTGCTCCCGAATCAAATCTGGTTCATCATACAACACCCAATCCAGAGTTGCTTTTCTCTTAGTGGGCTCAACGACAAGCTGCTCGGAAAAGCCATCTTGTAGATATTCTACAAATTCCCTTTGGTGGGATCCAGCAACTTGATTTTCCCAATCTACCTGCATATTGAAATACATCATCACTATCGTAATATTGTCCTTATTACATGCCTTTTCTATTACCTGTTGAAATTTCTATCCCACATCCTGTCCACTGTTCGGCAGCCTGTACATAACCCCCAACAGAGTCTTTTTACCTTGCAGGTCCTTAACTCTACCCACAAGATTCAACATTTTCCATTCCTATGTCACCTGTCTCAAAGGCTTTGATTTCAGATTTTTACCAACAGAGCCTCCCCTACCCCTCTGCCTACCAGCCTGTCGTTTTGATAAAATGTATTTCCTTGACTGTTCAAATGTTCAAAGGTCAAATTTAACGTCAGAGAAATGTATGCAATATACATCCTGAAATGCTTTTTCTTCACAAACATCCACGGAAACTGAGAATGCCCCAAAGAATGAACAATAGTTATACGTGAGAACCCCAAAGTCCCCACCAGCTCCCCCCTCCCGCGTGTAAGCGTCAGCAAGCAACAATCCCCCCTCCCCCCACCACAAAAAAAAGGGCATCGGTACCATCACCGAGCCCAAGCGTGTGCTAAGCAACAGCAAAGACACAGACCAAAGTTGCCCCAAAGGTTTTGCATTTCATCCGACATTCGACAAACCAAAAGTTCTCTCTCTCCCTGGCAAGGGAGAGGGAGGTGTCCCCCATATTCACAGCGAGCGGGAGACATAACAACAACCCGCTGGTTTATGATGTTAGAAGTCCGTTTAGTCACTTTTTTCGAGCTTGATGTCCGAAGTTCACAAAGAACTCAGGTCTTTGGGCCCACAGCGAAAGATTTTCAGGCCTCCCCGACGACACGAGTCTCCTGCCGCGACATCGACCCTCAATCCGCCCGTCTCCAGAGTCCCGAGATCTTAGGCTCCCGAACACGATCGAGATTCTCAGGTCAAACACTTGGCATGTCGAAAAATGGCCAGTTGTGGAACCCTGAGAAGGGGTCCCATTCCCCCAAAGAAAGGAACCTGCGTGTAACTCCTGGTCAGGGTCTTCAAAAGAACCCCGAAAGGGAAAAATAAAGATATTGAAGGTAGAAATAGAGCTGTTTTCGAAGATGTAGGCAAAGGAGTTGCCATTAGGTGCCATCATTCCTGCTAAGCTCCGCCTTCTGGTAGTTCACCTCCCAACTATGATCTTCTTTCAGCCTCGACTCCATGATAACCACAACGTCACACCTAACAATCTCTGACTGTGCAACAAGATCATCTTCCTTATTCCATATACTGCGTGCATTGAAATAGAACACCTTTGATCACATATTCATCACCCTTTTCAATTTGGTCCCCCGCTACACTTTAACTCATCCCACCAACTGCAATTTTTGCTCTGTTATCTGCCTGTCCTTCCCCACAGTCTCACTGCACATGGCATCGGGTTGTATATCAACTGTCCCACCCCCAGCCTTTTCATTCCAATTCCCATCTCCCTGCCAAATTAGTTTAAACTGTCCCCAACAGCTCTGGCAAACCAGCCCACAACTATATTGGTCCCCCTCAGGTTCAGGTGCAACATGGGGGCTGAGGGCACGTAAGCAGAGGGTTATCATTACCTTGGGTATTCCAATCCCAAGTACTGGACAGAAATAACCCTAGTGCTTCCCAGGACCACTGGCAGTGGCTCACCTCTCCCCTGCTCCACCTTGGGTGACCAAGGCAGGAAGGTGGAGCTGGACACGGGCTCAGAGGTGACTGGTTGCAAAAGCTGGCCCCTTTGGTATTGTTGGGTATTCCTAATCTGGAAAGACGAGCCAGCGCGGCACAAAGGACATTGGGGTCCAGATTTGGAGAGGCTGGTGGAGGGGTCAAATCTACCAGTGAGCTGTGTCCACCACCCCCCAAGTGCAGTGTGGGATCTCCTGTAGGTTCTGGTGGCATGGCAGAGACGTCTCAGAGCCAGCTGGAGTCCTGCTACCACTGTGTACTGGAGATTACCTGATGGTGAGGTCTAGGAGGTCAGCAATGGTTGGCGAGTGTCTTTAACCTGGCCTTCGCACTCTGCACCATTGAGTGGAACAATCTGGGCATCCCCTGTGACTCTGTTTGCCTCAGTGCCAGGGTGGACCCCAGCTGCCATTGACCACATGGATTGGGCTCTCTACAATGCCAGTGCCGTAACTCCGAGCGATGACGAGCTGAGCCTGGAGCTGGAGGAGGGTCGGATCCTCTTGCCAATGCTGGGTCACAGAGACCAGATGTGAAGGTCCAACTCAGGGGAGAACCCATTGCCAAAGTTCACCAAGAAACAATCAGACCAAACAACTTCAGGCAGAACTGACTGGGATGACAAACACCCGCTGACACAGAGAAATGGGAACTTCTAAATAAATCAACATAATGAAAAATTTAGAGTGGGAGGGTGAACCCTCTGACCCCAAAAATGATGGGATAAAAATGGTCCTGAGGCAAGAGAGGTGGTTTCACACCATCTCCAAGACTCAGTCGACTTGTGGAGAGGAATGGTCATGGCTATTGGGTTAGTACCGAGAGGTGGATGGGACACAGAGGGACTGACCTGAGGAACATCAGTTCGATTTCAGTCCGGATCTGCTTTTGAGCTTGTATCGTGGACTGGTCACTCACGGCTACATCACTGGCTCACGCGGTGAAAGCCTGCGCTCACCCAGATGCCATGGTTTCAGCAGTCTCGTCCCTCTGGGAGAAGAAAGAGAAAATAATTTAAATACAACTGTACAATGACAGGACCATTTACACTTAGCCACAGATTTACCTGCATGGGAACCTGTGCACACCTTCTTCAGTACCCTGTCCACCTGTGTCGCCACTTTCAGGGAACTCTGTACTTCTATCACTTGTTCTCTCTGTTCTGTAACTCTCCCTGGGCCCTGTCATTCACTCTGTATGTTTTGTTCTGATTTAACTTCCCAAAATCTACCACATCGTACTTGTTGAGTTCAGTTCCACCTGCCATTCCCTGGCTACTTTCCCAGCTGGTCTCCAATCCATTGTAAGCTAAGAAAACCCTCACTATCACCACACACCAATTATGGTGTCATCCACAACCTCACGAAATGTTCGACCTACATTCTCCGAATCATTAACACATGTGACCATCTTAATAATCACTACAAGACCGTTTACACTTCTAGATTGGGACAATTTGGACACTACCTGAGTATTATAGGCAGCAGATTTCCTGGTCTGCATTTGGACATTGGACACCATCTTCAGACAAGCCCAAGGAGTGCGTCTGACATCACTGAAGGGCCTCTGTTGACATCACCTTGGGAGCAGATCCTTAGCAACGGCACAGGATCAATAAACACCGTAGGCCCCAAGCAGTAATTACATATATTGACCGAGAGTTGACCCCTAAAAACCCAACAACTAAACTATCATCCCTCACCAATACAATCCTTCTAAACATTGCCTCCCAAAGGAATGGAAGGAATTCATACATTGTCTCACTGTTGTCAGAGTTCCCTCTCTCAGGCAGTCTCTCCATCTGGTCTGGATTTCCTTCTTCTTCTTCAGACGGAAGATATTGTTCATGAAATGAATTTAAGGCCGTGAATAAATCCCAATGAGGGAACGATTCCCGACTGCAAGGTGAGACCTTTGTGCTAGTGGTGAATTCCTGACCTGATCAGTGCCACTCTATTGGGAATGCAAATAAGCAGGATGATCCAAGAACCAGATTTGTCACTTGGGGACCTGGCAAATCTCCACATCATCATCACAATGAGGCATTTTCACACATCATGTCTGCACCTGCCTCCAGATCAGCAAACTATCCTCCAGACAAGCTGAAAGTCCATGTTAAGTCTCTCGTCTTCTTCTTCTTCTTGTTTTATGGTGGTTGGCACCCAGCTTAATGGTGCATTACCGCCACCTTCTGCTCTGCAGTGTGCAATAGATTTACATTCCAAATTCCTTCACCCAATCATACACACATATATACCCTAACCTACATTTTATCCTCTCACCTTTGGCCATCCTGGTACCCTATTCCTGCTTATTCATCATATCCTATAAAAAACCCCTGTACCCCTTAAGAAAGCTAAAATACCCTGACCTGTGCTTTCTCACCCATGCCCAGCAACCCTTTTAATGTGAATTCCTGCACCCCCAACTCCCTTAGATTGATTATCATCATCTCTCTCTCTGTATCCAATACTTCCTGCAACTCAGAACTACATGTTCTACTGACTCCTCTTCCTGACACTCATCACACAATCCTGTCTGGTGTTTCCCTATCATTTTCAATGTTTTGTTTAATGCACAATGCCCCAGCCTTAACCTAGTCCACACAGTTTCCTCTCTTCTGTATCCACTACCTACCCTAGTACCTGCAACACTCTTTTGTATTTGATATAAATGCCTCCCTTTCCCCTCCCTGTCCCATCTTTCTTGCCACATTTGGTTGATTTTTTTCCCAGATTACACACTTAACCTCTGCTTTACTGATACTAATGTGCATTTCCACATTTTCTTTCTTTAACGCCCTCTTTGCCAACTCATCCACCCTCTCATTCTCCTTCACCCCTACATGTGCTGGAACCCACAGAAATTTTATCTGACCTCCCTGATTTGCAATTCTTGTGACTGACTGAAGGACTTCATAAAGTACATCTTGCCGACTGTTTGTGTGAAAAGACCGTAAACTTGCTAGAACTGAGGATGAATCTGAACATATCAACACTTTGACTTGTCTGGCTTTCTGCACCCATTGCAACGCAACCAACACTGCCAGCACCTCCACTGTAAACACTCCTAACTTATTAGATATTCTTCTGCTGATTCCAATTTCTTTTGCTGGTATTACCACCCCAAACCCTGTCACTCCTGTTTCAGGTTCCTCACAACCATCCATATAAATGTGAGTACAACCACTATATTTTTCCATCACATGACAGTTAAATGCACTGACCAAATCAGTTTTATATTTTCCTTTCCTGTTTACCTCTAACAAATGCCAGCCTATGTTAGGCCATACAAGCTTCCATGGAGCTACAATCGGATAAACTACTGAAGGACTTATCCTGAGATCAAACATTTTAGTAATATCATTCCCTACCCCACTAAAGTTATCCCTCTGAAACCTCCCATTTTCCCAGCACTCCTGCAACACTCCTTTTACAGGGTGAGAATCATTGTGCCCCTGCAAATTAGCCCAGTAGTTTGCCATCAGTTGCATCCTTCTAAGTTCCAAAGGCATTACTCCCATTTCTACCTGTAGAGCTGATACTGGTGACGTTTTAAAAGCCCCACTGCACACTCTCAAGGCCTGAGCCTGAATCACATCCAGTTTCCTTATAAGAGACTTAGCTGCTGATCCATATACTATATTTCCATAATCCAATACAGATCTTACTAAAGCCACATACATTCTCTTCAAAGCTGAACAACTTGCTCCCCATTCCCTACCAGTCAAACATCTCATCACATTTATTACTTTTTTACATTTCTCCTCAACTTTCCTGATATGTTCTCCCCTTGACTACATGTAGATTGGGTGAACCAAATTGGTAAGGGTGCTGAGGAAGAGGATTTCTTGGAATGTATGCGGGATGGTTTTTTGAACCAACATGTTGAGGAACCAACTAGAGAGCAGGAGGTTCCAGACTGGGTATTGAGCAATGAGGAAGGGTTAATTAGCAATCTTGTCGTGAGAGGCCCCTTGGGTAAGAGTGACCATAATATGGTGGAATTCTTCATTAAGATAGAGAGTGACATAGTTAATTCAGAAACAAAGGTTCTGAACTTAAAGAAGGGTAACTTTGAAGGTATGAGACTTGAATTAGCTAAGATAGACTGGCAAATGACACTTAAAGGGTTGACAGTGGATATGCAATGGCAAGCATTTAAAGATCGCATGGATGAACTACAACAATTGTTCATCCCAGTTTGGCAAAAGAATAAATCAAGGAAGGTAGTGCACCCGTGGCTGACAAGGGAAATTAGGGATAGTATCAATTCCAAAGAAGAAGCATACAAATTAGCCAGAAAAAGTGCTCACCTGAGGACTGGGAGAAATTCAGAGTTCAGCAGAGGAGGACAAAGGGCTTAATTCGGAAGGGGAAAAAAGATTATGAGAGAAAACTGGCAGGGAACATAAAAACTGACTGCAAAAGCTTTTATAGATATAGAACCATAGAACCATAGAAACTACAGCACAGAAACAGTCCCTTTGGCCCTTCTTGGCTGTGCTGAACCATTTTCTGCCTAGTCCCACTGACCTGCACATGGACCATATCCCTCCATACACCCCCCATCCATGTATCTGTCCAATTTATTCTTAAATGTTAAAAAAGAACCCGCATTTACCACCTCGTCTGGCAGCTCATTCCATACTCCCACCACTCTCTGTGTGAAGAAGCACCCCCTAATGTTCCCTTTAAACTTTTCAGGCGGAATATAAGGTGTTGTTACCCAGACAGAGTATAAGGTGTTGTTGACCATTTTGCTGAACACCTATGCTCTGTCGGCCAGTGAAAGCAGGATCTCCCAGTGGCCACACATTTTAATTCCACATCCCATTCCCATTCTGACATGTCTATCCACGGCCTCTTCTACTGTAAAGATGAAGCCACACTCAGGTTGGAGGAACAACACCTTATATTCCGTCTGGGTAGCCTCCAACCTGATGGCATGAACGTTGACTTCTCTAACTTCCGCTAATGCCCCACCTCCCCCTTGTACCCCATCCGTTAGTTATTTTTATACACACATTCTTTCTCTCACTCTCCTTTTTCTCCCTCTGTCCCTCTGACTATACCCCTTGCCCATCCTCTGGGTTTTTCCCCCACTCCCCCTTTTCTTTCTCCCTGGGCCTCCTGTCCCATGATCCTCTCATATCCCTTTTGCCAATCACCTGTCCAGCTCTTGGCTCCATCCCTCCCCCTCCTGTCTTCTCCTATCATTTTGGATCTCCCCCTCCCCCTCCCACTTTCTAATCTCTTACTAACTCTTCCTTCAGTTAGTCCTGACGAAGGGTCTCGGCCTGAAGCATCGACTGTACCTCTTCCTAGAGATGCTGCCTGGCCTGCTGCGTTCACCAGCAACTTTGATGTGTGTTGCTTTTACATGGATTGTAGTAGTTAATTATAACCACTCCCTCCCCTCTCTCCCACACTTCCACCACTATGTATTCCTGATCATCTCCTTTTTCCAATATCCTATATGGTATATGTTGTTTGATTAACATTGCACAACCCCCTCCTCCCCCTAGAATTCTATCTTTCCTTATCATTGTATACCCATATACCACAAAGCCTAAAGCTGGTTTCAATCAAGTTTCCTGAATACATACTACATCCGGTTTTACAACCATTTCTTTAATAAAGCTCCTTGCATTCCATTGCAAAAGAATCACCACAATTAGTATTAACCAACACGTGACACTTCCTGGCTTGACTGATTAGTGAGGTTCTCCCTCACTTCTTTCCGTGTCAGTCCCACTAACCCTAAATGGTTTACTGCTGCTTTGACCACCAGCTGAATTTTATCACTTTTGACTTTACCTCAGCCATACTGTTAATCACTCCTGCAATGAATGTTACTAGAGCCTCCTTGTCTACATAAATCCTGTCATTTGTTCTTTGTTGCATCTCTCGTATCCCTATTGCTCCCTGTTCATTAGGAACATTATTCTGTTCTCTTGACATTTTTACAACTTCCACATAAGTGATCTTCCTGTTCACTCTTATTTCTTGAATTTTATTCTCCCGTCTCATAACCTCACACCCACTATATGCCACATTATGAGCTGCTCCACAATCGCAGCATTTTGGTTGCATTCCTGTTCCGCATTTTCCATATTCATGATCACCCCCACATCTAGCACATCTCCTCTTCCTTTTACAGTTCTTAGCTATGTATCCAAACCTTTGACAATTATAGCACCTCAATGGCTTTGGCACATACACCCTTACTGGGTAACTCATGAAACCCAGGAACACCTTCCTTGGTACTCTTTCTTCTTCAAATTCAATCAATACTGATTCACTTTCCCTTTTCATTCCCTCCTTTGTTGCTTTCAGTCTTTGAACATTTATTACTTTTCCTCCTTTGATATTCCTCTTTAGCTTCTCCATATTTGTACTTATTGGTACCCCCGTGATCACTCCTTTACATCCACCGCCATTTCGTGCCCCCACCCTCCTTGAGTATTCCACCTTGCATTTCTGCCTCTCGTCTCCAAGTGACCAGAGTTTAAATCCTATTGTGATGCTGCATCTCATTGTGATCTGTCCCACTGGTGTCACAATGGCCTTGAGATGTCAGATCTCTCCCTGAGTAGCCACACCTCAACATCTCCATATTTAGTACACGCCTTGGTCATTTGGCTGGGTTACAATGACGTGATGAGGGTGAAACGAATAACTGGTTTGCTTGCTGCCCCTGGATCTGTCATTACAACAGGATACCACCAGAGTGTTGTCCACAGTGGACTTGTGATTGCGGCAGAAGGCCACCAGGTGGCAGTATTGACCACAGGGGAGCAAAGCCAAACCCTTTCTCGCCTCCTCCTAATCTTGTAGACATCTATATTTGGAGATACAGCGTGGAATAAGCCCTTCCAGCCCTTTGACCCACACTGTCTGCAAATGGAGTAGCAGTATTTTTGTGCTGCTCTTAGTTTTCTTTCTCTCCCCCTAGTTTAAGCTTTGAATTTAAAATTTTTACTTGTTGATTCTTGAGGGTGATCAATATGTCTATGTCTACAAGAAGTGGGAAGGATTTACTTGAACGTAGTGATAAAGGTAAAGGGAAAGGAAAGGTGCAAAAGGAAAGATCTGATGAAATGCCATCCTGGGCTGAAGATATCGTTCGGACACTGAATTCAATTAAGGATCAGAATGGATCAATTAAAGACCAACTGGAAAAGAATAGTAATGAAATGAAGTCATTTCTGGGAAAACTTAAAGACCTGGAAACTCAAGTTATTTCACATGAAGAGGAGTTGAAGATAACTAAGCAAAAGTTGTCTGAAGCTACAACTTGTTTGGAAATATATCAAAATAAGATTATGGACCTGGAAACTAGGTCTCGACGAAGGAATATAAGAATTGTTGGGCTGTAGGAAGGTGCTGAAGATGGAGATCTAACAGCTTACTTTGGTAAGCTTTTCCACACTTTATTTCCTACCATTCTATCAAAGCCGCCTGCTATAGAAAGGGCACACAGGGTGTTTATCTTGAAATTGAAGGATTCTAGTAAACCAAGATCTGTTCTGGTTTGCTTTCATCACTTTAAAACTAAAGATCAAATAACGCGACAGGCAAGAAAACAGAGAGTTTTTAGATTTATGGAATCTGAGCTCCGCTTCTACGAAGATTATCCAAGAGAGATAATGAACAAAGATCAAAATTTGCCCTGGTAATGAAACAAGCATATGTTAAAAAACCTTTTTCCGTCTCTGAGGTACCCGACAAGAGTTAAAATTTTCCCTGTTAATTCTCCTCCTCATACTTTTTTTGATCCAAAAGCTGCACTGGATTTTGTTCAGGCTTTGCCTGCCGCTGTCACCGACGCCACTGTTGAATGATCCATCTGAAAGGCTGTTTGGCTATTTGTATATTATTCGCATTTTGGAAAGAAGATTTATGAAGGTCACTTGTATATTTCATCGGGAGACTAATTAAAGAAGACGGAGAGTTGTTCTTTATTGCATATTGTTGGTTTTCCTTTGGAAAGATTTATGGTTTAAGTATCTCTGTTGAAATGATCTCTGGACATTCTACGACTGAGGGAAGAAGATAAGGCGATTTGTTCCTTTAATTTAATACTTGGTTTGTTTCTTTTTTTTTAATCAGTTAATTGGTAGTTTTTTCCTACTAATAGGGCTTTATATATATTTTTTTCTGTTTTATTATAGCATTTTATAATTGAATTTAAAGCTTTTTTAGGGAATTAATATTAAACTTAAACATGGTGCTGGTTTTTAAGAGATAACATTATTTTGGTTCTTGTTTATCAGTCGATGGAATGTAAATACCTTTTTTTGCTGAGACTTTATTGTCTTTCTCACAAGGTCACTCTACTTTTTTACTAACTGAGGGGAGGGAAAGAAAACAGAGAGAGCAGTCAGCAGCTTTGAGTTCTATTGTAGATTGCTTGCCTCTTTCAGGTTTCTGGGTGTGGGTGGGTGGGTTTAGAGTTAGTTTTTTCCCGTTGGGTGGTTCCGGAGCATGCGTGTTTTTTATTTGGTTGTATTCTTCATCACTGCCATCTTTGATCATCCTGTATTGGTACGTGCTCTGTGCATGTATAAATTAGAATAAAATTATAGTATGGTGTTCAAACAGATTAATATAATAAGTTGGAATGTATGTGGTTGGAATCATCCTATTAAATGAAAGAAGACTTTTAAAATTATTAACCGATTCCAACCTGATATAATTTTTGCTCAAGAGACACATATCAGGGCGGGAGATCAAAATAGATTTTTTAGATGGTGGAATGGTTTGCAATTCCACTCTACTTCTCAGAGTAAAACGAAAGGCGTGTCTATCTTCATTAAACCTAATATATTTATTCAAGAGGATATTGAATCAGATTCTAATGGTAGATTTTTAATTGTTAAAGGAACAATCTATAACAGAAAAGTTGTTTTGGTTAATTTGTATGGTCCTAACTTAGATGATCCTTCTTTTTTTAAAAAGGTATTTGCTTTACTGCCTGACTTAAATGAATATATGCTCATAATGGGTGGGGATTTTAATTGCTGTTTAAATCCTATGATTGATAAGAGCTCAACCAATCAGCAGCTTCCAAATCGATCCGCGTCATTTATTAATTCATTTTTGATTGAGTTTGGGTAGATTGATTTGTGGAGGTATCTTCATCCTGATAATAGAGAATGTTCTTTCTTCTCAAATGTTTATAAAAAATATTCGAGGATCGATTATATTATAATCAATCCCCGCTTCTTGCCTAGTGTTAAAACTTGCGAATATGACGCTATTGCTATATCTGATCATGCGCCTCTGGGTTTGTCTTTTGAATTTGATGATGTCACTCTTGCCCGCCCACCTTGGCGCATGTCTCAGATATTATTGCAAAACTCTGACTTTGTCAGTTTCATTGAAACCCAGATAAAAGAATTTTTTTCTTTTTAATGATATAGGGGGTATGTCTAAATTAGTTATATGGGATACATTTAAAGCATTTTTACGTGGTCAGATTATTTCTTATTCAGCTAAACTTAAAAAACAAACTAAAGCAGAATTAGATAGAATTTCAAAACAAATTAAAGATTTAGATAATATTTATGTAATTTCCCCCAATACTGATTTATTTAAACAAAGGGTGGAACTTCAATCACAATATAACCTGTTATTAACTCACCCCATCGAAGGATATTTGCTTGAGTTAAAGAGCCAATTTTATATGTTTGGAGATAAAAATAATAAACTGCTCACATCTCAATTAAAAATGGCTGCAGCCAAAAGGCAAATTATGAAAATTCGTAGGAAAGATGGTACCTTAGCTCAGGAGTATGAGGAAATTAATAAGTTTTTTCAAGATTTTTATGCTGAGCTATATAAATCTCAATGTCCGTTAGATTCCTCTGAAATGAATGCTTTTTTATGAAAGATTGTTTTTCCTAAAACCTCGGCTGAGGATCAAAAGATTCTTGATGCTCAAATTACTGAAGCCGAAATTCATAGAGCTATTTTTTCAATGCAATCTGGTAAGTCCCCAGGACTTGATGGCTATCCTGTAGAGCTTTATAAAAAATTTGGAAAGTTGCTCTCTCCGTATATGTTGGAAAAGGTTAAGGATTCTTTTGTGAAAGGTGACTTACCCTCTACTTTTTATGGCTTCTATTTCTTTAATCCTTAAAAAAGATAAAGATCCTACTGACTGTGCTTCATATAGACCTATTTCATTACTGAATGTCGACGCTAAGATTTTGTCAAAGATAATGACCAATCGGTTGGAGAATATTTTGGGTAAAATTATTTGTAAAGATCAAACAGGCTTTATAAAGGGTTGCTATTCTTTTTCAAATGTTCAGAGACTATTTAACATTATATATTCATCCTCTTCTAAAACTCCACAATGTGTTGTATCTTTGGATGCTGAAAAAGTGTTCGACTGAGTCAAATGGAAATATTTATTCAATGTTTTAGAGAAATTTGGCTTTGGTGTTAATTTTAATAATTGGATTAAAATGATATATAAAGCCCCTATTGCTACTGTTGTTACTAACAATCGTAGGTCTCCTTTTTTTCAGCTTTCACGGGGGACAAGGCAAGGCTATCCATTAAGTCCTTTGTTGGTTAATTTAATATTAGAACCCCTTGCTATTGCTCTTCGTGAGGCTAAAAATATCCATGGGATATTTGTGAATGAGACCATGCATAAGGTCTCTCTTTATGCTGATGAGTTGTTGGTTTATATATCTAACCCTGACGAATCCATTCCTGCCTTGCTAAAATTATTTAGTGAATTTGGAGGTTTTTCAGGATATAAAATAAATTTTAGTAAAAGTGAATTGTTTCCTTTAAATGATTCTGTCTCTATATATGATAATACTCCTTTTAAAGTTTCAGACTCTTTTAGATATTTAGGTATTATAATTACTAAAAAATATAAGGATCTTTATAAAGCTAATTTTGTTCCCTTAGTAGACTCTATGAAGTATTTATTTAGTAGATGGAGTCCACTTACATTTTCACTTGTTGGTCGTATTCATATAGTTAAAATGTGATTCTACCGAAATTTTTATATTTCTTTCAGAATATTCCTGTTTTTTTGACTAGGAAGTTTTTTGATCGGATTGATTCTATTATTTTATCTTTTATTTGGAACAATAAAAGACCAAGAATTAGTAAATGTCATTTACAAAAATTGAAAAAGGATGGAGGTCTTGCTTTGCCTAATTTTAGAATGTATTATTGGGCTGTTAATGTGTGATACATGTCTTTTTGGTTATACTTGGTTGATAAGAGTGATCGGCCAATTTGGGTAGACCTGGAACTGAAAGTTGTAAAACAGTTTTATTTAACCTCGTTATTGGGAGCTCTTTTACCTATGCAATTAGGTAAAGTTGTTAATTTAAACCTATATCCTGTGATTAAGTATTCTTTACAAATTTGGCTCCAGTTCTGCAATTTTTTTAATCTTAAAAAATTTAAACTTTGTAGTTTAATTTACCAAAATTACTTTTTTAAGCCTTCTTTGAGTGATCCAATTTTTTTACTTTGGAAAAATAAAGGTATTAATTCTTTTTTGGATTTATTTGAAGAAGATAGATTGATGTTTTTTGAACAATTAATTGATAAATATCCTCTTTCATACTCACATTTTCTGCAATACCTTCAAGTTAGATATTTTATACAAAAATATTTAAGTAATTTTCCTTACATATTGGAGGCTGACCTGTTAGATACTATTATGAGTATGACTCCTTTGATTAAGAGTTCTATTGGAAGAACTTATAATTTATTATTACAATCGGATAAGCATCCTTTATCTAAGATTAAACAGGATTGGGAAAAGGAACTTAATTTGACTTTTATGACGGAGGATTGGATGCGGATATTGAAGTTGGTTAACTCTTCTTCAATTTGTGCTAGCCATTCATTGATTCAATTTAAAATTGTACATCATTATCATTTGACAAAGGAGAGACTTTCTAAAATCTTTCCTAATGTTGATAGTCATTGTGATAGATGTAAAACTGAGACAGCTACATATATGTTTTGGTCTTGTTCTATATTGGAACAGTTCTGGAAGTTGGTTTTCTCAACAATTTCTAAAGCACTTAAAATTAATTTACAACCTAATAAATTAACTGTGCTCTTTGGAATAGTTCCTCAAAATATTCATGGTATTTCTGTGTCTGACCAACATGTTATTGCATTTGTTACATTGATAGCTAGGAGGGCCATTTTGTTGAAGTGGAAGGATACATCAGCTCCCACTTTGTCACAATGGTTCTCTCAAGCGATGCTATGTCTTAGTTTGGAGAAAATTAGAAGTTGAACCTTTGAACCTTTATTTGATTTTGAGAAAAGATGAGGCTCATTTGCTCGTTATTATCATTTGAGTTAATTGATATAATTTTTCCACGATCTAATTGTAAATTTTCTTAGTATATTTTCTTTTCTTGCTGGCAATTTGATGTTTATTTTTAGAAGCTTTTTGTATGACGCATGACTCCTGGGTTGTACACCTAATGGGTTCTTTTTTTCTCTCACTTTTCTGCTTAGTAGGTTTTTTTTGTTATCACAATTTTTTTTTCAATCTTTAAGATAATGTTTTGATAATGCATTGTAAGTGTTGTTACTTCGATGTACTCGTTATTTTTCCTGTATATAACAATAAAAAGATTTGAAAAGAAAAGAACAAAGAAAAATACATCAAAATAACCAAGACAACATATCCATATGTAGAATAAGAGTTAAACTATCAACCAAACTAAACAGTATATCAATAATAATAAAAAAACAAAATGTTAAAGCTATTTTTTTTGGAAGAAAGAAAGGAGGAAAAAAGAACCCCTACTAACTAAAACAAAAAAAAACCCTAATAACTAAATAAAAGGGGAAAAAATCCCATTTGGAGCACCAACCCGGAGCTATGCGCCATACAAGCTTCCATTAAAAAAAAGACATCAAACCGCCAACCAAATCCATATAACCAAGCATCAGAAGAGGACCATCTTATTTACATAGAAACATAGAAAATAGGTGCAGGAGTAGGCCATTCGGCCCTTCGAGCCTGCACTGCCATTTATTATGATCATGGCTGATCATCCAACTCAGAACGTTGCACCAGCCTTCCCTCCATACCCCCTGATCCCCGTAGCCACAAGGGCCATATCTAACTCCCTCTTAAATATAGCCAATAAACTGGCCTCAACTGTTTCCTGTGGCAGAGAATTCCACAGATTCACCACTCTCTGTGTGAAGAAGTTTTTCCTAATCTCGGTCCTAAAAGGCTTCCCCCTTATCCTCAAACTGTGACCCCTCGTTCTGGACTTCCCCAACATCGGGAACAATCTTCCTGCATCTAGCCTGTCCAATCCCTTTAGGATTTTATACGTTTCAATCAGATCCCCCCTCAATCTTCTAAATTCCAACGAGTACAAGCCTAGTTCATCCAGTCTTTCTTCATATGAAAGTCCTGCCATCCCAGGAATCAATCTGGTGAACCTTCTTTGTACTCCCTCTATGGCAAGGATGTCTCTCCTCAGATTAGGGGACCAAAACTGCACACAATACTCCAGGTGTGGTCTCACCAAGGCCTTGTACAACTGCAGTAGTACCTCCCTGCTCCTGTACTCGAATCCTCTCGCTATAAATGCCAGCATACCATTCGCCTTTTTCACCGCCTGCTGTAACTGCATGCCCACTTTCAATGACTGGTGTATAATGACACCCAGGTCTCGTTGCACCTCCCCTTCTCCTAATCGGCCACCATTCAGATAATAATCTGTTTTCCTATTTTTGCCACCAAAGTGGATAACTTCACATTTATCCACATTAAATTGCATCTGCCATGAATTTGCCCACTCACCCAACCTATCCAAGTCACCCTGCATCCTCTTAGCATCCTCCTCACAGCTAACACTGCCGCCCAGCTTCGTGTCATCCGCAAACTTGGAGATGCTGCATTTAATTCCCTCATCCAAGTCATTAATATATATTGGAAACAACTGGGGTCCCAGCACTGAGCCTTGCGGTACCCCACTAGTCACTGCCTGCCATTCTGAAAAGGTCCCGTTTATTCCCACTCTTTGCTTCCTGTCTGCTAACCAATTCTCTATCCACATCAATACCTTACCCCCAATACCGCGTGCTTTAAGTTTGCACACTAATCTCCTGTGTGGGACCTTGTCAAAAACCTTTTGAAAATCCAAATATACCACATCTACTGGTTCTCCCCTATCCACTCTACTAGTTACATCCTCAAAAAATTCTATGAGATTCGTCAGACATGATTTTCCTTTCACAAATCCATGCTGACTTTGTCTGATGATTTCACCGCTTTCCAAATGTGCTGTTATCACATCTTTGATAACTGACTCCAGCAGTTTCCCCACCACCGACGTTAGGCTAACCAGTCTATAATTCCCCGGTTTCTCTCTCCCTCCTTTTTTAAAAAGTGGGGTTACATTAGCCACCCTCCAATCCTCAGGAACTAGTCCAGAATCTAACGAGTTTTGAAAAATTATCACTAATGCATCCACTAACTCAAATCAAATGATAATAACGGGCAAAAGAACCCCACCTTTTCTCAAAGTCAAATCTAGGATCAAAAGTTCGACTTCTAATTTTTTCCAAACTAAGACATAACATCACCTGAGAGAACCATTGTATCAAAGTGGGAGCAGAAGCATCTTTCCATTTCAATAAAATAGCCCTTCTAGCCAATAATGTGACAAATGCAATTACGTGTTGGTCTGATATAGAAGTACCGTGAATATATTGAGGAATTATACCAAACAAAACTGTCAATTTATTAGGTTGTAAATTGATTTTTAAAGCTTTAGAAATTATAGAAAAATAGATTTCCAAAACTGAATGAGTTTGTTGAGGGTAGCAGACACCAACAGAATCAACAAACTCATTCGTAAGGCCAGTGATGTTGTGGGGAGGGAACTGAACTCTCTGACGGTGGTGTCTGAAAAGAGGATGCTGTCCAAGTTGCATGTCATCTTGGCCAATGTCTCCCATCCACTACATGATGTACTGGGTGGGCACAGGAGTACATTCAGCCAGAGACTCATACCACCGAAATGCAACACAGAGCGTCATAGGAAGTCATTCCTGCCTGTGGCCATCAAACTTTACAACTCCTCCCTTGGAGGGTCAGACACCCTGAGCCAATAGGCTGGTCCTGGACTTACTTCCTGGCATAATTTACATATTACTATTTAACTATTTATGGTTTTATTACTATTTAATTATTTATGGTGCAACTGTAACGAAAACTAATTTCCCCTGGGATCAGTAAAGTATGACTATGACTATAACTGTTTCAATACAGAACAAGACCAAAACATATGTGTCAATGTAGCTATCTCAGTTTTACACCTATCACACTGACTATTAACATTAGGAAATATTTTAGACAATCTCTCCTTTGTCAAATAATAACGATGTACAATTTTAAATTGAATTAGAGAATGACTGGCACAAATGGAAGAAGAGTTGACCAACTTCAAAATTCGCAACCAATCCTCTGTTATCAAGGTCATGTTAAGCTCTCTTTCCCAATCTTGCTTAATCTTAAGTAAAGGATAGTTATCCTGTTGTAATAGTAAATTATAAATTTTCCCAATGAAACCTTTCACTAAAGGGTTCATTTTTAAAATAATGTCCAACAGGTCAGAATCATGAATATATGGAAAATTACTTAGATATTCTTGTAAGAAATGTCTGACCTGAAGATATTGCAAAAAAATGTGAATATGAGAGAGAATATTTAGTTACTAATTTCTCAAAAGACATCAATTGACCTTCTTGAAACAAGTCCATAAAGGAAAAAATTCCTTTATTCCTCCAAAGAGAAAAGGTAGGATCACTAAGTGAAGGTTTAAATAAATAGTTTCGATAAATTAAACTAAAAAGGTTAAATTCTTTAAGATTAAAAAACTTACAAAACTGGTACCAGATTCATAATGACTGCTTAATCATAGGATGTATATTTAGAATAGAAATTTTGGCTAATTGCACAGGTAAAGGAGCTCCTAATAACGAAGTTAAATAAAATTGTTTCACAGTTTTCAATTCCAGATCAACCCATGGTGGTCGTTCATTTTTATCGGTCCAATATAACCAAGAACACGCATAGCGTATATTAACCACCCAATAATACATTCTTAAATTAGGCAAAGTAAGACCTCCATCCTTTTTTAATTTTTGTAAATGACATTTTCCAATTCTTGGTCTTTTATTATTCCAAACAAAAGATGAAATAATAGAGTCAACCTGATCAAGAAACTTCCTAGTTAGAAAAATAAGAATATTTTGAAATACATATAAAAATTTTGGTAAAATCATCATTTTAACTGCATGAATTTGACTGACTAACGGAAGTGTAAGTGGATTCCATCTAGAAAATAATTGCTTCATAAAATCCACTAAGGGAACTAAATTAGCTCTATAAAGGTCTCCATAATTTTTAGTGATGATAATACCTAAATATTTAAAAGAATCTGTAACTTTAAAAGGAATGTCATCATATATAGAAGCAGAATCATTTAAAGGAAATAATTCACTTTTATACAGGTTTATTTTATATCCTGAAAACAATCCAAATTCATTTAATAATTTCAATAAACTAGGAATAGATTCTTCAGGATTCGAAACATAAACCAAGAGATCATCTGAATAAAGGGAGATCTTATGAATAGTTCCATTTATAGAAATTCCTTGAATATTTTTAGCTTCACGAAGTGCAATAGCCAAAGATTCCAACATCAAATTAAATAACAAAGGGCTTAACGGGCATCCTTGTCTCATACCCCACGAAAGTCGAAAAAAGGGGGATCTGCAGTTATTAGTGATAACAGTGGCAATAGGGCTTTTATATATCAATCTAATCCATTTATTAAAATTAGTACCAAAGCTAAATTTCTCTAAAACGTTAAATAGATATTTCCATTCAACTCTATCAAATGCCTTTTCAGCATCTAGAGAAACAACACATTGGGGAGTCTTCGAGAGGGATGAGTATATAATATTTAACAATCTCCGAGTATTAGAAAAAGAATAATGGCCTTTTATAAAACCCATTTGATCCTGAGAAATAATTTTTGCTAATATATTCTCCATCCAATTAGCCATTATTTTTGAAAGAATTTTAGCATCCACATTTAATAATGAAATAGGTCTATATGAAGCACAATCAGTAGGATCTTTATCTTTCTTAAGGATTAAGGAAATAGAAGCTGCATAAAATGTGGAAGGTAACTCTCCTAACAGAAAAGAATCTTTAAGCATTTCCAATATATAAGGAGTAAGCAAATCTTCGAATTTTTTATAAAATCCTACAGAAAAACCATCCAGTCCAGGAGCTTTACCAGATTGCATTGAAAGAATAGCTTTCTGAATTTCTCTTTCGGTAAAAGGACTATCAAGAATTTGCTGATCTTCAACAGATATTCTAGGAAAATCAATCCTTTGTTTAGAAGGGTCAGCTGGAAACTGAGATTTATAGAGTTCACTGTAATAGTCTTGAAAAATTTTATTAATATCTTCATAATTACAAGCTAAACTACCATCTCCCTTACGAATTTTTAAAATTTGTCTTTTAGCTCTGACTACCTTAAGTTGAGATGCTAATAGCTTGTTACTTTTATCTCCAAACACATAAAATTGACTTTTTAATTTAAGCAAATTTCTTTCAATAGGATAAGTTAATAGTAAATTATATTGTGATTGAAGTTCAACCCTTTGTTTAAATAAATCAACATTAGGAGAAACTGCGTAAGTGTTATCCAGGTCTTTAATTTGTTTTGAAATTCTATCTAACTCTATTTTTGTCTGTTTCTTGAGACTAGCCAAATAGGAGATTATCTGACCTCGCAAATATGCTTTAAGTGTATCCCATATAATCAATTTCGAGACATCTCCCGTATTATTAAAAAGAAAGAAATCTTCTATCTGAATCTCTATAAATTTGACAAAGTCTGAACTTTGTAATGAATTTTCTGGAAAGCGCCAAGGCAAGTTTGCATTACTAACATCATTTAACTCAAAAGTTAAGCTTAAAAGTGAATGATCCGAAACAGCAATAGCGTCATATTCACATTTCTGGACTTTGGACAAAAATCGGAAATCAGCTATAAAATAATCAATTCTCGAATATTTATTATGAACATGTGAATAAAAAGAATAATCTCTATCATTAGGATGTAAATTTATCCAGATTTCTATCAAACCATAATCAATTTAAAAAGAATTAATAAGTGTTGCTGAACAACTCGGAAGCTGCTGATTGGTTGAACTCTTGTCAATCAAAGGGTTTAAACAACAGTTGAAGTCACCTCCCATCAGCAGCATATATTCATTTAAGTCTGGTAATAAACCAAATACATTTTTTAAAAAAGAAGGATCATCTACATTAGGTCCGTATAGATTAACCGGGACAATTTTTCTGTTACAAATTGTTCCTTTAATAATTAAAAATCTACCATTATTATCTGAGACAATGTCTTCTTGAATAAATAAAATATTGATTTAATAAAAATAGATACTCACTTTGTTTTATTTAGACCAGCAGCATGATACTGAAGGCCCTTCCACGTTTTGAAAAATCTATTTTGATCACCCATTCTGATATGCGTTTCTTGAACAAAAATTATATCAGGCTGGAATCGATTAATAATTTTAAAAGTCTTCCTTCACTTAATAGGGTGATTCCAGCCATGTACATTCCAACTAATAACATTTATCAGTTTAAGTACCATTGAATATTGTTTTTAAACACGACAATGCATGCATAACCATCGCGGGCTAATCAAAGATGGCGGTGATGAGTATAACCAAATAGAAAATGCGCATGCTCCGGAATTCCATACTGGGAAAAGATACAGGAAATGTGTGAAAAAGAATTGAAAAATGAAATCCCACGATAAACCCCAAAATACAAAAATACCCCCAAACCTCCCACCATCCCCAAAGATAGAAATCCGGCAAAGGAGAAGAAAAGCCGGAACGCATCCCCAAGAAGAAAAACAAAAAGACAGAACTCCGCGTGCCACTCAATTTAAATAGTGATTTAAAAGTTTTTACTCTCAATTCCCCCCTCCCCCTTACAGAGAAAATACAAAACCTTAAGATAAGAAAGCCCAACAGAGAAGAAAAAAATGTTTATACTTAATCATTGAAAATAAACTAGGGAATGCAAAAACAGCCCCCAAAGACGTCAAAGCAATGCTATTAAGCCCAAACAGTATAATCTCGAACAAGAGAAAAACAGTGCCATTATTCTTTAGTTTACGACCTTATTTAACAAAAGAAGTGAAGCTAATTATATGTTACTAAACACTCCATAATATAAAAAAGTCTATACAAAAAATAAGCAAATTATCACTTAATTAATAAAGAAAAAGGAAGATAGAAACAGATAACCAAACCAGATAACAATCTGTCCACTGTATTAATTCACTCCGTATAGGAAACAAACTTCAAAAAAAGTCATTCTTTAGTCAAACCAAGAATTTCACCTCTTCTTTAAATAATCCATCGATCAAAGGATATCTTCAGCATACAGAGATCTTCAAAGCCTGTTTTCTTTCAGGAAATTATTCAGCAACTCTAATATCCTTCATACATCAGCCGATTCCACAGAAGAGTTGGTATAGTCCGATGCCGCTTGGGGATCCAAGAAAACACGAGGTGTAGAATCTTTAGGAAATAATTTTAATCTAGCAGGGTATCTAAGCGAAGGGAAAAGTCCTTTTGCATACATTATCTTCATAGCAGGTTTCAATTTGATCCGCTGTTCTATAACTTCCCGTGGATAATCTTCGTATAAACGGATCTCGGAACCGTTAAATTTTAAAACTTTCTGTTTCCTTGCACATTTTATGATTTGGTCTTTAACTTTAAAGCAAAGAAAATTGACTAAAATTGTTCGAGCTTTATCTGACAAAGTGAAAATTCTGTGAGCTCTTTCAATATCAGGAGGCTGAGATAGAATATCCGTAAACAGAGATTGAAACAAATTTGCAAAGTAGTCCCAATAAATTCCCACTCTCAGAGTCTTCCTTAAGACCAACAATTCGGATATTATATCGACGAGATTTCGCCCCTAAATCGACAATTTTGCGTTGAGCCTGTTCCAAGTGATTTGAAATATCCACAATCTGACATTTTGATTCTTTAAACTCAATATTGAAGGAAACAATATTTTTCTCAATAGTCTGTAAACTCTGTCAGAATGACTTCAACTCGGAAGTGTTATTGTCTATTTTGTTCTTGAGACTTCCAAATGCTCAGCCCAGACAGGCATATCTTCTGATTTTTCTTTCGAAGTTTTTCCCTTTCCATTGCTGGGTTCAAAAAGCTGCTTTCCACTTCTTAAAGGATACGACATAATGACCACTATCTCCCTCCAAGATCCAGAAAATAAAAGTTAAACAATTCAAAGTTTAGACTGGGGAAAAGGCAGCCACAAACTTTATGTATTACTCCATTGAGCTGCAGGCGGAAGTCCAATTTTTCACAATTCCTGACATTTAATCCTGGAAAACATTCCTTGTCTTAGGTCAGTTAGGATTGCAACTTCATTTTAAGAATGTGAAATGTCAGAATAATAGTAGAGAGAATGATTTATTTCAGCTTTTATATCTTTCATCACTTTCCCAGTGGGTCAGAAGTTTACATACACTTTGTTAGTATTTGGTAGCATTGCCATTAAATTGTTTAACTTGGGTCAAACGTTTTGGGTGGCCTTCTACAAGATTCTCACAGTAAGTTGCTGGAATTTTGTTCCATTCCTCCAGACAGAACTGGTGTAACTGAGTCAGGTTTGTAGGCCTCCTTGCTCGCACACGTTTTTTCAGTTCTGCCCACAAATTCTCTGTTGGATTGAGGTCAGAAAATGATGTCAAGTCTGGTTCATCCTTAGGAGCAATTTTCCAAATGCCTGAAGGTACCACGTTCATCTGTACAAACAATAGTACGCAAGTATAAACACCATGGGACCAGGCAGCCGTCATACTGCTCAGGAAGGAGATGCATTCTGCCTCCTAGAGATGAACGTACTTTGGCGTGAAAAGTGCAAATCAATCCCAGAACAACAACAAAGGACCTTGTGAAGATGCTGGAGGAAACAGGTAGACAAGTATCTATATCCACAGTAAAACGAGTCCTATATTGACATAACCTGAAAGGCTGCTCAGCAAAGAAGAAGCCACTGCTCCAAAACCGCCATAAAAAAAGCCAGACTACCGTTTGCAAATGCACATGGGGACAAAGATCTTACTTATTGGAGAAATGTCCTCTGGTCTGATGAAACAAAAATTGGACTGTTTGGCCATAATGACCGTCATTATGTTTGGAGGAAAAAGGGTGAGGCTTGCAAGCTGAAGAACACTGTCCCAACCATGAATCATGGGGGTGGCAGCATCATGTTGTGGGGTGCTTTGCTGCAGGAGGGACTGGTGCACTTCACAAAATAGATGGCATCATGAGGAAGAAAAATTATGTGGATATATTGAAGCAACATCTCAAGACATCAGCCGGGGGTCGCAAGTGGGTCTTCAAGATGGACAATGACCCTAAGCATACCTCCAGAGTTGTGGCAAAATTGCTTAAGGACAACAAAGTCAAGGTATTGGACTGGCCATCACAAAGCCCTGACCTCAATCCGATAGAACTGAAAAAGCGTGTGCGAGCAATGAGGCCTACAAACCTGACTCAGTTACACCAGTTCTGTCTGGAGGAATGGAACAAAATTCCAGCAACTTACTGTGAGAAGCTTGTGGAAGGCTACCCAAAACGTTTGACCCAAGTTAAACAATTTAATGGCAATGCTACCAAATACTAACAAAGTGTATGTAAACTTCTGACCCACTGGGAAAGTGATGAAAGAAATAAAAGCTGAAATAAATCATTCTCTCTACTATTATTCTGACATTTCACATTCTTAAAATAAAGTAGTAATCCTAACTGACCTAAGACAAGGAATGTTTTCTAGGATTAAATGTCAGGAATTGTGAAAAACTGAGTTTAAATGTATTTGGCTAAGGTGTATGTAAACTTCTGGCTTCAACTATATATAGCCAGTCTGTTAGAATATCTTCCAAGAACTCACTTTCAAAACAGGGAGAAAATTCAAAAATCAGTGGTGCAAAAAAAATTGAGGTCCTCGTGCATGATTCCCTGAGGGTTAACTTGCAGGTTGAGTTGGTGGTAATGAAGGCAAATGCAATGTTAGCATTCATTTTAAGAGAACTGGAATACAACAGCAAGGCTGTCATGCTGAGGCTTTATAGGACATTGCTCAGACCACACGTTGTACTGTCAGCAGTTTTAGACCCCATATCTAAGAAAAGATGTGCTGGCATTGGAGAAGATCCAGAGGAGGTTCACAAGAACGATTCCAGGAATGAAAGGGTTAACATGAGGGGTGTTTGATGTCTCTGGGTCTGGGCCTGGAGCTCAGAAGAATGAGGAAAGGGGAGGGAGGGATCTTATTGAAATCCATGGAATATTGAAAGGCCTAGATAGGGTGGATGTAGAGAGGAGATTTCCTGTGGTGGGAAAGTCTTGGACCAGAGGGCACAGCCTCAGAATAGAGGGACGTTAGCTTAGAACAGAGATGAGGAAAAATTTCCTCTGCAAGAAGGTGGTGAATCTATGGAATTCATTGCCACAGATGGCTATGCAGGCCATGTTATAGGGTATATTTCAGACCACTGTGAACAGTTTCAGGCCCCTTATCTAAGAAAGATGTGCTGGCATTGGAGAGGGTCTAGAGGAGGTTCACGAGAATGATCCCAGAAGACAGGAGAATGGGATTGAGAGGAATAATGAATCGATTATGATGGAATGGTGGAGCAGACTCAATGGGCCGAATGGCCTATTTTAGCTCCTGTGTCTTACCCACTGCTGAGGTCAGGTTTACAAGCCTGAAATTTCCCCGGTTATTCTTACAGCCTTTCTAAAACAACAAAACAACATTCCTGACGAAGGAAACGACGACTGTATCTCTTCCTAGAGATGCTGCCTGGCCTGCTGCGTTCACCAGCAACTTTGATGTGTGTTGCTTGAATTTCCAGCATTTGCAGAATTCCTGTTGTTTGCGTTTTTAAAAAACAACATTAGCTGTACTTCAATCTGGCACCTCACCCATTGGTAAAGGTGTTTTAAATACGTATCTCTGCTGGGGACAGTGAAATTTCTGCACAAGACTCCGACAGCGTCCGAGAGAACACCTTGTCAGACCCTGGGGATTTATCCTCCCTGATCTGCTTCAAGACAGCAAACACCTCTTCCTCTGTAATCTGTAGAGGGTCCATGACCTCGCTGCTGCTTCACCTCACTTCTGCAGAATGTGTTTATCCCTGACTGTTGTCCACATGGGGATCTGTCATTGCAGCAGGACATCACCAGGTGGGAGTATTGTCCACAGGGAATCTGTCACTGCGGCAGGGAACCACTGCATGGGGGTGATGTCCACATGGGGATCTGTCATTGCTGCAGAGATCCACCAGGTGGGAGTGTTGTCCCCGATAGGCCTGTCACTGCTGGACACCACATACAGAGTACTTTGATACTTTATACTTTATTGTCACTAAACAATTGATACTAGAGCGTACAATCATCACAGCAATATTTGATTCTGCTCTTCGTGCTCCCTGGAGAACAAATCAACAGCACATGTTTAAAATTTAAATTATAAATCATAAATAGAGAATAGAAAAGGGAAAGTAAGGTAGTGCAAAAAAAACGAGAGGCAGGTCCGGATATTTGGAGGGTACGGCCCAGATCCGGGTCAGGATCCATTCAGCAGTCTTATCACAGTTGGAAAGAAGCTGTTCCCAAATCTGGCCGTATGAGTCTTCAATCTCCTGAGCCTTCTCCCGGAGGGAAGACGGACGAAAAGTGTGTTGGCTGGGTGGGTCGTGTCCTTGATTATCCCGGCAGCACTGCTCCGACAGCGTGCGGTGTAAAGTGAGTCCAAGGACGGAAGATTGGTTTGTGTGATGTGCTGTGCCATGTTCACGATCTTCTGCAGCTTCTTCCGGTCTTGGACAGGACAACTTCCATACCAGGTTGTGATGCACCCTAGAAGAATGCTTTCTACGGTGCATCTATAAAAATTAGTGAGAGTTTTAGGGGACAGGCCAAATTTTCAACAAGAACTGTCCTTTGTTATTCAAATAACAAGCCATGGGTAACAAAGGACATTAAGGACATCCTGAACGCTAAAAAGAGGGCGTTTAGAGATGGAAATAGGGAGGAGCTGAGGGCAATACAGAGGGACCTGAAAGCCAGGATCAGGGAGGCTAAAGACAGGTATAGGAGGAAGCTTGAGTGGAAACTCCAGCAGAACAACATGAGAGAGGTCTGGAGGGGGATGAGGACCATCACTGGGTTCCGGCAAACTAGCAACAGAGGAGCGGAAGGCAGTGTGGACAGGGCCAACGAACCTAACCTGTTCTTTAACAGATTTGACAGCGTGGCCCCTGCCCATCCCTCACACGAGCCATCTGTTGTCGGCCCCCAACCAACACAGATTCCACCCTCCCCTCCTACCCCTGCTCACAGTCCCCAACCCTGCTCTCATGACTATACCCCTTCCCCACACGAAACCACCACGGTGGGCTTCACAGCTGAACAGGTGAGAAGACAGCTGAAACGGCTCAACCCAAGCAAGGCTGCAGGACTGGATGGTGTCAGTACCAGGGTGCTCAAAGCCTGTGCCCCTCAGCTATGTGGAGTACTTCGCCATGTCTTCAACCTGAGCCTGAGGCTCCGGAGGGTTCCTGTGCTGTGGAAGACGTCCTGCCTCGTCCCTGTGCCGAAGACGCAGCGCCCCAGCGGTCTCAATGACTACAGACCGGTGGCATTGACCTCCCACATCATGAAGACCCTGAAGAGACTTGTTCTGGAGCTGCTCCGGCCTATGGTTAGGCCACACTTAGATCCCCTCCAGTTCGCCTACCAGCCCCGACTAGGAGTTGAGGATGCCATCGTCTACCCGCTGAACTGTGTCTACACCCACCTGGACAAGCCAGTGAGCACTGTGAGGGTCATGTTTTTTGACTTCTCCAGTGTGTTCAACACCATCCGCTCTGATCTGCTGAGGGAGAAGCTGACAGCGATGCAGGTGGATGCTTTCCTGGTGTCATGGATTCTTGATTACCTGACTGGCAGACCACAGTACATGTGCTTGCAACACTGTGTGCCCGACAGAGTAATCAGCAGCACTGGGGCTCCACAGGGGACTGTCTTGTCTCCCTTTCTCTTCACCATTTACACCTCAGACTTCAACTACTGCACAGAGTCTTGTCATCTTCAAAAGTTTTCTGATGACTCTGCCATAGTTGGATGCATCAGCAAGGGAGATGAGGCTAAGTACAGGGCTACGGTAGGAAACTTTGTCACATGGTGTGAGCAGAATTATCTGCAGCTTAATGTGAAAAAGACTAAGGAGCTGGTGGTAGACCTGAGGAGAGCTAAGGTACCGGTGACCCCTGTTTCCATCCAGGGGGTCAGTGTGGACATGGTGGAGGATTACAAATACCTGGGGATACAAATTAACAATAAACTGGACTGGTCGAAGAACACTGAGGCTGTCTACAAGAAGGGCCAGAGCCGTCTCTATTTCCTGAGGAGACTGAAGTCCTTTAACATCTGCTGGACGATGCTGAGGATGTTCTACGAGTCTGTGGTGGCCAGTGCTATCATGTTTGCTGTTGTGTGCTGGGACAGCAGGCTGAGGGTGGCAGACACCAACAGAATCAACAAACTCATTCGTAAGGCCAGTGATGTTGTGGGAATGGAACTGGACTCTCTCACGGCGGTGTCTGAAAAGAGGATGCTGTCTAAGTTGCATGCCATCTTGGCCAATGTCTCCCATCCACTACATAATGTACTGGGTGGGCACAGGAGTACATTCAGCCAGAGACTCATTCCACCGAGATGCAGCACAGAGCGTCAGAGGAAGTCATTCCTGCCTGTGGCCATCAAACTTTACAACTCCTCCCTTGGAGGGTCAGACATCCTGAGCCAATAGGCTGGTCCTGGACTTATTTCATAATTTACTGGCATAATTTACATATTACTATTTAACTATTTATGATTCTATTACTATTTATTATTTATGGAGCAACTGTAACAAAAACCAATTTCCCCCAGGATTAATAAAGTATGACTATGACTATGACTATTTCCTTAGCTTCCTCAGGAAGTAAAGGCACTGGTGGGCCTTCTTGGCAGTGGACTCTGCTTGATTGGACCAAGTCAGGTCATTTGTGATACTGGCCCCGAGAAACTTAAAGCTTTTGACCTGTTCCACTTGTGCACCACCGATGTGAATGGGGTCGTGCGGTCCGTTACTCATTCTGAAGTCAACAACCAATTCCTTCATCTTGCTGACGTTGAGGGATAGGTTATTGTCTTTGCACCATACCACCAGGTTCTTAATTTCCTCTCTGTACTCAAACTCATCATTACCCGAGATACGGCCTACAATTGTGGTGTCATCACCAAACTTATATATAGAGTTTGATGGAAACTTAGCTACACAATCATGGGTGTACAGTGAGTACAGCAGGGGGTTGAGTACACAGCCTTATGGGGAACCGGTATTCAGAGTGATTGTAGAGGAGAGCTTGTCCCCTATCTTTACAGCCTGGGTCCTGTCTGTGAGGAAGTTGAAGATCCAGCTGCAGATCTGAGTGCTAAGGCCCAGGTTCCGGAGCTTAGGAATCAGTTTATTTGGAATGATGGTATTAAAGGCAGAGCTGTAGTCAATGAAAAGGAGTCTTACATATGCGTCTTTATTCTCCAGGTGTTTTAATGAGGAATGTAGGGCCAGAGAGATGGCATCTGCCGTTGAGTACCGTGTGAAGTCTGGTCTCCTTGTTATTGAAAGGAGCTGATAAGCTGGAAATGATGCAAACCAGATTCACAAAATGACACTGGGTCAGGGTGAGGGTTTGCTTATGAGAAGCAGTTGGACAGACAGAGACAGTTTCCCCTGGAATTCTGGAAACTGATGGTTGTCTGATGGGTGTTGAATTATGAAGGGCTTAGAGAAAGTGGGTGGTCACAGTCTTTTCCCCAAGGGAGGGGAGTCTGAGAGTAGACGGCACAGGTTCAAGGTGAAAGGGGAAAGATTTAAAGGGGACCTAAGCGATACATTTCCCACACAGAAGGTAATGGTCTGTAGAACAAGCGACTGAAGAGAGATTGATGATTCAAGATTTTAAAATGTCAAATCCAGGACATAAGTGTAAAGGAGAATAAAATAATTGTTATTTCTCATCTGATGTAAGACAAAAAACACAATTAGATAAAGAACACAATGATAAACTACCTATTATACATATAAATACATAAAATAGATTATATACATAAATTGATTTTTTTGTTCAGAAAGTGACAATAGGCACCACGCTGTGTGCACGCTGTGTGTCACCTTAGACTGACGGGAAATGATAAAATAGTGATGGTTGAGGGTGGGTTATTGGGTGGAGGTGTTGATCAGCTTCACAGCTTCGGGAAATTACCAGTTTCTCAGTCTGGTGGTCCTGGCATGGATGCTACGTAGCCTCCTCACTGAACGTTCCTCCATTCTGAGGCTATGCCCTCTGGTCCTGGACTCCCCCACTTAGTCCGTGAGCCAGTAGGGTTGGTCGGTACCATCTGAGGGGAATAATGCTCAGAGTCATTTTTGCCAAGGTATACATCTCTAGAGTTAGAAAATATGTGCTAGCACTGCACCAGTGGTAGCTTTATTGCATCAAATAAGTAAACACTTTTTGTATATATTCCATATTAACATCAGGACAGCAGAAAATGTTACCCCACCCCCCAAAAGGTAAAAAACCTCATTTGGAGAAAATTCCGGAGTTTTATTGATGTCATGATATTTTCCATATTGTTGTATCAAATCAAAACAACCTTAAGCTTTTGTCATAGCATATAGAATTATAGTACAATAATTCAAATGTGGGGATCCACACAGCCATAACCTAGGCCCCATTTGGTTGTAAAATGAATATATTTAATCAAAGACTGCTTTCCATACTTTGTTTTCCGTACTTTCATAACCTAGTAATAATCGTAATAATTTTCCAAGTCTTCCACGTCTTCCACATCTTCATCTGAACTTTGCACACTCTCTGAAGTGGATGCCTGGTTCTCACAGTCTGCCAGTCTACACATGTCAGTACACGTGAGGCCATTTGCAACATACATACATCTTGGGAGTGAACATTTTTTTGGACAGTTACAGGCCAGTAGATCCAGGACGGCATTGGGTGCTGGCTGGCCTTCCATCCAGTGCACCACCAACTGTTCAGCTTCCTCTTCTCTCTCCATCTTCCATCCTCTGCCAACAGGGCTTGGCCCTTGTGGGTCCTTCTCCAAACATCTTCTCCATGTACCAGCCTGGTAGTTGGCTCACTGTGCACGTTTTGTTAAGCAGTCCTTGCATGGTGGGAGTTGATGACTTCCGATTTCACCTTTTTTGACACAGAAAAGGTGATACCTGAGCTCATTGACCTTGGTGGTCGATGCTTTTGGGGCATACAGGAGACACGTAAATGCCTCCAGTTTGTCCATCAGTTCTGGGGAGAGGTCCCATTCCTGACCCAACTCTAAGAATGTGTCCTGAGTTTCCCTGTTGCTGGTCAGAAGCTTTAGGGCACTCGTCTTCCCTTTGCCTGCAAAAGCACTTACAGTATCACCTCCTGTATATGCGTGCAACCTAATGAGAGCCGCACAAACCTCTATGCCAACAGTGGCAGCAACCTTCTTGATGTCTACAAGCCTTGTACGGGTTCTAGTGCCACACTTCTGGAACAATGGGGCCTCAATCTTGTCACCAAATGCTAAAGACATGATAAAGACATCTGTGTCTTCTGAGCAGATCACTACAGATTTGCATCCCTATCTTGTGCCATGGGCAGCATGGAGAAGTAGGCGGCCATCTGCTTCTTCTTGTTGACACTGAAGAGATGACACCTCCTCACTGTCTTGAGACGTGATTCTGTAACATTTGTCATTCACAGTTGCATACAGAATCTTCTCCTGTAGCTTTGCTCTGTGCTCCACCTTCCTCCATTCATGGACTATGAAGCTAATGAGACTATTTTTGTTACTGACTTTAGTCAGGAAGCTCCTCCACTGCCTCACCATCTGTGTGCCTGTGATACCTTGCAACTCATGACCAGTCTCTTCACCCCGTAGAGATCTTTCACTATTCTTGACAGAGTTCTCCTTGTATGTGTTGAACACATCTATTCTGCTACTCTGACTGCCTTCCCTCAGAGCCATACCCAGAATTGTTGTGGCAACATCTCTGAAAGTAACTTGATCACCTTTCACTCTTCGGACCAAGTTCATTCCATCAACCACTCTCGCAGAGTTTCTGCTCTTCTACTGCTACATTTTTCTGCAAGGTTGTGGCTGAAGTAGCTTTATTTGTCTTTCTCAGCAATCCTTCTGGTGTGGACAGGGCCTGATATGTGATGAACTCTGATCTGTGATCTTGTTGAAATTGGTTGCCTTGGCCCTCCAAACTTTGAGTTCCCTCTGTAGGGTTTGATTTTCCAAGACAACGTCCCTTAATGATACACTTCCAGAAACCATTAACAATTTTCCTTTGTCATCTGGAAATATATCTGCTGTTAGCCCAGCTCAGATTGCAGTTTGCTACGAATGTGCTTCCTTGTAGAATCTTGCAGGAGTGTAACTCCACCAGACGGCATGAAAGATTCAAGTTTCGTGACCAAAGAAGTGACTTGTACAATCCTCTTGTTGGGTATGATATCAGTTCTGATATACGTGAAAAGGTCTTTATAGGCTTCCCTTTCAGTCCTTTTATACAGTTCACCACCATCTGTTTTATCATCGTTCTCTTTGTACTCAGGTCCCTTTTTCTTGATTCTGGTACAATCCTTATAGCATGAAACATGATCGTGGGCCTCTGCAGCAACTATGTCTCTGCTTGTTACTGCTAGAATCTTTTCATCTTCCTTCTGGGTTGCACATTCTCGTAGTGTTTGGTCAGCTCTGAGTTGTACAGCTTGTGTAAGCTTTTCACGTGACTTGGAGCCCTTCAGAAATTTCACCTTATTACAAAAAATGCAGATGTGATCATACACCCTTGCTTCTGATGAAGATCTCCTACTTGGCCTTTCTGATGTACAGGTATCCTCACCAGCTTCATCAGTAATGCTTTCCCTGGCTTTCCTTTTCAGAGTCTCTCAGTCTCTCTTCATGGTGAAGAGGCTTCGGCACTTTGGGTGATAGTAGATTCTTGGGATCCTTTTTCTCCAAGTTCTTTAGCAACGTCTGAAATAGGGGCATAGTTTCTCACTTTGGCTGCTTCAAGTAATGTTTTCCAGGATTCATAGTCTTGAAGACTAACTGAATGGTCATCATTTACTCTTAATGTTTTCCAGTGTATGATACACTGCTTCTGAATAGATTCTTTAACTGCAGTTTAACTGCTATAATTTTAACTGCTGCTCTTCAGAGGAAGTTTAAGGAATATCAGGCCCTGGTTGAGGAACTGGAGGAGGCTGAAAAGGCTGCAGAAGCAGCCCAGGCCAAGTGCTGCAGTTTGGAGAAAACCAAACAGCAGCTACAAATCGAGGAAAAGGAGAAGAATACAGATTTGAAGAATGATGAGATGGAGGTGTGGTTTCCCTTGTTTGAGGAAGAGACTCCTGGCCCTTCTCCCACTGAGTCAGGTGAGGTGGTGGGGGGGGACTAGTTGTGGGCAGCCTGGGTTTCTGCAGGACCCTGAAGGAGAGACAATGGGGCCTGAACACGAGGCAGGGAGCTCCGAGTTGCAGGGGTGCATCAGTGATAGAGTGCGAGAGGATTCGGCAAGCAGACCTGGAGTATCCCCAGTAGTGTGCGAGCCTGAAGAATTAGGTGAGGGAGTACGGAGGTCTCAGAGAAGTAGGAAACTCCCGGATAGGTTGGCCTATATAGTGTCTGGGGAACAAGGTGTGAGGTCTACTTTTTGGGGGAGCCATGTCACTGTTTTGTACCTGGATTGGGTTTATGTGTTTGTAGGAAGGGTTGGCGAATTATCTCGACGTCATGAGGACATGACTAAATTTGGTGGGGGGAGAGTGTAAGGGTTTCTCTTTCATGTTAACTGCTAAGGTTAATAAAATGACTTCTCTGTAGTGTTATAATAAAATGGCTTCTCTGTAATGTTAACTGGCGAGGTAGGGGGTTCTCTGTGGCAGCATGTTTGGGTCATAACTAACAATAATGGGACTTTGGCATTCAGTTGCTAACCAATGGGAGGGATGTGATTCTTTCTTGGGGTCTGAGAGCTGTTGATTTCAGCAGGCTTTGGCGAGAAGGCGCGATGGGGATGAAGAGAGGAGACGCACATGAAGACATGCTATAGGCTGGCCGACGGAGTGGACCTAAGCGGGGGGCTCGGGACTCTGTGGGGGTCGGAGGAGATCGAAGGGTGGAAAGAAGATCTAGTTCCGTGAGTTCCAATGATTTATTTGTGCATGAACTGTTTAATAAGACCCTTGGCGCCTTTTATTTTATATTTTCTTTCTCGAATAATTCCATAATCAAAGTAAGAGTTATAAAACCTTAATTGTTTTGCTGTAGCGTGGTTGAAATCACCAGAGAGACAGAGTCACTGGTAGATACAAAGCAGCTTCTTTATTCGACACAACAAGGTACAGCAGGCATGTACGGACGGAGATGCTTTCGGTAGAAAGGTCTGCTAGCCCAATGTGGGCTTGATATTTATATGTTAAAGACAAAGACAATCACTACTTAAAAAGTTATGGGCAATGTATAGACAATGCTTCCTTTTGAAGCTACATACAAAACATCACACTTTCTGACTTCATCCCTTCCTTCCGACGCCAACATGTCTGGGTTGGTATCCACAGCCTTTAGGAATGCAATTAAATCCACAATACATTTATTTGGCATTTTACATGCTAACATAGAAGACAATCAATATTTATAAAGTATAGATAATACTGTCTTCGAAACTACAGCATCTGGTCAAACAGTTGCGCCAGGAGCATCTGGTATTCACACCTTTTTAGGAAGCGCATTGTTGTGGACTCAATCCACAGTACTTTGTCAAATAGTCAAATAAGTCTGGTGGTCAAAGTCATTTCAGTGTAAACAAATCAAAAAGGCTCACTCTAACAGTCTCTCCTCTTGGCCCTCCTGGACAAAAATTAAATTTGTATCAGGAAAGCCCAAACTAGGAGGACCTGCTCAAATAGGGCAGCAAAAAAATGCCCTGTCTCGAAATCTCCCCCCCCTCCAATTTTATGTACCTCTATCTATCCTAGCATTCCCTAATCGCTACCTACCAAATGTTAAGCAGAGAGGCTGTTCCAAGTTTTTAGGAAATGCGGCTCCCTTGGTGTGCCTGCTCTTTCCCTGCAGGCTGACTGAAGCTTAATCACGTTCCTTTCTCTTCAGCCCTTCATCCTCTGGTCGTTGAAACTCTCCTTCCAGGAGCACCCACAGGCTCTCTCATCGATGTACAGGAAGAGGTTGGGGTGGCCTCTACGTAAATGTCTGCAAGGACCTCTCCCTGGTGGCACCCCCTTCCGAACTGTCCGGTAGATCACTGGCCCAACTGCTGAAAAGGGCCCAGCTCCTCAGACTCAGGGTGACTGCTTTCAGATGCCGTGTGCAGTCTGAAATGCCGTCGAAGTGGTGGGATTTGCCGTCTCTGCTTTAACTCAAAAATCCCTCCCCGTCTATTTCCCAAAAAATTTCTATACTACGCTATAAAATTAATCATCTACCTTCAGCAACCAGCTTTCTTTACAGAGTACCATCATCATCACACTTTAGCAGGCTAGTCATGGTTTTCTAACACGTTCTTAGTGTCTTCTGCCCCGCTCTCAGCGTTTTCTGCCTTTGCATTTTCTCTGGGTGTTTTCATCAACTGTGGTCAGGTCTGGCATGGCCGGCTGGTGTTCCCCTCTCAGGTTCTCTGTAATTACATGGTTACTGGGTACACTTGGTTCCCCACTCTGTCTGTGGGAGCAACAAGAGGGTGAGTTGTATGCTTTAACCTGAGTCCAGTGTTTCCACTGGCTGCCTCGCTGAGTCTGTACACAGACACACGTATCATTGGTTAAGAATACCGTCTGTGGTCCTATCCACCTGGGGGCAAACCCCGGCCTTTCTGGCAGCACCCTCACCATAACTTGGTCGCCGGGCTGTGGAAGGACTATCCCCTTTCCCCCTGGCTCTTTCTGATCAGTGACTCGCTGTCATTGTTTCACTCGGTCCTTTAATACTTTAAGTTGGTTACAAAGATCTTTCACATATTGGGTCATTCTATCCCTGTAAGCCCCAGGCTCCCCCAAACCCGTAATTACCCCATAAGGGAGTCGCATTGCTTGCCCCATCAATAATTCACAGGGGCTGAGACTCAATGTGCAGTTCGGGGTTGCACGCAATCTCATCAGGATTCCTGGCAATTCATCAACCCATATCTTTCCTGTCTCAGCTATAGTTTTGGCTAACGCATTCTTGATTGTTGCCACTGCGTCTCTTTCCCCCCCCCCATGTGTCCAGCACCCATCTGATCCCTCCTTTGCTCCTTTTCTCCTCCACTTTTCTTTCTCTTCTGCCTCTATCTCTTCATATAATTTTACTAAGCTGGCTTCTGTCATTTCCTCCGGCACACTTGCAATTTCAATTGCCTCCTGTTCCTCTGCTGCCTTCTTTGCAGCAACGTCTGTCCTCAGAGGAACTGGGAAAACTATATGTTCTGGAGTGGCCGCAGTCTCTCTGAGTATCTGCTGGTGTTTTTGTTCCTTCACCATACCCTGAACAGTGGTCAGTGGGTCAGTGTGTATAGGGTCCTGCTTAGGGGGTTTAATACAGACCCTCCTCTATTTCAACTGGGTTTATCTTTACTCGACCACAATCTTGCTTGTGTGTTCTGTTGGTTGTATGCGTTCGCTGCCCCTGGCTCGTCCATATTATTTCTCCCTTTCCCGAAATAACAGCTCCTGCTTCTCATAGGATGTCTATTCCAAGGATCGTGCCCTCATTATTTGGACACACGCAGAAATACACTGGAAGCTGTACTCCCCCGATTTCTAGTATTTGCTTCTGGCCTCTTTTTGCTTTTACTGTTTTCCCTCCTACACCCCTGATATAACTGGCCTGTCTGGTTGTTGGTAAGGGTGAGTCTGTTATCGATACCGATGCCCGTGTCCACTAACATATCGCATTGCCGTCCCCCTAACAATGCCGTTGTGTACATCCGCGGATCACCAGCGCTGGCAGTGGAGCCCACTGTCACATCTTTTTCTGCCTTAAGAGGCGCTGTTACTAGCTCTTTGATCTGATCCACAGTCAGACCGGTTGCTGATGGGGTGAGTGACTGGGTGTCTGCTGTGACCTTCGCCTGGGTTTTCCCCCTCCCTTTTGGACACTGTCTCCAGCCATGTCCCGATAGGCCACAGCTGTAGCATATCAACTCCTTCACTGTCTTATACCTGGTCCGGCAGTCCTTTGCTAGGTGCCCTGGCTGCCGGCAAGCAAAACAAACTCTCCGGGACATCACAGCAGCTGCATCCACTATACCCACTTTATGATTTCTCTTGCCTTTTCTTTGGTCTATCTCACTGGCCCACGAAACTATCGCAGAATAGGTGGACCCTACCATTATGCCTAAATCTAAAACTTCCTGGTGGCCTGAGCTCAGGCCTTCCTTCAGCATTCGTCCCTCCCTGGATTATCCAACCCTGAATACTCCTCATACGCTCGGTATTTACGTTCTGCATAATCCAGGGAGGGACGCTGCCTCGCTCCCCCCAGCCGCTGCCTCGCTTCCCCTTTAAAAAACCGATATCTTTCTTCATTACTGGCGCTCCCGATAGTTGCCCATGTACCATCCCGCACCCCCTGGGCCATCCTGTCCCACATATTCCTCGGGCACTTGGCTTTCACTAACACGTGTATATCTTTAGGGTGCATCTGGTGAATTTCAACCACTTCCTCAAGCTTGCGCCAGAATTCTGAATTCCCACAGGCGACTTTAAGTGAGGGCAACTCAGACAAGATGCTCTGTTTCTCCCCGGGGATGAAGGGCTTATGAATAGTCGTAATCAAGGTCGAGGGCTGGCTCGGATCATCAGGGTTCTCATCCTGACATTGCCTGACCTCATTAGGTGCGATTCTGGTAGATCTAACTGGGTAAAACCTCTTCCTGAGATATCTCCACACTATTTCCCACACTACGCAAAATATGGTAGATGGGTAGCAGTTAAACAGTATATACTTAAAACCGCAGAGTATGTATTTCACAATCTGCCACTTTTGAGTACCTGAACTCATGATGCCTGCTATTTTCCTTTGCATCACACTTGCAAACACATACACTAAAATGAAGCTCCCCGAACAAGTATACACGCCCCTACTCCGGCGTCTCGAACCGTACCGTCAGTTACCACCTTTCACAACTGGTGGACCAAGTCTCACCAAGTTAACCAAGTTAACATGCAAAGATTCCTCACGTACATAAACACACGTGCACACGCACACACTACTTTTATATCTACCAGTTCAGCTCTCCACGCTCATGTACCTCATGTCCCGTGCACCCCCGACCGAACAGATCCAAGTGTGAGTGTTATTTTAGAAAAATACTCACCAACTTAGACTGCTAGGAACTCTGGCCACACAACAGGTCACGAAGCATCCCACTCCCGACACCAAATGTTGTAGCGTGGATGAAATCATCGGAGAGACAGAGTCACTGGGAGGAACAAAGCAGCTTCTTTATTCGATACAACAAGCAGACATCATACGGACGGAGACGCTTTCAGTAGAAAGGTCTGCTAGTCCAATGTGGGCTCGATATTTATATGCTAAACACAAAGGCAATCGCTACTTAAAAAGTTATGGACAATGCACAGAAAATGCTTCCTTTTGAAGCTACATACAAAACATCAAACCTCCAAACTTCACCGTTTCCTTCCGACGCCAACATGTCTGGGTTGGTATCCACAGCCTTTTGCAATGCAATTAAATCCACAATACATTTATTTGGCATTTTACATGCTAACATGAAGACAATCAATATTTATAAAGTATAGATAATACTGTCTTCAAAACTACAGCATCTGGTCAAACTACGGCGCCAGGAGCATCTAGTATTCAGATCTTTTTAGGAAGCGCATTGTTCTGGACTCAATCCACAGTACTTTGTCAAATAGTCAAATAGAAGTCTGGTGGCCAGAGTCATTTAAGTGTAAACAAATCATCTGCCCCAAAAAACTCACTCTAACAGTTTAACCGCATATTATGTACAGCTTGTTATTTCGGGGTACTGATTTGACACGGGACACTTCACGCAGCATCCACCCAAATGGGAGTTCTAAAGTTTGGCCGGGCAGGGGGGGTTACCACCCCCGAGATCATGCCACTAGGGAAAGCCAGTGTTACAATGATAAGGACTGGACAGCACATCCATCTGTAATTAAGCCTCGATATAGCGGACTCTCTTATCTGTAACGAAGTTTTGCACCAACAGACTTGGTGGACGTACCGGTTCAAATAACATCTTGCAACAGTAATGTATGGGGCTTACGATGTATAAATATACAGCTGTAACCTGAGGGAGCGGGTCCACTTGTCGGATGGTGGCAGTACTTAGGTGCCTTCCCTTTGACAACTGAGTCTCAAACTCCTGCAGGAGGGTGCGCAATAAACTGTGGTAACTATAAGAAGCTGGTCTCCCGAGTTTTATTCAGATTCAACTTTAACACCACAGTGCTGCCGATTGGCTCATCCAGTGGGTCAGCCATGACACAGCCAATTATCTGGCCCAACAACTTGAATTGAGTCAATGAGAGCCAGCCGTTTAAATGGTTCAGCATGGACTAGATGGGCCAAATGGCCTGATTCTGTGCTGTATTTCTCAATGACTTTATGACTCTATGACTCTAATATTGGTTTAGCATGACCTACCATGCACAAAGCCATGCTGACTACCCCTAATCAGCCTCTGTCTATCCAAATATCAAATATCCGGTCCCTTAGAATACCTTCCAATAACTTTCGCACTACTGATGTCATGCTCGCCGGGCTATCATTTCCTGGTTCATATTTTTAGACCCTGTCTTAAACAGCAGAACAACATTAATGACCCTCCAGTCCTCCAGTACTTCACCTGTCGCTAAAGATGATTTCAATATCTCTGCTAAGGTCCCTGCAATTTCTACACTTGCCTCCCACATGGTCTGAGGGAACACAGTCAATTCCCTGGGGATTTATCCACCCTAATTTGCCTCAAGACAGCAAATACCTCCCCCTCTGTAATCTGTATAGGGTCCATGACCTCGCCGCTGCTTTGCCTAGCTTCTACAGACTCTGTATCCATCTCCCGAGTAAATACAGATGCCAAAAAATCCATTTAAGGTCTCCTCACCTCTTTTGGCTCCACGCATAGTTTGCCATTCTGATCTTCTGGAGGACCAATTTTCTCCCTTCCAATTCTTTTGCTCTTAACATATCTGTAGAATCTTTTGGGATTCTCCTTCACGTTATGCCATCCTTTTGCCCTTTTAATTTCTTTCTTAAGGGTTCTCATACTTAAGCATTTCAGATACTCAAGTACCTCATTTGTTTCTCCCTACCTGCACCTGCTATGCACCTCCTTTTAAACCAGGGCCTCAATTTTTCTTGAAAATTCCCTAAACCTGTTATCTTTGCCTTTTATCCTGACATCCATATAAAAGCTTTGTACAGAAAACAACCTGTCCCAATCCACACCTGCCAGATTCTTTCTTCCACCATGAAAATTGGCCTTTCTGCAATTTAGAATCTCAACCAGAGCACCTGACCTACCCTTCTCCACAGTTACTTTGAAACGAATGGCATTATGATCAGTAGATGCAAAGTGTTCCCTGCACAAATGTCTGTCACCTACCCTGTCTCATTCCCTGACAGCAGATCAAGTATCACTCACTCTATAATTGGGACTTCTCTGTACTTATTATGGAACCTTTGCTGAACATATTTGACAACCTCTAACCCATCTAGTCTTTTCACAGTATAGGAGTCCAAGTCAATATGTGGAAAGTTAAAATCATCTATCAACCTTATGTTTCTTGCAACAGTCTCTCCAAATTAGTTCCTCTAAATCCTGTGGACTCTTGGGTGGGGTGGTCTGTAATATAGCCTCATTAATGTGGTCATACCTTTCTTATTCCTCAGTTTCATCCATAAAGTCTCGCTGTAAGAGCTCTCCGGTTAGACCAGACTGAGCAGTGCCAACAACATTTTCCCTGACTGGTAACACCATACCTCCCCCTTTAATCTCCGTCCACCCTGTCTGCCGTCTCTAAAACAATGGAACCCTGGATACTGAGCTGCCGTCCTACCTTTCCTGCAAACAAGTCGCACTAATGGCTACAATATCATCATTCCATGTGTTGAATTATGCCTTGAGCTCATCTGCCTTTCCTCCAACACTTCTTGCATTAAATATACGCATCTCAGAACATTAGTCGTACCATACTCAACCTTTTGATTCCAGACCTTGTCTGAGGACTTAACAACCCATTTTAAAGACTTCCCCAAGGTCACCCATCATCTGTTGCATTCCAACAATTAAAGACCTCGCCTGGTCAATCTCTCCCTGTAACTGAGGCCTTCTCATCCTGGCAGAATCCTTGTAAATCTCCTCTGCACTCTTTCCAGCTTAACCATATTAAGTGTTCTTAATCTTTCAATCTTTCCTTTAAAAGGATGCCCAAAACTGTACATAGTACTCCAAGTGTGGCCTCACCAGTGATTTATACAACTGCAACGTAATATCCCTGCTCTAATGCCCAAATGAATACTAGCATGCTAAATGCTTTCTTTCACCACCCTGTGTACCTGTGAAGCTGCTTTCAATGGACAATGCACTTGTACTCCTAGGTCCCTCAGTTCCACTAAATTCCCCAGTGCCCTGCTGTTCATAATATGTTCCATGTCACTTTGACACCCACCCCAGACATTATTTCTTCTCCTTTCCATTGGGCAGAATGTACAAAAGCCTGAAAGCATGTCCTGCAAAGCTGAAGGACAGCTGCCATTGCACTGTTACAAGTCTATTAAATAGTTTCCTAATATGATAATTTGGACACTTGCCCTCACAGTCTACCTCATTACGATTTTGCACCTTCTTGTCTACCTGTGCAGCACTTTGACACTTTATTCTGTATTCTGTTACTGTTTTATGTTCGTCTACCTCAATGTGCCGTGGAACGATTTGATGTGTATGAACAGTATGCAGGACAAGGTTTTCATTGCACCTCAGTACATGGGACAATATTAAATCAATTAACCAATGATTTTATACACCTCTACAAGAGCCCTCATTGTTCTCCTCAACCCAAGGAAGATAGAGTCAACCTGTTCAAACTCCCTCCACAACTCAGTCCCAGCAACATCACTGGAAATCTCCTTTGCCCTTTTTCCAGTGTAAGGATATCACGGGGTTTTGCAGGGACCATTCACTTTGGACTCCCAGATCCACTCCCATCCACTACCCTCCCCCTCTATTACACACTTCCCCTGCAACTGCAACATCCTCATAAGTGAAATATTAAAAGTAGGAACTTGCATGTTCCTGTTGGACTAAAAGGCAAGGCTAACACGTTTAGGGAACCTTGGTTTTCCAGTGATGTTGAGGCCTAGGTTTAGAGGAAGGAATTACTTATCAGGTGTAGGCAATATGAATCAAATGAGGTGTTGAAGGAGTGTAAGGTGTTTAAGGGCTTTACCAAAATTATCAGCAACCTCAGGCTCAGCACTGATGCCAACAGTTTCAATCCTGATTCAAGATTCAAAGTACATTTATTATCAAAGTATATACAAAATATCCAACCTTGAGATTTGTCTGCATTCACTTTTACTTTTCTTCAGGGAAGCTGTCTTGGTCCCCTACTATTCTCCTTACACATGCTCCCCTTTGGAGACTTCATTAGAGAGCATAAACTTGATCTCCACAGTTATGCAGATGACCCCAGAACCAGGCATGGACATGACATGGGCTAGGGAGAGGAGGAACATGGAAAAACAGAGCCTCGGTCTCGAGAGAGCAGGTACATGGAACCATGGGCACATACACAGAACACAGAGTTGGGACCCTTCCTTGGAAACAGGACATAGGGCCGGGACTCACACACAGAACAGAGCACCGGGACCCCTCCTTGAGTACAGGACATAGGGCCGGGACTCATGACACCCCCGCCGTGGGGCAACGGCAAGACGGCCTGACTTACCCCACGGAGGCGAGGACAAGACAAGACATGACCCCCCATGGAGCAATGGCAAGATGGCCTGACTTACCCGACGGAGGTGAGGACAAGACAAGACAAGACATGACCCCTCGTGGAGCAACGGCAAGACCGCCTGACTTACCCCACAGAGGCGAGGACAAGACAAGACAAGACAAGACATGACCCTCCATGGAGCAATGGCAAGTCCTCCTGACTTACCCCACAGAGGTGAAGACAAGACAAGACAAACACCAAAGAACAACACAGTTCCTATCTAGCTCCAGTGATAGAACTACACTGAGGTGCAGGCGAGGGCTACAGACGAGGGCTAGAGGCAAGAGGGGCAGAGAAGGGATTCAGACAGTGGGGTAGGACAGGAATCACAGGCCGCCAGGGCCAGGACTTGACTTGGTACTCGGATGCCGCCAGGCCCAGGACTTGGACTTGGACATGGTACTTGGATGTCGCCAGAACCAGGACTTGGACGTAGTACTTGGACGTGGTACTCAGAAGCCACCAGGCCCAGGACTTGGACTTGGACATGGTACTTGGATGCCGCCAGAGCCAGGACTTGGTACTTGGAACCTCTGGGTGGTGGTGAGCTCTAGACTCGGCCCGGGAACAGTAGACAGCATTTCTTGATTCCCTCTGGCAGGTTAACTGACAGACCCACCTTGATGAGGAGACTTTGCAGGCTCGCTTCGGCGAGGTAACTGGACAGGGTTGCTCCGGTGAGGAAGGGCAAATTAGCGGCACTCGCTTCAGCAGAAACTAGGCTTGCTCTGGCCGGATGACATCGGCACACCGTACATAGAAACATAGAAACATAGAAAATAGGTGCAGGAGTAGGCCATTCGGCCCTTCGAGCCTGCACCGCCATTTATTATGATCATGGCTGATCATCCAACTCAGAACACCGCCCCAGCCTTTCCTCCATACCCCCTGACCCTCGTAGCCACAAGGACCATATCTAACTCCCTCTTAAATATAGCCAATGAACTGGCCTCAACTGTTTCCTGTGGCAGAGAATTCCACAGATTCACCACTCTCTGTGTGAAGAAGTTTTTCCTAATCTCGGTCCTAAAAGGCTTCCCCTCTATCCTCAAACTGTGACCCCTCGTTCTGGACTTCCCCAACATCGGGAACAGTCTTCCTGCATCTAGCCTGTCCAATCCCTTTAGGATCTTACACGTTTCAATCAGATCCCCCCTCAATCTTCTAAATTCCAACGAGTACAAGCCCAGTTTATCCAGTCTTTCTTCATATGAAAGTCCTGCCATCCCAGGAATCAATCTGCTGAACCTTCTCTGTACTCCCTCTATGGCAAGGATGTCTTTCCTCAGATTAGGGGACCAAAACTGCACACAATACTCCAGGTGTGGTCTCACCAAGGCCTTGTACAACTGCAGTAGTACCTCCCTGCTCCTGTACTCAAATCCTCTCGCTATAAATGCCAGCATACCATTCGCCTTTTTCACCGCCTGCTGTACCTGCATGCCCACTTTCAATGACTGGTGTATAATGACACCCAGGTCTCGTTGCACCTCCCCTTTTCCTAATCGGCCACCATTCAGATAATAATCTGTTTTCCTATTTTTGCCACCAAAGTGGATAACTTCACATTTATCCACATTAAATTGCATCTGCCATGAATTTGCCCACTCACCCAACCTATCCAAGTCACCCTGCATCCTCTTAGCATCCTACTCACAGCTAACACTGCCACCCAGCTTCGTGTCATCCGCAAACTTGGAGATGCTGCATTTAATTCCCTCATCCAAGTCATTAATATATATTGTAAACAACTGGGGTCCCAGCACTGAGCCTTGCAGTACCCCACTAGTCACCGCCTGCCATTCTGAAAAGGTCCCGTTTATTCCCACTCTTTGCTTCCTGTCTGCTAACCAACTCTCCACCCACACCAATACCTTACCCCCAATACCGTGTGCTTTAAGTTTGCACACTAATCTCCTGTGTGGGACCTTGTCAAAAGCCTTCTGAAAATCCAAATATACCACATCCACTGGTTCTCCCCTATCCACTCTACTAGTTACATCCTCAAAAAATTCTATGAGATTCGTCAGACATGATTTTCCTTTCACAAATCCATGCTGACTTTGTCCGATCATTTCACCGCTTTCCAAATGTGCTGTTATCACATCCTTGATAACTGACTCCAGCAGTTTCCCCACCACCGACGTTAAGCTAACCGGTCTATAATTCCCTGGTTTCTCTCTCCCTCCTTTTTTAAAAAGTGGGGTTACATTAGCCACCCCCCAATCCTCAGGAACTAGTCCAGAATCTAAAGAGTTTTGAAAAATTATCACTAATGCATCCACTATTTCTTGGGCTACTTCCTTAAGCACTCTGGGATGCAGACCATCTGGCCCTGAGGATTTATCTGCCTTCAATCCCTTCAATTTACCTAACACCACTTCCCTACTAACATGTATTTCGCTCAGTTCCTCCATCTCACTGGACCCTCTGTCCCCTACTATTTCTGGAAGATTATTTATGTCCTCCTTAGTGAAGACAGAACCAAAGTAATTATTCAATTGGTCTGCCATGTCCTTGCTCCCCATAATCAATTCACCTGTTTCTGTCTGCAGGGGACCTACATTTGTTTTTACCAGTCTTTTCCTTTTTACATATCTATAAAAGCTTTTACAGTCCGTTTTTATGTTGCCTGCCAGTTTTCTCTCATAATCTTTTTTCCCCTTCCTAATTAAGCCCTTTGTCCTCCTCTGCTGAACTCTGAATTTCTCCCAGTCCTCAGGTGAGCCACTTTCTCTGGCTAATTTGTATGCTTCTTCTTTGGAATTGATACTATCCCTAATTTCTCTTGTCAGCCACGGGTGCACTACCTTCCTTGATTTATTCTTTTGCCAAACTGGGATGAACATTTGTTGCAGTTCATCCATGCAACCTTTAAATGCTTGCCATTGCATATCCACCGTCAATCCTTTAAGTGTCATTTGCCAGTCTATCTTAGCTAATTCACGTCTCATACCTTCAAAGTTACCCCTCTTTAAGTTCAGAACCTTTGTTTCTGAATTAACTATGTCACTCTCCATCTTAATGAAGAATTCCACCATATTATGGTCACTCTTACCCAAGGGGCCTCTCATGACAAGATCGCTAATTAACCCTTCCTCATTGCTCAAAACCCAGTCCAGAATAGCCTGCTCTCTAGTCGGTTCCTCGACATGTTGGTTCAAAAAACCATCCCGCATACATTCCAAGAAATCCTCTTCCTCAGCACCTTTACCAATTTGGTTCACCCAATCTACATGTAGATTGAAGTCACCCATTATAACTGCTGTTCCTTTATTGCACACATTTCTAATTCCTGTTTAATACCATCTCTGACCTCACTACTACTGTTAGGTGGCCTGTACACAACTCCCACCAGCGTCTTCTGCCCCTTAGTGTTATGCAGCTCTACCCATATCGATTCCACATCTTCCCGGCTTATGTCCTTCCTTTCTATTGCGTTAATCTCTTCTTTAACCAGCAACGCCACCCCACCTCCCCTTCCTTCATGTCTATCCCTCCTGAATATCGAATACCTTTGATGACTTTGCAGACGCTCCCGCGCCGAACGGCTAAAAGCCGGAGACTATAAACTACCGGTTCAGCCGAGCGTTAATTGCCTTTAATCACCAAAGCTGAGGGACACGGGAAAACAGGGAATCAACGGTCCGGATCGTAACATAAACAAGGTAAATTTAAAGGGACCCCAATCGGGACCATGACACCCTGAAGACCCAAGCCAGCCCTTGACCCTGATTATGGCCATTCATAAGCCTTTCACCCCAGGGAGAAACATAGCATTTTGTCAGAATTGCCCTCGCTTAAAGTTACATGTGGGAATTCAGAATTATGGTGCAAACTCGAGGAATACTTTGCTTCAGTATTCACTACGGAAAAGGATATTGGCGATTGTAGGGATGACTTACAGTGGACTGAAAAGCTTGAGGATGTGACTAAACACAGTGATGATGTGTAAGTGAAAAGGGGGTTAGAGTACGGGATAGGAAGGGTTAAATGGTGTATGTGACCTGGAAAATATAGCAGGGGCGGGAACTAGACAACAGAACCGGGCACGGTTAGGATGTTGCAACTGCATGCTCATTTCTTAGAATAGAGGTGCTTACTGACCTGTACCTCTGCACGGGAAGCTATTGTGACCATGATGAAATTGCTAACCACAACGGTCACAAGCGTGGACAGGGGAAACAGGTGCTAACTGAAACCTTTTTCTCTGGATATAGATGTAACCTTGTACTCTGTGCTAGGCAGAGCTGACTGCCAGACGCTGTAGAAGCGTATGGTGGTTACCTCTCCTCGGATCAAATTAAATAAAGAATTGATCGAGCAAAAACGTGGCCTCTGAGTGTTTTCTCCAACTGAATAACGAATCGGTAAGGACAATTTGGCGAGCCAGCCAGGAGTCCCAACAGGGCCCTCCAACGACCCTGGTGTTAGTGAACTAGCGATCCACTGGACGCCGCTGAGACGGACGGGCCCACGGGGTGACTTTCCCCCGGTCCTCTTGATTGCTTGTTCCCCTCAGGGTTCCTGTTGAGCTGCTCAGCAGACTCCACGGACCACAGTCCGTAGAGGCCACGAGGGTAAGTGGTTTAAACGTTGATTGATTTCTGATAAGAGAATCTGTATGAGAAATAGTGTCTGAAAAACGGGGAGTCGGGGACTCCGAGGCCAGGGGCCGACGCGCAGTGAAATAGTGTCTGAAAAACGAGGGGGTCGGGGACTCCGAGGCCAGGGGCCGACGCGCAGTGAAATAGTGTCTGAAAAACGGGGAGTCGGGGGCTCTGAGGCTAGGGGCCGACGCGCAGTGAAATAGTGTCTGAAAAACAGGGCAGGGACTCCGAGGCCAGGGGCCGACGCGCAGTGAAATAGTGTCTGAGAAACAGGGCAGGGACTCCGAGGCCAGGGGCCGACGCGCGGTGAAATAGTGTCTGAGAAACAGGGCAGGGACTCCGAGGCCAGGGGCCGACGCGCAGTGAAATAGTGTCTGAAAAACGGGGAGTCAGGGACTCCGAGGCCAGGGGCCGATGCGCAGTGAAATAGTGTCTGAGAAACAGGGCAGAGACTCCGAGGCCAGGGGCCGACGCGCGGTGAAATAGTGTCTGAGAAACAGGGCAGGGACTCCGAGGCCAGGGGCCGACGCGCAGTGAAATAGTGTCTGAAAAACGGGGAGTCGGGGACTCCGAGGCCAGGGGCCGATGCGCAGTGAAATAGTGTCTGAGAAACAGGGCAGAGACTCCGAGGCCAGGGGCCGACACGCAGTGAAGTCGTGTCTGAGAAACAGGGCAGGGACTCCGAGGCCAGGGGCCGACGCGCAGTGAAATAGTGTCTGAGAAACGGGGAGTCGGGGACTCCGAGGCCAGGGGCCGACGCGCAGTGAAATAGTGTCTGAGAAACAGGGCAGGCACTCCGAGGCCAGGGGCCGACACGCAGTGAAATAGTGTCTGAAAAACGGGGAGTCCGGGACTCCGAAGCCAGGGGCCGACGCGCAGGATTTGTTTTGGAGGTCCGGGACCTCAATGAGGGGTTAGAATCCCCGATGAAGTATTGTGAGTATTAAAGCCTGCCGGTGCTAATAAATTGGGCAGCGGATCATTGGTAGTGATCTATTACATTTTTCTTTGAGTGTGTTACAGCAAATTGGTCAGCGGGTTAGTGGCAGTAGCCTATTACATTTTGAAGCTGGTAACCTTTCTGATTGGCGTAGGAGGGGACAGAGCGTGTAGATTAAATTGATCAGCACAGGGCAGAGCAGACGTTTGTGTGATGGAAAAGTATAGTGATTATACTCACATTTATACGGATGGTGCGAAGGAACCTGAAACAGGAGTGACAGGGTTTGGGGTGGTAATACCAGCAAAAGAAATTGGAATCAGCAGAAGAACATCTAATAAGTTAGGGGTGTTTACAGTGAAGATGCTGGCAGTGTTGGTTGTGTTGCAATGGGTGCAGAAAGCCAGACAAGCCAAAGCATTGATATGTTCAGATTCATCCTCAGTTCTAGCAAGTTTAAGGTCTTCTCACACAAACAGTCGGCAAGATGTACTTTATTAAGTCCTTCAGTTAGTTACAAGAATTGCAAATCAGGGAGGTCAGGTAAAATTTCTATGGGTTCCAGCACATGTAGGGGTGAAGGGGAATGAGAGGGTGGATGAGTTGGCAAAGAGGGCGTTAAAGAAAGAAAATGTGGAAATGCACATTAGTATCAGTAAAGCAGAAGTTAAGTGTGTAATCTGGGAAAAAGTCAACCGAATGTGGCAAGAAAGATGGGACAGGGAGGGGAAAGGGAGGCATTTATATCAAATACAAAAGAGTGTTGCAGGTACTAGGGTAGGTAATGGAAACAGAAGAGAGGAAACTGTGTGGACTAGGTTAAGGCTGGGGCATTGTGCATTAAACAAAACATTGAAAATGATAGGGAAACACCAGACAGGATTGTGTGAGGAATGTTAGGAAGAGGAGTCAGTAGAACATGAAGTTTTGTGTTGCAGGAAGTATGGGATACAGAGAGAGATGAGAAATAAATTAAGGGAGTTGGGGATGCAGGAATTCACATTAAAAGGGTTGCTGGGCATGGGTGAGAGAGCACAAGTCCGGGTATTTTTAGCGTTTTTAAGGGGTACAGGGGTTTTTTTATAGAATGTGACGAATAAACAGGAATAGGATACTAGGATGGTCAAAGATGGGAGGGTGAAGTGTAGGTTTGTGTGTGTGTGTGTGTGTGTGTGTGTGTGTGTGTGTGTGTGTGTACGTGCGATTGGGTGAAGGGATTTAGAATATATGTCCAGTGCACATTCCGGAGCAGAGGGTGGCGGTAATGCACCATTAAGCTGGATGCCAACCGCCGTAAAACAAGATACAGAGAGAGAGAGAGCAGACGTTTGGCCAAACACAGGGGAAGTGGCTCTCCCCTGCAGTCCATCCGGATGCTGTAGAAACGTTTTAGGTACATTTGTGAATTATTTGAAATCTCGCTTTTCTACCATTGACTGAGTTGGGGTCGCCTCGCACGCGAGTACTGCAGTAAAAGAATCGGGGAGGGGCGGGTGATACTTCACTGAAACTGCATCCAGCCTTAGACCGGTTGTCAAGAGGGGAGATCCCCCACGCGAAGGGCAGGAACTTGAAGTGGATGCGGGAGTAAAGTGATAAACATGGGTTAGACTTTGGATAAAGGGGACATTACCACCCCACTCAGAAAGATGTGTAAGGAGAATCCGGAGCTAGAAAAGAATCTAAGGCGTCTTAGTGCGCGCTTAAATAAAAGATTGGCGGGGGGGGGGTGGAAATTGACCGTTGGGGGAACTTGGGACCTGGACAAATGCAAAAAAAGCAGTGACTGAAGCCTGGAAGCAAAATTGCTCTCAATAATGGAAAAATTTGATTACGAAGTGGGTAAAAGTAGCGGACAGATTAAATGAGAGTTCCAGACAGACATCCTGGGAAGAAAATGCTTTAAAAAAAACCAAAACAACAAGCAGACAATACAATTCATAAAATAAAGAATCCAAAGACAAAGCTTGTGGAGAGTACAATAGGGAAAATCCAAGAGAGTTTTGAAACATATTATCGAGAGCTGTACTCCCAACCCCGGGCCCCCAATGAGCCCTATATAGACAGTGTATTGAATTTTTTAGATCTACCTAAACTTACAGATTTACAAAATGAAAGTTTATTAGAACCAGTAACTGTCAAAGAACTGAACGTGGCCATCTCTAGGTTAAAGGCTGGAAAGTCCCCGGGTTCTGATGGGTTTACCTCAGAGTGGTACAAGTCCCTGAAGACACAGTTAGCCCCATTACTACTTAACACCTTTAATTGGATCTTGCAGAGAGGAGAAACTCCACCTTCCTGGAGAGAAGCGATTATTTCAGTTATTCCTAAAGAGGGTAAAGATAAACTAGAATGTGGCAATTATCGGCCAATTAGTGTTCTTAATTTAGATTACTAACTATTTACATCTATATTAGCGCGCAGATTGGAAAAGCCTGGCCTAATCCATTTAGACCAGACTGGATTTATTCAACAAAGACAAACACAGGACAACATAAGGAGAACTCTGCATATATTAGAACAGGTTAATAAGAACGAGACAGAGACAATGGTAGTAGGATTGGACGCTGAGAAAGCCTTTGATTCGGTTAGTTGGGCATTCCTATACAGAGTGCTAGGAAGATTCGGCTTTCAAGAAAAGTTTATTAAAGTAATTCAGACTCTATATGACAGCCCTACAGCCCGAATTAAGATAAATGGGGACCTCTCTGACTCCTTCATCTTAGAGAGAGGCACTAGACAGGGATGCCCAATTTCTCCTCTCCTTTTTGCGCTATATATTGAACCGCTTGCCCAACTAATAAGACAGAGCGAAATCGTAAAAGGTATCAAGGTGGCAGGGATTGAACAGAAAGTGGCGTTATTCGCAGATGATGTTTTGGTCTATCTGAGTGAACCAGAAAAATCATTTATAGGATTGTTTACACTGTTGGATGACTTTGGGAAAATATCAGGTTATAAAATAAATGTAAAGAAAACGCAGGTTATGTCCCTAAATTAGACACCATCCAAAAAATTGCAGGATACATATGATCTTAAGTGGGAAGCTAAATCATTAAAATATTTAGGAATAACCCTGCCGAAGGATATTTCAACACTGTCACAGGTAAATTATGGGCCATTAATCTCAGAGATAAAAGCAGATATGCATAGATGGAATCTTATCCCCTTTTTAAGTTTAAATTCAAGGATAAATACTAAAAAAATGAATATTCTTCCTCGGTTATTGTATCTTTTCTGTACTTTACCGGTGGAGGTGGCTGATAATCAATTCAGGGAATGGGACAAATGGATTTCCCGCTTCATTTGGCAAGGAAAGAAACCTAGAATTCGATATAACACCTTACAGTTAGGGAAGGAAGGAGGAGGTATGGTTCTTCCTTGCCTGCGAAATTATTTTTATGCTTCACAGATAACCCCTCTGTTATATTGGTGTAATAGGGAATATAAGGCTAGATGGAAGGAAATAGAATTTGGATTAGTTGACAGTTTTCCTCTTCAGGCCTCAATAGCTGACAAAGGATTGATGGCCCAGTTGGAAAAATTTAAAAACGCTTGGATAAATCTTACATTAAAAGTATGGCAGAAGGTGGTTAATTCATGTGGAATTAATAACATGTTAAAACTCTTTAGATGGTGTGCATATGATACCGAATTCCTTCCTAACAGAGGAGATAAAAGATTTCAGCTATGGATAAAGAAAGGTCTTACAACCTACCTCTCATTTATAGATAAAAGAGTATTACAAAGTTTCCAAATCCTGCAGGACAAACATGGCCTAGAACATAATGACTTTTTTAGGTACCTTCAAGTACGAAACTATGTTAACCAGAGTTGTAGATATACAGACCTATCAACAGTAGAATTAGAATTTTTCAAGATTCTGAATTCGGCTTGCAGTTCAATACCTAGTAAGTCAGTTTCTCGATTATATAATGCACTCTCCCATGCTAAAAATGTAAATACACTGTATATTAAAGAGAAGTGGGAGAAAGAAGGGTTGGTACTTTCAGAGGAGGCTTGGGGGAAAATCTGCAGCTTTCAATGGTCCTCGACTAATTCTTTGACTTGGAGAGAACATTGTTGGAAAAATATTATAAGATACTTCAAGACCCCATATCAGGAAAAATATAAAGATACAATGTGATGTGTTGGAGAAGGTGCGGCTCCAAGGAGGCAAATCATTTTCATATTTTTTGGGATTGCCCTAAATTAAGTCTATTTTGGGAAGGTATTCATAGAACATTAGTTAAGGTACTTAGGTCCCAGATATCTCTGAACTTTGAGACGCTCTATTTGGGGCATGTATTGTTTCTTGAACAGAAGGAAGATATAAAGTTGCTGCAGGCCCTCTTAGCGGCAAGTAAGAAATCAATCACTAGAAAATGGCTAAATCCAATACCACCTACATTAGAAGATTGGTATGAAATTATCTTGGAAATATTTAAAATGGAAAAGTTGACTTACTCCCTGAGAACTCAAAAAGAAAAATTTTATCAAATCTGGAATAAATGGATTGAATATATAACCCCAATGCGAGCAGACTTTAGATGACTCTCCTAGTGATTTATACTGCTCTTCTCATCAACACAGTAATATTGCTAACGTAAGCACCCCTAGTCTAAATGTTTGTTTTTTTTTGTTTTCTTTTGGAAAATAGAGAATTAACACAGGTAAAGGGAAAGATTTGGGAAAGGGATAAAAAAATGAAAAAATTAAGTAAATAAGTACATAGGGATTGGATAATTATGTCTGCGGGCAGAAGCAAGCATGAACAAATTAGGATATAAACACCTACAATGGTTGCTACATAGGCTTATATACAACATTTTGGACCAGTGGAAATGGTCCAGAAGGGTTATATGGAAACTATTATTACAATTTTTCTTAACAACTAATTCCATTACTTAGCCTAATAGGTTAGATTTACCACAGTACATTATTATCTATTTAAATGTTTATTTTCCTTTTATATCATCTCAATGTGTACTTAAGAATGTATAAATAATTGTAGTTTTATACATATAAAAAAATGGAAAAGGTTATATGTGTGAAAAAAGTACATGATATTTGTGAATTCCTTATCCAAATAAAAATAAAATTAAAAAAAGACGAAACATCCTTATTACTGATGATCAGGGCTAAGTCCCACCATATATGGTTTTAAAAAGGCCTTATGTGAATTATTTGATAAACAACAAATTAAATCAACTGGGAAAGGTGCACCTTTGGATATGTCAGGGCTGCAGCTTTTATTTGACACCGGCGAAGAAACCGACAATGAGGATGTAATAGTTCCTTCAGCCCCTGCAGAAATCCCACTTCCTACCCCACCCGGTTTACCAAATCCTTCAGGTCAGGTCTCGAAACCACCCCCATATTCTCCTATCCCCACATCAACTCCCGTGACGGCCCCCGTCCCGGCATCCTCCATACATCCCGGGATTATTACTAATGGCGGATCAGGTACCCCACAATTTTCAGACTATGTTGTTACCCAAACTCGCTGGCGGACCACACAGCACTCCCAGATTCCACTCCCAAAGCCCCGGCCGAAGCGCAACGCGGTGGCTCGCCCAGCTGATGGACTGTTGGGCGATGGTCCCACCCTGGACCCCCAGGACCCTGATGATCCAGACCCCAACTCTAATTTTGATCATGATTCCGGGAATGACTGGCCTCCGTTGACCCGACAATTCCCACTTAGGACTGTGCAACAGCGGTTTTGGCACAAACACACGGAGACCAACGCCGTCCGGTTGCCTACTATTCTGTAGCCTTGGACCCAGTGGCCCAGGGCTTTCCCCCGTGTACTAAAGCATTACCCGCCGTCTACAGCATGGTCACGGCAGCTGCTAATATCACCCTTCAGCAGCCAGTAACAGTTTATACCTCCCACATGATGATGGCGCTGCTCACTACCCACAGTACCCAACAGTTTACCCAGGCCCGCCTTAATCGATACGAGATTGCCCTCCTTCAGAACCCTCTCCTTACTTTTGAATATTGCTCTGCTATCAATCCAGCGTCCTTTTTACAGGAGCCACCGACACCCCTAACCAACCCCCCTAACTCTTGCATAGAACTTAACTACTTTCTTACCTCCCCCCGACCTGACCTTTCTGACCATGCACTACCCAACCCTGACCTCTTTTCGTGGATGGATCCTCTTCAATCTCCCCTGCAGGCGACCGGGTGGCTGGCTACGCTGAGATATCCCCCTCCCAGACCTTAGAAGCAGCAGCCCTTAAACCTCCCGTTTCGGCCCAGAAGGTGGAATTGTTCGCCCTTACTAGGGCTTGCATTTTAGCCTCGGGAGTCAGTGCAAATATATGTACGGACTCCCGCTATGCCTTTGGCGTCGCCCATGACTTCGGGTCCCTCTGGGCGCAGCGCGGATTCCAGACCTCGACGGGCAAACCTATTGCCAATTCTGATTATATCTCCAATTTAGTTAAAGCCATACTGTTGCCTTCCAAATTGGCAATTATCAAATGCGCTGCCCATTTAACAGACGCCTCCTCGGTGACCCAGGGTAACTCCCGCGCCGACGCGGCAGTGAAACAGGCGTCCCTACTTGGCCCCTAGGAAGTGAGCACAGAACAGCGTGCATTGCTATCACGCAGGCCCCCTAATGGTCCTGAAATATCCACCATTTTTTGCAGTCCCAGGGGGACGCCCCTGAGGCTGAGATTGACCTGTGGTGCGACCACAATTGCGTTCAAGACTCTGTAACGCGTCTCTGGCAGACACTAGCGGGACAAATATGTGCCCCAGATGCATGGTTACCCCTTCTTGTCGATAAACTGCACACTGATACACATCTGGGCAAGGAGGGAATGTGTGCGATATTGCTAAGAACCTGATGGAGCCCTAACATGCAGGAGGCAGCAAAGGATAGAGCCAGGCGATGCCTAATCTGCCAGAAGGTAAACCCTGGAAAATCTTTCAAATGCGAAAGAGGCCGGACTCCACTTCCAGGAGGGCCTTTTGAAGTGTTACAAATGGACTTTATTGAGCTGCCTCCAGTACACTGTTACAAATATTGCTTGGTGATAGTAGATGTGTTTAGCAGATGGATAGAGGCTTTTCCGACCACCAATAACAAAGCAAGTACGCTGGTTAAGATACTGGTAAAGGACATCATCCCACGATTTGGAATCCCCTGTCACTTGTCTTCAGACAATGGGCCGCACTTCATTGGAAAGATCAATAAGGAACTCTGTGAATTACTAAAGATAGACCAGCAGTTCCATTGCTCCCACTACCCTGTAGCGGCAGGACTGGTGGAAAGGGTTAATGGGATACTAAAGGGCAAATTGACTAAACTAACCCTAGAGACCGGACAGAACTGGTTGAAAGTGCTTCCGCTGGCATTATATCATATGTGGATCACTCCCCAGATTGGGAGAGGACTAACCGCAGCAGAGAGAGTTTATGGACGACCTGGCAGGACTCCCTGGGACAGTGACAGACCTCCCCCTCCCGTAGTGGATTTACAAGTAATGGGACAAAAATTACAGGACTATTGTAGGCAATTAACTCTCTCTTTGAAGTTCCTCCATACTCAGGTTGTGGAAGCCTATAAGGAAGGAGCAAACGACAGCGACTGGCCTAACCCCGAACCTGGCGACTGGGTGCGGATCCGAGACTGGGAAAGACCAAAGTTGGGACCACGGTGGAAGGGACCGCACCAGGTCCTCCTGAAGACCCCTTCAGTGGTCAAGGTGGAAGGACAAGAGCGTTGGATCCATCTGAGGGACTGCAAATGCTGGGATCCAGAATTACCAGGAACTATGAAGGACTAAAAGAGTACTGATAATTGTACTAAGATTGTCCCCGGTGTATGATCGAACTTTGTCTTTTTGGAGTGCCACAGCCCTAAAACCGTGCCCGGGGGGATGGAAGGTAGGATAACTTTGATTGTTTGTATCCTTTTAGGGATAGTAGGAACTATGGGTAGGGTCAGGGGACGAGTACATACCTGCGATATAGAGCGGGAAAATAGGGTATATCATCTCTGTAGTCAGGATATTCTGATGTCTGAGGGTGACGGGGATGATGAATTAAGGGAATGGAACATTACCAAGATCAACTACTGTACCGGAAGGCTTGAGCAACCAGACTGCTGGCTGGTCCTGGACGGAAGGAACTCTTGGGTCCTCCCTTGTCGGTACCGAAACTGAAGGTTTGATTTTGAATGCAGGAGGAACCGAATGCAGAACCAACTAGAAAACAAGTCCTATAAAGGAAGGTGTTCCCGGGGAGTCCTAAAAAGGACCTCAACATCCTTAGTGGGCTCAAAGAGGGACACCTTGAGAAAAAAAGGGAATTGGGGTTTCACCGAAAGCTCCACGCTTGGAAGGCCCCCCCCCCCCCCCCCCCGGGATATATCAGTGAAAATTACTTTCAAAAGGTACATAAACGATTATTTGGAACCATTATCGTCTGTTATCCTCCCCCCTACGAGTGTCTCCTCCCTATTCGCTACCTTCCCGCACTGGGACTACACCTGCCAACCTTTCCGGTGCGCCCCCCCACAACAGTACCCTGCCTAAGGAAGGGAGGGTGAAACTTACCTATGACCCCACCAAGGCCCCTGTGGCAGACTATTTCCTCCGGCTAACATTACATGGACAAGTAGTGACCACCATTACAGTATGGAATGATTAGAGGGAGACCTCTGGTGGAAGGGCAACCCCGAACCCCCGCAGGGAGGCCCAGGCTATGAGAACTGTTACACCGGGACAGAATGGGGATGCTCCGACATTTTTGCCTGCACACCCCTCGCCTGCCTATATGATGTCTGCGAAAGAAGTCAATGTCGCCCCTCGAACAAAGGGCAGAGCATCACCTGTACCTGTAGTAAGTCGAATTGTGTGCCCCCGTCCCGGGGAGAACACCTTCTATGCGGAGAAGGAAACCGCAAACACCTCCGAGTCTACAACCACCTGTTCCCCCGTCCAGACTACATCGAGGGGACCAAACGGGCCTCCTGTCCTCCCGGTAAAAGCCCAAGTGCCTGGAAGGACCATGGGTATCTGATGACAGCCAAGGGACGTACTGAAACCATGTTCACTTCTCAGCGGTATTTCTTCTTCTACAATGGCACGGCCACCAATTTCCTGGAATACCCCTATCCTTCGTCAGTGGCCTATGGCACCTTCTTCCCCACTGTGGTTCCCTGCCCAGGGGCCTGGGGGCCCCTGGCACCGCCACCTGCAAGACTTAAGAGAGAGGTTTCCTAAGAGTTCTGCGCGGACTACTGGAAACTGACTACCCTCACCCCGGGACAAGTGGCTGGGTATGGAGCGGCCGGCTTTTTCTCCCTAAGGGCTTCTGGAGCAGTCATGGCAGCCCACAATAGGAACTACTTAGCTTGCGGCCTCACAGGTCTTGGAAACGCTACCCGGGGGGCATTAAAGCTCATAACAGACAACCTTAGCCAACTACGCCTCTGCTCCATGCAGAACCGTTATGCCTTTGATTATCTCCTTGCGAGGGAAGGTGGGGTATGTGTTATCGTAAAAGACCAATGCATAATGGGCCTGGACGATGCCACTGCAAACATAACACACTATGTGAACCAAATAGATGAACAATTAGGATCAATTAAGGAAGGAATAGGCTGGGGAGGATGGGGAAACTGGGGATTAGGAGTATGGAAGGACTGGTTGATTAATGGTGCCATCTATGCACTAACCACTATCATAGGAATCTTTGTCTGTATTGCCGTAGTAAAGTGTGTTCTGAACCGAATGATGGCCTCCCTAGGGGACTTAATGCCTGCAAAACCAATGATGGTAGTGAACCTTATAGAAGCCGGTGAGCTGCTTGAACTGATACCTGAGGATTTCCATGATATTGGTGATCATCATTGAGATGATAAAAGGAGGGAATGTGTAAGTGAAAAGGGGGTTAGAGTACGGGATAGGAAGGGTTAAATGGTGTATGTGACCTGGAAAATATAGCAGGGGCGGGAACTAGACAACAGAACCGGGCACGGTTAGGATGTTGCAACTGCATGCTCATTTCTTAGAATAGAGGTGCTTACTGACCTGTACCTCTGCACGGGAAGCTATTGTGACCATGATGAAATTACTAACCACAAACCGTCATAAGCGTGGACAGGGGAAACAGATGCTAACTGAAACCTTTTTCTCTGGATATAAATGTAACCTTGTACTCGTGCTAGGGAGAGCTGATTGCCAGACGCTGTAGAAGCGAATGGTGGTTACCTCTCCTCGGATCAAATTAAATAAAGAACTGATTGAGCAAAAACGTGGCCTCTGAGTGTTTTCTCCGACTGAATAACGAATCGGTAAGGACTATGAAGGTACAGCATATAGATGTAGTGCATATGGATTTCAGCAAGGCATTTGACAGGGTACCCCATGCAAGGCTTATTGAGAAAGTAAGGAGGCATAGGATCCAAGGGGACCTTACTTTGTGGATCCAGGATTGGCTTGCTCACAGAAGACAAAGACCAGTTGTAGACGGGTCATATTCTGCATGGAGGTCGGTGACCAGTGGTGTTCCACAGGGATCTGTTCTGGGACCCGTACTCTTTGTGATTTTTATAAATTACCTGGATGAAGAAGTGGAGGAATGGGTCAGTAAATTTGCTGATGACACAAAGGTTGGGGGTGTTGTGGATAGTGTGGAGGGCTGTCAGAGGTTACAGGGGGATATTGATAGGATGCAAAACTGGGCTGAGAAGTGGAAGATAGAGTTCAACCCAGATAAGTGTGGGGTGGTTCATTTTGGTAGGTCAAATATGATGGCATAATATAGTCTGAATGGTAAGACTCTTGGCAGTGTGGACAATCAGAGGGATCTTGGAGTCCGAGTCCATAGGACACTCAAAGCTGCTGCGCAGGCTGACTCTGTGGTTAAGAAAACACACGGTGCATTGGCCTTCATCAATCATGGGGTTGAGTTTCAGAGCCGAGAGGTAACGTTGCAGCTATATAGGAACCTGGTCAGACCCCACTTGGAGTACTGTGCTCAGTTCTGGTTGCCTCACTGCAGGAAGGACGTGGAAACCATAGAAAGGGTGCAGAGGAGATTTACAAGGATGTTGCCTGGATTGGGGTGCATGCCTTCTGAGAATAGATTGGGTGAACTTGACCTTTTTTCCTTGGAGCAACGGAAGATGAGAGGTGACCTGATAGAGGTGTACAAGATGATGAGAGGCATTGATCGTGTGGATAGTCAGAGGCTTTTTCCCTGGGCTGATATGGAAAGCACGAGAGGTTACAGTTTTAAGGTGGTTGGAAGTAGATACAGAGGAGATGTCAGGGGTAAGTTTTTTTTATGCAAAGAGTGGTGAGTGTGTGGAATGGGCTGCCAGCGATGGTGGTGGAGGCGGTTACGATAGGGTGTTTTAAGAGACTCCGGGACAGGTACATGGAGCTCAGGAAAATAGAGGGCTAAGGATAACCCTTGGTAATTTCTAAGGTAAGGACATGCTCAGCACAGCTTTGTGAGCCGAAGGGCCTGTATTGTGCTGTAGGTTTTCTCTGTTCTATGTTCTTAGATGGATGAGAGGATTTCCACAAGTCTAATGATTTACAGAAGTGTGCCACTGCAAAATGCCCTTTCACCAGCCCAAATGCTGATGGGTTGACACACACACTAACCTTCCAAGGCATGAAAATGTAACGGTCTTTGCCCCACTGACCTCCCGTTGCCCAGGGTGAATAGCCGTCAACCCCGCCAAACAGTGCAATTGCTTTGGTGCGGATAAGGTGTGAGTTGCCCAATGATCAGCCATGACACAAATATGAAACAATATACTAAGTGTGAGTAAAGAATTATACTTTATAGCAAATTTTTGGTGATGGGTCAGTAGAAACAACTGCAAGAAAAGGCGCCACATAAGTAACTTATCAGTCTTGTGCACATAATATTTTAATACGTTGGAGCTCACGCCTCCGATTCCATCCACAACGTCCTTCCGAGACTCCGGCCACCCTCCGAACCCCCGAGGTCCGGTGTCCGCTGTCCTGGAACCGCCGTCCGTTCCTCACACGTCCGTCCTCTCTGCTCGCCTCCCGAAAAAGCCCGCGCTCCTCAACTCAGCACACATATACAAGATAACAGAACATGACTTCCATTGGCTAACGAATGAATACAATTTCCATTATCACACTGTATAACCCAAACATTGCAGTTACAGAGAACCCCTTGTTCAGCAGTTAACATTACGAGAAGCCATTTTAATATAACACTTCAGAGAAGCCATTTTGGTAATAAGTGATCAACAGTTAACACTCCATCTAGTATACTGAGAGCCCTACAAAAATATGTTGACACCTACAGGAACACACAAGGTCAAACTGGCTAAAGTGAAAGTAACATCTGCCGGACGATGCTGAGGATGTTCTACGAGTCTGTGGTGGCCAGTGCTATCTTGTTTGCTGTTGTGTGCTGGGGCAGCAGGCTGAGGGTAGCAGACACCAACAGAATCAACAAACTCATTCATAAGGCCAGTGATGTTGTGGGGATGGAACTGGACTCTCTCACGGTGGTGTCTGAAAAGAGGATGCTGTCCAAGTTGCATGCCAGCTTGGACAATATCTCCCATCCACTACATAATGTACTGGTTGGGCACAGGAGTACATTCAGCCAGAGACTCATTCCACCGAGATGCAACACAGAGTGTCATAGGAAGCCATTCCTGCCTGTGGTCATCAAAGTTTACAACTCCTCCCTTGGAGGGTCAGACACCCTGAGCCAATAGGCTGGTCCTGGACTTACTTCCTGGCACAATTTACATATTACTATTTAACTATTTATGGTTTTATTACTATTTATTATTTATGGTGCAACTGTAACGAAAACCAGTTTCCCCCGGGATCAATAAAGTATGACTATGACTATGAAAGAAAAAGAGAAATGGTATCATGTAAAGTCTACTAAAAGTGTACCAGTTCTGAAGCCCAGAAATCAAACTCGAATCCCAGTTCACAATTCTGGAACTTGGTCCATGTCAGGATACGTGCAAGAGGAAGTCACTCCAAATTCTTACCAGGATGAGAGGTGACCTGATAGAGGTGTACAAGATGACGAGAGACATTGATCATATGGCTAGTCAGAGACTTTTTCCCAGGGATGAAATGGCTATCACGAGAGGGCACAGTTTTAAGGTGCTTGGAAGTAGGTACAGAGGAGATGCCAGGGGGAAGTTCTTTATGCAGAGATTGGTGAGTGCATGGAATCGGCTGCCGGCGATGGTGGTGGAGGTGGATACAATAGAGTCCTTGAAGAGACTCCCGAATAGGTACCTGGAGCTCAGAAAAACAGAGGGCTATGGGTTACCGACAGGGGGGTGGTGGTGTTCAAGTTCAACAGTGCGCGACAGAGAATGAGGAAAGGTGCAGCTGACTCATATCGTCAAATCATATCGTTTCCTCGCGGCCCAGTGGTTGGGGACCACTGTTTTACAGGACTGGTAAGTGGTGGAATGCACTGCCAGGGGTGGTGGTCAGCTAGATTTTCAGCAGTATCCAAAGTGATATACCTGTTATTGAGGGGAACAGCCACGGGTATTCTCTGTTCTGTCTGTCTTCTTGATCAATCTCCTGGCATTAAGCCAGGTACCTGCCTCCTGCAACTTAAGGGTGACTGCCTCTCTGAAGCTCTCATCTATCATCTCCTCATTCTCCCATATCAACCGAAGGTCATCCAGTTGCAGCTCCAGTTCCCCAACACGGTCTCTAAGGAGGTGCAGCTGGATGAACTTTACACTGATGCAATTATAAAGTGCACTGGAGGTCTCACAGAACTCCCAAATCTGGCATGAAGAACACACCACTGACCCTGGATCCATTCTCACTACTCTGGCCAGGCCTAACAGACAAGGAATGAAAGCAACTCACCAGAAACTCACCTTAGCCTCCACCTCTTCTTGCCAAAGCCTCTAGCTCCCCACTCTAACCCTATCCACACATATGATGACCACTCAGCTGAAACTTCACTTCTTTTGAAAGACCTTTGTGAAGTACCTGATAAACTACGATATTTGAAGACCACTGAAAAGTTCCTTCTTCTACTTCGAGTCATGTTTAATGCACTTCAATTCCCCTCCAAAATAAAAATTAAGCAATATCAAAAAGTCTATTGCTTTTCAGAAAGTCAGATCTGCACTTCTATGCATTACGGTGGCAGTATATCCGAGCCAACTTTCCACGTTAACTGTGTCTGTCCTAAAGATCTCAATTTAGCAATTGATGTTTCCTTTGCACCTCATAGGAACTGCATTGAAACAATCTATGCGGCACTGTTTGTTGACAAGTGCACTCCCTACAAATGCCTGCATCATGCACAGTAATTCTGAACGAGGAATTATCCAACCAATTACGTCCAATATGTAAACGTGGAAGTATAACTTCTTCCCACCTTTTATAACCATCTCCTAATTGAGCTCTCCCCATCCTCTGATTTTTATACCAATGCCATCCTTTTCCTTACCCCAACTTTGTTACCACAGTGATCAAATGGAGTTTTTAATTAGAAACATAGAAACAACACAATCCAGGCCCTTTTGCCCACAATGCTGAGCAGAACATGTACTTACTTTAGAAATTACCTTGGGTAACCCATAGCCCTCTGTTTTTCTGAGCTCCATGTACCTGTCCAGGAGTCTCTTCAAAGACCCTATCGTATCCGCCTCCACCACCATAGCCGGCAGCCCATTCCACGCACACACCAATCTCTGAGTAAAGAACTTCCCCCTGGCATATCCTCTGCACCTACTTCAAAGCACCTTAAAACTGTGCCCTATCGTGACAGCCATTTCAGCCCTAGGAGAAAGCCTCTGACTATCCACGTGATCAATGTCTCTTGTACACCTCTATCAGGTCACCTCTCATCCTCCATCACTCCAAGGAGAAAAGGCCAAGTTCACTCAACCTATTCTCATAAGGCATGCTCCCCAATCCAGGCAGCATTCTTGCAAATCTCCTCTGCACCCTTTCTATAGTTTCCACATCCTTCCTGTAGTGAGGTGACCAGAACTGAGCACAGTACTCCAAGTGGGGTCTGACCAGTGTCCTGTACAGCTGTAACATTACCTGTCGGCTTCAAAACTCAGTCCCACGGTTGATGAAGGCCAATGCACCGTATGCCTTCTTAACCACAGATTCAACCTGCCCAGCAGCTTTGAGTGTCCCATGGAGTCGGACCCCAAGATCCCTCTGATCCTCCACACTGCCAAGTGTCTCACCATTCATTCTATATTCTGCCATCATACTTGACTTACCAAAATGAACCACATCACACTTGTCTGGGTTAAACTCCATTTGCCACTTTTCAGCCAAGTTTTGCATTCTACCGATGTCCCGCTGTAACCTCTGACAGCTCTCCACACTATCCACAACACCACCAACTTTGTATCCTTCACTAACCCATCCCTCTATTTCCTCATCCAAGTCATTTATCAAAATCACAAAGAGAAGGGATCCCAGGACAGATCCCTGAGGCACACCACTGGTCACCAACCTCCATGCAGAATATAACTCGTCTACAACCACTCTTTGCCTTCTGTGAGCATGCCAATTCTGGATCCACAAAGCAAGGTCCCCTTGGATCCCATGCCTCCTTACTTTCTCAATGAGCTTCGCATGGGGTACCTTATCAAATGCCTTGTTGAAATCCATATACACTACACCTACTACTCTACCTTCATCAACACGTTTGGTCACATGCTTAGAAAATTTAATCAGGCTCGTAAGGCACAACGTGCCTTTAACAAAGACATGCTGACTATTCCTGATCATATTATGCCTCACCAAATGTTCATAAATCTTGCCTCTCGGGATCTTTTCCATCAACTTACCAACCACTGAAGTAAGACTCACTAGTGTAAGACTCTTGGGCCATCTCTATTCCCTTTCTTGAATAGGGGAACAACATCTGCAACCTTCCAATCCCCCGGAATCTCCCCCATCCCCATCGATAATGTAAAGATCATTGCTTCAGGCTCAGCAATCTCCTCCCTCGCCTTCCACAGTAGCCTGGGGTACATCTCGTCCGATCCCAGAGACTTATCCAACTTGATGCTTTCCAAAAGCTCCAGCATGATGAAGGTTAAGGGTGTTGGGAAAGTAAGAAATGATTCTCTGATTCTGGTAAATAGCGGGTTAAAATTAGGTGCCGGCTTGTGTATGCTCGGTTCTGTGAAAAGTTGGAGAGACTGTCCTTGACTGAAAAAAAACTGCCTTCAGTGTTTTTGTTTTAACAACTCACAGCTGTCCCTTTGAGAACGATCTGTGGGCTGTATTCACACATGCTGCATACATCATGTCTTATGAGTTCACATATTGATCTATGTTCCCACCTTTTGTCTATCCAAGTTTCACTGATAAGGCAAGAATTTGTCTGTAATTAAAACCCGTGATTTAGTGTACTCTCTTATCTAATTAATTAAGTTTGCTCTAACTGACTTGGCAGTAATATCATGGTAACTAAGTGTTCTTTGTCTGTTAGTCCTATAAATTGTAGCATTCCAGCTTGTTAAATCAGAAGCTTGTTTGAGCTGCCAGAGAGACAGGTAGAAACTCTGTCTCTTTGATGTTCGGCTTCAGTTTTCTCGCTGGCTGAGCTCGAACAATAATCTAGTGAAAAGGTTAAAGTAAAGACTTGTGTGTGGTGTGATTATTTGGTCCGGCAAAACTTAAGTTTACATTTGGTACCGTGACTCGGATCCCAACATAGGGAAAGTCCCTACGGGCTGAATAAGTGACGGGGGATTCCGGGTGAGTGTAAACGGGCGGTAGGCGCCCCGAGGTATTTTACCTCTGACCGTCCCTTCCACTCATTCGAAAAACTCCTGCCCCTCGCCCCAAGGAACCTGTACCTTGACAGGATCCAGCGAACCACCCGGACCAGGAGAATAAGGTAAGCAGTTGTTTTTTAAGTGTTAAGGTCTGAGGTGCTGTAGAATTGGGCAACAGGTCTCTGACCTGGTCAATTGAACTGTATAATTGAGTTGACTTAACTAATTGGGTAATGGGCAGGGAAAGGGCCCAGTCTATTTGTATAATTGGGCAACAGGTCCTTGGCCTGGTTGATTGAGTCAACTTAATTAATTGGGCAATGGGTCTCTGGCCTGGTTGATTAAGCTGTATAATCAGCACAGGATGGGGCAGACTTTGGATACAGCAGGCAAGGGAACTCCCTTGCAGTCTGTGTGTGAACAAAAGCCAGATGAGGAAAAGGATCTCTGGATGTTAAGTGCAGCACTGACTAAGAAACTAGGAAAGGCTGTGTGGCCATTAGGGGGAACTTAGGACATAACCTCTTGTGAACAAGCAGTAAATTTAATTTGAAAAAGAATTGTGGTAAAAAGTGGAAATTATTGATTTAAGAATGAAAAGATAAAGCTGATACCAAATGGAATAGTACTTTACTGGCCAGCTGGAGGAACAATGCCTGTGATAAAAGGATGTAGCGGTACGTATATCAAAAGGAAATCCCAAGAGTCGGGAAAATTAAAGGCGGAGTGCGAATGGGTAGAAGGGAGAAGAAAGAGAGAACGAGAAACAAAGAAAACAGGCAAAGGCAGAGCAGATATGGACAGACAGGAAGGTTTAAGATCAGCAGTGTGGCGCGTGAGATCTAGGGCTAATATGGGATCCCGAACGCATGTCTGGCATACCGACCCTATTTGAGGACAGTGACCGCGATGAGGATTGGGCACCCACCGTATCCACCTTACCAGGGGCCAAGTGCACCCAGTGCTCCCAAACCCTAATTCTCCCAGTACTTAGATACAGTGGCCGCTCGGGTAAAACTGCGGCGGCAGGGAAGGGGAGGCTCTTTGTACCCTGAGATCCAGGAAGGGAATACAGAGGATTATTCCGAGACAGGGAGGGAAGAATCCAATAAAAACCCCAGAGTTAACGGCTCCACAAAGACAATTGCCCACCCGAATGCTGTCCAGTCCACGAGCAGCCGAGGAGCGACAGCTCTCAGTAATTCCTGTGTATGCATCCTGGAAGCCTCAAGAACTGATAATGATCATAAATCAGGCCCCAGACGGAAAAGAACAACCAGCACAGTTTGCTCAATATGTCCGCAGTATAATGCGTGTATAATGTGTATAATGCAACCCCACAAGATTTATTCGGTCTCCGCAGCATGATTCTTTCAGCTGATGAGGGGCGGAAATGAAGGCAGAATTAAGATCTGAAACCTATCAGGAGTTACAGGTGGGAATCCACAATGAGAATGGACAGACAGACCAGATTTATTCAAGCCTAGGAGAGGGCTCTCCAACAACCTGTAAATATCACTGAAGTACTTATACATATATGATTACTTGAATGCAAACCGAAGCCCGAGAAATCGGGAGCGATTTGTGGCCTGCTACGTCACTTTCGCAGGAGACCAAGCCTTTAAATAGTGGGAATCCGTCCCCCCCCCCAGTTTAATGCCTTGTTGCTTCAATGCTTACCAATTAAGTTAGCCAACATGATTAAAACTATTAATACGGATTGGCCTGGCAATGACCGAAATCGAATGTGACGAGCTTTGACATATAACTGGGACCCGGCTTTCGAATCCCGATCAACCCAGAGGGGAACTAATATTAAATGTGAATATGTTCAGCGGGAAGAAGAACGCCAGCGGGCTATATCTGGAGATCAGAAATGGGAACCGAAGCATGGGTTGGAATATGGCTGGTGTGGCGGCTGGCTGGTTTTTGGTGTGGACTGGCAGTTGGGGCTGTTGATTGAGTGGGTGGGGACTTTGGCGTGGAGGAGCCTAGTAGTTTGGAAAGGGTTAGTTTGTAGCCTATGGCTGCAAAAGGGAGGGGGGGGGTTGAGATTGCAGGGGGAGGGCGGGAGACTGTGGAATACTCCAGAAGTAAGGGTAGCCAAAAAAGGGGTGCATCAAGTGAAAGACCTGAAGTAATGGGGGACAACAAATTGAGGAAAATGGGTGAATTGGAGGAATTTATAGTTCTGTATAAAATTAAAGGTCAGAAGGAAGGAAAAGAAGGATTTAGAGCCCTTAATCCTTTCGAAGTGGCAGCAGCATCAGAGAACCAAATAGGTAAAGGATTCCAGGCCAAGATTTTGTCGAATGGATTGCTGAAAATTTGTTGCAAAGATATTGACCAATATAACAGTGCTAAAATGGTGGGAAAATTGGTTGTGAAAGTGAAGTGTAACACTCAGAAAGAAAAGAAGGGAGTTAAGGGGGTAGTGTATGGTATTTGGTCTGGCATGACTGAAAAGGAAATTTTGGACAATATTAAAGGTGGTCGAGTGATTGAAGCCAAACGATTAAAATCCAGAGAAGGTGGTAATTGGCATTCCCCTGTTCTTCTGGTTTTTGCAGGTGATGTTCTTCCAACTGGAGTCTATCTTGGGTGCATGTCTTATCAAGTTAGAGAATACATTAGGCCTCCCTTGTGCTGTTATAATTGCCAGAGATTTGGACATGTTGCTGGTTCATGTCGAGGTAAAAGAAGATGCATGAAATGTGGAGAGGATCATGATATTAAAGCATGTAAGGCAGTGGTGCCTAAATGCAGTAACTGTGGAGGGGACCATATAGCGGTGTTCAGAGGATGTGACTATATTAGTAAGGCAAAGCAGACTCAGGATGTTAGTATCCAACAAAAAATATCATATGCTGAAGCAGTAAAGAAAGTTGACAGAGAGCAAAGGATAAGTAAAGAAAAGATTGGAATGATGGGGAGTCAGTTCTTTCTGAGTTCTCCAACTATGGTTCCTTCAGGCATGTTGTTGATGACTAAAGAGTCTTTTTTGGCGTTTGTTGTTGATGTACTGGTCGGGGCTAAAACTACAGCCAAGAGGTCAGATATGATAAAGGTAGTTGTTGGAACTGCAGAGAGATTCCTTGATATAAAACAGATTTCCCCGGAAAAATTACATGAGTATATGACAGACAAACAATCACTGAATACTTCCCAGTTGTCAGGATCAGAGAGTACGGAGGAGCTTTATGTGGATGAAGAGGCCAATAATTAGTATTTTGATGTTTTTAATATTACAATGGAATACAAGAAGTTTAGCTGCAGATGGTCAAGAATTAAAAAGATTTGTTAGAACTTTTAAAGACAAGCCTGATTTGATGTGTATGCAGGAGACATGGTTAAAGCCTCATTTAGATTTAGATTTGGATATGACACCTTGAGAACTGACAGAACAGGTAAATCTGGCGGAGGGTGTACAACTTTCATAAAAACAGGACTCCAGTTTAGAAGACTTGATATTAAATCTAACCTTGAAATTGTGGCTGTGGAGGTTTGGAGCTCTCATGGTCAAATAACTTTGATTAACTTCTATAATCCAGGTAATATGATGTTATCAGATTTGGATGAAATTATGAATAAAGTAAGATCCCCAGTAATCTGGGTTGGAGATTTCAATGCCCATAATCCTATATGGGGAAGTGAAAATAAAGGTAGTAATGGAGCGGTAATAGAGGAGTTTCTAGATAAATACAACATGGTACTGCTAAATGACGGAAGGCCTACAAGATTTAATATTGTAAAGAATACTTAAAGTCACTTAGACTTATCTATCACTTCCTCAAACTCAGCTAGGGTTGGAGAATGGGACGTTATGGACAGTGTGACGCCAAGCAAAGCTATCGGACGATTGATGCTCATGAGAGAGATAAGAAAGACAATGGAGAAACATTCAAAATGCTAATAAGAGAGAAGAGAGGGATTAACGGAAAAGAAACAATTCAGAATATTGACAGACCGGTTGCTTTGAACCTGAACTGTTTGAAGTTTGATGGACAGGTGATAAAGTACCTAGTGTTAAATAATGTTATGGAATATAAAAAGGAAAGAGCAGTAGCAAGGAGAATAATTAGAAATGCAAAGAGGGATAGTTGGAGAAGATTTTGTGGAACCCTGGGCCCTGAGACACCTATAAAGCAGCTATGGACGATCATTCACAGAATGTCAGGGATATATAGGAAACCATCTATCCCAGCTTTGCTGGATGGAGATATTGAAGCTGTAACCAATAAGGAAAAGGCTGATATGTTTGTAGAGGTGTTCCAAGCGTTACACAGTTCTGGAGAGTTAGGTAATTTGAGAAAGGAAATTATGTTAAAGGAAAGTTGGAAATTGGACAGGAGTTTGGATGATAATAGCTCCATAAATTTGTTTATCTCCCTTTAGGGATTGCAAGAAGCTGTCCAATCAGGTTCAAACACTTCTCCTGGTAGGGATGGACTGTGTTATGAATTGCTTAAGCATTTAGATGACTCTGTATTGATAGAAATTCTAGCATTGTTTAATTCAGTGTGGAAAGGAAAATTACCAGTAGAATGGAAGCATGCAGTGGTAGTTCCAGTTTTAAAGCCAGGTAAGGATGCGTCTAGTCCTAGTTCGTATCGGCCTATAGTTTTAATGTCAGTGCTTTGTAAAACTATGGAACGAATGGTGACCAACAGACTTGTTTATTTTGTGGAAAGTAAGGGACGTTTTGCTGCCTATCAAAGTGGTTTTAGAACTGGAAGATCAACAATGGAATCTGTTGCCCTTTTAGATCATGATATTGAAAAAGCGTTTCAAAATAGAGAAGTAATGGTAAGTGTATTTCTAGATATTGAAAGAGCGTATGACTCACTATGGAAGGATGGCTTATTAATTAAACTCTATGATGCGGGAATTAGAGGGAGAATGTTTAATTGGATCAAAGATTTCCTTAAGGAAAGGACAATTCAAGTAAGAATAGGTGGAACGAGCTCCAAGTCAGTTAAAATAGATAATGGTACCCCTCAAGGAAGTGTCATTAGTCTAGTTCTTTTTAATGTCATGATAAATGATGTCTTTGATCAGGTAGGGACAGGATTTGGCAAATCATTGTTTGCAGATGATGGTGCAATCTGGAAAAGAGGAAGAAACATCAAGTATATATTAAGGCAGGTACAAAAGGCTTTAAGGTCAGTTGAAAACTGGGCTAATAAATGGGGTTTCAGGATCTCTGCTTCTAAGTCCAAATACATGATTTTTGGCTTTAGAAGAAAAATTCCTGATTGTGAATTGTGTCTCTATGATTCTCCACTAGAAAGAGTCAAGGTATTCAAGTTTTTAGGTGTCTGGTTTGATGAAAGACTTACTTGGAGGGTTCCTATAGATAAAACAATTGGAAAGTGTGAGAAAGTTTTAAATGTTATGAGAAGTATTGCTGGATGCGACTGGGGAGCAGGGCCGGAACTATGCATTCAATATAATCTAGCTATGATTGGATCAGTTATAGATTATGGTTGTATTGCTTATGGTTCTGCTGCTACGGCAGTGCTTGGAAAACTAGACACTGTGCAGTCCAAAGCACTTAGACTCTGTTGTGCAGCCTTTAGAACAACATCAGTCCCGGCATTATGTGTGGAGATGGGAGAAATGCCTCTGCATTTAAGACGAATTCAGTTGGGCCTGCAGTATTGGGTAAAACTAAATGGATTCAATCACAGCTGTCCATCAAAGTGTCTTTTGCAGGGGAAGTCGGAGCACCAAAGTAAAATTAAAAGATACCCATTTTTAGATTTGGTTAATAACTGGGCTGTGAAACTGAAACTGACTGAGAAAGACATAGTTGGCCAAATTTGGCTCTTTCCAGAACCAGAAGCAGACCTATTCCTCCTTTTTCAGCTTAAAGGAAGCAGTGCAATTTCATCAGTGTGATCGCAAGTGAATATTTAAATAATAAATGGGGATCTTATCTGAAGATTTTTACTGATGGCTCATTGGACCCAGAGAGCAGCAGGGCAGGATTTGGGATGTATGTGTCTCAACTTGGAGTTAAGATTGGTCACTGGGTTTCAGATGGTGTTTCTGTCTTTGCAAAAGAATTATTAGCAATCCTCTGGGACTTATGGTGGATAGAAGACTCTCGACCACGTAGGGTTATCATCTGTTCGGATTCTGCTGCTGCCTTAGAGTCTATAAAAGGGAGTAAATCAAAAGCTCGCCCTGACATAGTTATTGAGATTCTCTTAGTGTTGTTTAGAGTAGGGAAGATGGGTTGTGCAGTTAGATTTTCATGGATACCTGGGTATGCTGGGGTGGAGGGAAATGAAATTGTGGTTGGCATTGCAAAGTCTTCCTTACAGAGCAGGCAAGTAGAAATTAGAGTTCCCCTAGACAGAGCAGAATTGAGAAGTAGGATTTAAAAAGGTACAGAGAAGAAGTGGCAGGAGGATTGGAAAAATGAATTAAGGGGCAGGCATCATTTTTCTAGTCACCCACTAGCTAAAAAGGTCTCAGACTGTTACCTTTTAAGTCATAGAGATATGGTGAAATTTACAAGACTTAGGTTGGGGCATTGTGGGCTAAACTATCATTTAAAGATAATAGGCAAACATCCTACTGGATTAGGTGACTGTGGTAGTCCAGAGATGGTCCAGCATGTTTTGCTGAGCTGTAATCGATACAAAATTGAAAGAAGCATGCTGTTCAAGAGGCTATCTGGCTTAAATTTATTTTGGTTTTCCATTAAATCTTTGTTTGGCCATCAGGAGAATCAACATCTGATTGAAGAGTCTATCATTCAGTTTATACGTGAGACGAGGTTGTATTCGAGAAATTGAGTTCCTTGAAGTTCTATAATTAATTATACATCCTGTGGAGGGCTGTAATACGCCGAGATGCGTCTAAACAGCCGGAAATAGAAGTCGAAGATGAAGAAGAACCGAAGCACGGAACACACGTGGAATTCCAGGGGGACCCAGTGCGGGGTTTCATTTGCAGTCACCACCAGTATGGGGTGTAATCTAGCAGAGTGAGACTTGCTCTGTCTGTTGGAAATCGAGATTCTAAGCACAGACAAGGGTATCACCCTGGGACCAGTGAACAACCCACAGCTTCATCAGTTACTGATCCCCAGTGGTGGGCACTTAATCTGGACTCCTCTTCATTTGAGCTCCCACTGCCAGCGGTTGACCCCAATGTGACCCTGTGCTATGACCCTACGGGGTGAGCCACTGAGGAAAGCCAATATTATGCACCCCTCGAAGGACAGAAGTTCCCAGTCGCAGTGTTTGGAGAGGTTGAAGGAAAAGAGGGCAGTGCATTACTGGCCGAAGTTCTGGATTCCCTTTGGTGACAGACAGGACCGGTGGTTCCCCATACCATCGTTAGGCTTTGCCCTAGGTTTAAGCCAAACAGCCTAGGGTTCCTTGCCTACGCCCTGACAAAACAAACCTACAGCACCGAGAGAGACTGGCAAGATTTGGCTGCGGGCCAACTCCGATACTGGAAGGAGTCAAAGGTGAAGACAGGACATCTGGTAAGCCACCCTTTTAATAATGACTGAACCCAAGAGGTTGTACCCCATCTCTGGGCAATTTCAGGCCATGAAGTCGGTCGCACCAATTGCACCCCCCACCACCGCTCCATCCGGATCACCGTAAAAGAAGGACAGACTCTCCCATCCCTTCTGCAATACCCCCTCAAGCCCGAGGCAACATTTTATGAGGATGGAAGCTCTTTTGTGGATCCAGCAGGTAAACGATGTTCTGGCTACGCGATAAGTGACAACAGTGAAGCAATTGAGCAAGCCTCCTTTGCAGCAGCTGTCTCCACCCAGAAAGCTGAGCTACTTGCTCTGACTCATGCCTGTATCCTAGCAACAGACTACTCAGTTCTGACTTTGAAGAATCCACCACAGAACCAATTCTTTGTAGGAGACCTTAAAATAAAAAAAAAACGCAAAGTCATAAGTGAAGATGACTTTGAAGAGGGAGTCCACAACTATTCGGAACAAAATAAAAAGGGCCTGAATGAGGGCTTCAGTGGAGGAGCCAAAAGTACAAGCCTAAGCTAGAATCCTCTTTGATTAACGTTTCGAATTTTAAAATGAAAAAGCCTGTGGAAAAGAAATCTCAAACAGATTAAAGTGCGGACTTTTATATTATGCCCCTTATCACTTGACTATGGAACTTTGGGGATTCCTGACTTCCTCTGCGCCCCCCCCCCCAATTAGTAATGCTACCTTTGTAAACAACTTACTCACCGCTCTACAGCTACCTCGAGTACCTTGAAAGATAAGTTGGCCAAACTTACACAAGAAACTGGATTGACCTGGTTGAAGGTTTTACCCTGAGCCCTATTCCACATGAGAATCATGCCAGCAAGTAAGATGGGGTTATCATCTGCAGAAATTATCTACGGGAAGCCTTTGAGAACCCCACGGGACACTGACCTTGTTTGCCGCTCCTCTCTGACAGCTTACCTGCAAAATTAGACATGCATACCTTGGGGGAGGAGATGGGAAAATATTTATGCAAATTAACTAAAACTTTCCGAAGCTTGCACTTACAGGTATGACAGCCCTATCGGGAAGATGAAACCCAGCCTAAAGGTGACTACCCCACAAGTGAGCCTGGAGATTTTGTCCTGATCAAGAATTGGGGTCCAGGGAAACTTGGACCTCGGTGGAGAGGACCACACTCGCCATGACTGGTTCTAAATATTTCACAACAACCAAGAAAGGAGAAATCTTCGAAGTCAAAGCAGAATTCAATAGTGACAAGCAGGAGAAAAAGAAAGAAGCAGTGAAGAAAGGGATTACGTCAATGACCGGTGGCAGAAATGTCAGTGCCCTCTTTCCTGATGTCATAAACTACATGCAGACAGACGATTTGGAGTTGAAGAAGCTGCTGTACCTCTATCTAATGAACTATGCAAAGAGCCAACCAGATATGGCAATTATGGCTGTCAACACTTTTGTTAAGGACTGTGAAGATCCCAATCCATTTATCAGGGTGCTAGCCGTGAGAATAATAGGCTGCATCCGTGAGGATAAAATTATTGAGAATTAAAAGTATGAGCCCCTGTGGAAAATGTCTAAAGGATGAAGACCGTTATGTTTGAAAAACTGCTGCTGTCTGTGAAGCCACGCTACATGACATCAATGCACAGCTGGTAGAAGATCAGGGATTGCTGGACACTCTAAAGGATCTGATATCTGACTCTATTCCAATGGTCGTTGCAAATGCTGTGGCTGCTCTGTCAGAGATCGCACAACCTCACCCAAACAGCAACTTGTTAGACCTCAATTTTCAGACATCAACAAGCTTTTAATAGCCTTAAATGAATGTACTGAATGGGGCCAGATATTTATCCTTGATTGTTTGGCCAATTGTAGCCCAAAGGATGACCGAGAAGCTCAAGGCATCTGTGAGCGTGTGACGCCACGTTTATCTCACGTCAACTCAACTGTTGTCCTGTTGGCTGTAAAGGTTCTGATGAAATTCATGGAAATGCTTTCAAAGGACTTGGATTACTATGGCACTTTGTTGAAGAAACTGGCTCCCCCATTGGTAACACTGTTGTCTGCAGAACCAGAACTCCAATATGTTGCCCTCCGGAACATCAGCCTCATTGTACAGAAAAGTTCTGAGATTCCTAAGCATGAAATGAAGGTTTTCTTTGTAAAGATATATGTGAAACTGGAAAAACCAGATATTGTGATTCGATTGGCTTCTCAAGCCAACATTGCACAGGTTTTGGCAGAATTGAAGGAGTATGCCACTGAAGCAGATGTTGACTTTGTATGAAAAGCTGTGCGTGCAATTGGATGATGTGCAATCAAAGTTGAGCAATCAGCAGAATGCTGCGTGAGTACGCTACTTGACCTCATTCAGACAAAAGTAAACTACGTCGTCCAAGAAGCTATTGTAGTAATAAAGGACATTTTCTGTAAATAGCCAAACAAGTATGAAAGTGTTAATGCAACACTTTGTGAAAACCTGGACTCATTGGATGAACCAGAAGCAAGAGCAGCAATGATACGGATAGCTGGAGAGTATGCTGAAAGAATTGACAATGCTGATGAGCTATTAGAGAGCTTCCTGGAAGGATTCCATGATGAGAGCACACGGGTTCAACTACAACTTTTGACTGCTATTGTGAAACTATCTTAAAAATACAACAACTGAGACACAAGAGCAGATAAACCTCTAATTTCAGAAGAAACTGATCTTATTGAGCCAATGCTCCTTGATGAACTAATCTGCCATATTGGAACACTGGCCCCTGTATACTGTAAGCCACCCAGTGCACTTGTGGAGGGGCACTCTCGGAGGATACATCGAACAGACTGCAAACGTCTCACTGAAGGAACCCAGCAGAAGGACTCTCTTGGATTAAAGGAAAATATGTGGATTGATAGTGGTGTTTATGCATGTCTGAAGTCTGACTGTATTAACTTTGATTATTATCTGTATCCTATGGTGCTTGTGGCCATGTTTCATATCATGTTGTAGAAGCGACAATCTGTTCTGAAAGGTTATTGTGTAATGATAAAAAGGAGGGAATGATGAAGGTTAAGGGTGTTGGGAAAGTAAGAAATGATTCTCTGATTCTGGTAAATGGCAGGTTAAAATTAGGTGCCAGCTTATATATGCTCTGTTCTATGAAAAGTTGGAGAGACTGTCCTTGACTGGGAAAAAAAAACGGCCTTCAGTGTTTTTGTTTTAATGACTCACAGCTGTCCCTTTGAGAATGATCTCTGGGCTGTATTCACACATGCTGCATACATCATGTCTTATGAGTTCACATATTGATCTATGCTCCCACCTTTTGTCTATTCAAGTTTTACTGATAAGGCAAGAATATGTCTCTAATTAAAACCTGTGATTTAGTGTACTCTCTTATCTAATTAAGTTTGCTTTAACTGACTTGGTGGGAATATCATGGTAACTAAGTGTTCTTTGTCTGTTAGTCCTATAAATTGTAGCATTCCAGCTTGTTAAATCAGAAACTTGTTTGAGCTGCCAGAGAGACAGGTAGAAACTCTGTCTCTTTGATGTTCGGCTTTGAGTTTTCTCGCCGGTTGAGCTCAAACAATAAACTAGTTAAAAGGTTAAAGTAAAGACTTGTGTGTGGTGTGATTATTTGGTCCGGCAAAATTTAAGTTTACAAGCACATCCTCTTTCTTAATGTCTATATACTCAAGCTTTTCAATCCCCTGTAAGTGAACCCTACAATTGCCAAGATCCTTTTCCGGTGTGAATACTGAAGCAAAGTATTCATAAAATACCTCAGCTATCTCCTCTGGTTCCATACACACTTTTCCACTGTCACACTTGATTGGTCCTATTCTCTTATGTCTTATCCTCTTGCTCTTCACAGACTTGTAGAATGCCTTGGGGTTATCTTTAATCCTGCTCGCCAAGGCCTTTTCATGGCCCCTACTGCCTCTCCTAATTTCATGGCTTTTGCTTCCCCTTTATGCAAAGGCACATTTACTTCCTTAATTTTAAGTCATTGCTTGGCTAGAGGGTCTGACACCTTGTTTCCTTCAACCCCAACAAGGGCAGGGACCCATATGAAATGGATGTACAACCCTGCAGTCTCAACAGATGTTGTCCAATCTCAATGTAACACCCTGATAGAGGTTTCACTGTTAATGTAATAGTGTTTCTGTAGGAGCAGTGTTTGGGTTATGGTTGGAGATAACAGTTGCTTTGGAATGTGAGCCATCCAATCTGGGGAGCGAGTCTTTTTAAGTGTGCCTGACACCGGTGTGATCTGGGGTCTTGGTTCGGAGGGACATGAAGAGAGAATTCCGGTAGACCTCATGGAGTGAAGTTGTGTTCTTGACTCGCTCCATCACCTCTGAGCTTTATCCTATGATCAACTTTATTTAGGCTAACTTTTAAGACGCCGACTTTTGCAATACCTTGCAGCGGATTGCTATTATACATTTGGATGTTTTTAAGGTCCGGTATGTCGAAGAACGGGAAAGACGGCAAACCTCCGGTTAGACCGAAAGCCACCGACCCTCCTTCGATTGAACCGTCGGTAACTATGCAAGCTATATCGGATCTGATTCGTGCGGAAATTTCATCTAAGCTGGAGAAAATCATCGATGAAATTGATAAAATGAAAACATCTATCACGGAACATCAGACTGCTATATCTAATCTCCAAGTTTCCACGCAACAGAATGAACTCAAGATGGGAAAGATTGAAGAAACAATTACTACAATGAAGAAAAAACTTGATTTTCTTACCTTTAAAAATTCTGATTTAGAATGCAGAATGCGACGTCAAAACATTCGAATATTGGTATTCGTGAAACTGCCGAATCTGATGACCCTATAAAGCTTTTCTCTCCACTTTTAAAAGATTCATTTCCCACCTTATTTCCTGATCAACTACCACTATTGGACAGGCCTCACGGAGTCCCATTATAGTCGCCTAACTCAGATAAGCCTTGGGTTGTTATTTTACGATTTCATTAATTTCAAGACAAGGAGAAGCTGCTTCACTTCGCTCGACCTAAAGGCTATATTGATTTCTCGGATCTCCGCTTTCGATTGGGGGAGATCAACGTGTTCGTTACAGATCTGTGATGTCGGATTTCTACAAGATGGATTTAAAACCAGTGTTGCTTTATCCTGCAAGTTTGAGGATTCAATTGTCTGATGGCTCTTCCCGTTTTTTCGACTCTCCGTCAGAAGCCCAGAGTTACCTGGATCAACAATTGCCTTCAGCATCCTAATCGCACTATTAAATCATCTCTGTTCGATTGGAGACTGTTAATCTGTTGGGTTTAATTTCCTTTTTTTGCTCTACATGAGGGCAGAAATGTTTTTTTCGGTTTAATTAATATGGTTGCCAAACTTTTTTTTAAACTGTGTCATTCCTTTCTTCTTCCCTGGGGATTCTGGGTGGCCATTCCCACAGCATCACTTTACGCACATACCTGGAGGCCTTAAACTTTGTAGTCTTTTATGTAGTTTTTGTAGTTTTTTTTGGCTAGTTTATGCTGATATTTCATCTTAATTATACGGTATGTTGTAGGTTAACAGTTTTCTTTATATATAGCCGTTTTTTCTTTGTATTATATCGTTTTAATCAGTGTACTTTTTTATTCTTTTACTGTTTCAAAACTTTAGCTGATCTTTCTATATTTATACTTTTTTTAATGAGCATCTATCGGAAGTCACTGGGGTAGATCTAGTGCTTGCTTCTTTCTGACTAGTCTATCTTAGATTTAGCTTTGGGGTTATGGGGTGGTGGGGTGGGGGGGTGTTCACTTTTTAGTTTTTCTTTCTTCTTGGGCTACTTATATTATTGAAATATTTGTCACGTCCTCTTTCTCGATATCTCATGTTTACTCCGTTCCCTTTCCGGGTTCGTGGGTCTAACCTATTGTCAATCCTCCTTTATTTGAGGGTTGACTTTAGGGATTATGGAATCTACTATTAATTTTGTCTCTTGGAATACTAATGGTCTTAATCATCCAATTAAAAGGAAAAAAATCTTTAAAGTATTCCAGAGACTTAAAGCACATATTCTATTTTTACAAGAGACCCATGTGCGGAGGGGGGACAGATTATATTTTTTTAAGTTCTGGAAGGATTAACACTGTCATTCCAACGCTAAAATTAGAGGTGTTTCTATCTTTATAGATTCCTCAATCACTTTTGTGCAACATGATATTATTTCTGATCCGAATGGTAGATTTTTAATAGTTAGTGGTTTACCCTTCAATAAAAAGGTAGTTTTGGTTAACATCTATGCCCCAAACTTGGACTCTCCGGAATTTTATAAATCATTATTTAATTTGTTCCCGAATTTGAATGAGTTTTCACTAATCTGGGGCGGAGATCTTAATACTTGTTTATCCCCAATATTGGACCGTTCGGCTCCTATACGGACCCTACCCAATAAATCCGCAACCTTGATTAATTCATTTCTCTCAGATTCAGGGTTGACGGACATTTGGCGGTTTTTGCATCCCTACGAAAAAGACTTCTCTAATTTTTCACATGTTCATCACTCTTATTCAAGAATTGATTTTTTTATTGACTCTCGTCTTATTTCTTCAGTGGTTAAATGTGAATATGACTCAATAACCATTTCGGACCATGCTCCACTTAAGCTTTCTATTAAAATATTGGCCAATACACAAAATAATAGACAATGGCGTTTTAATTCGCTGTTGCTTCAGGACTTGGATTTTGTCAACTTTATGAATGAACAGATTGATCTGTTTTTTACAATTAACTGTACAGAGGATATATCCATGAACACCCTTTGGGATACCTTTAAAGCTTATATTCGTGCTCAAATCATTCCGTACTCTACTGCTCTGAGGAAAAGGTTGGAGGAGGAGGAGCTGGTACTTCTGGACAAGATTAAGGAAATTGATAAGAAATATGCTACAGCTCCCTCTGAGAAGTTGTATAAACAAAGAACTGAACTTCAAATGGAACACAGTTTATTACTTTCGTCCTCTATTGCAAATCAATTAATGAAAACAAGAAGCAAATTTTATATACATAGTGACAAAGTTGGTAAACTGTTGGCTAATCAGTTGAAGACTAACTACTAAATTTCCAAATTAATCAGATTTATAATCAAAAAGATCAACTGACATTTGATCAAGCTGAGATTAATCAATCCTTTTTTGACTTTTATTCCTCTTTATCCCAATCAGAGTTTCCACGAGATTCTAAACATATGTGTGACTTTTTAGATAACCTAGACTTTCCTAAGATTTCACACGATATATGTTCTATGTTAGACACTTCCTTTACCACTGATGAGATTAAGAATGTTATTTTTTCTATGAACTCGGGGAAAGCTCCTGGTCCTGATGGGTTTACCGTGGAATTTTTAAAAATATTTCGCACCCTCATTAATCCCTTGGCTATTCAGGGTTCTGGAGGCCTCATTAAAACTTGGTAAACTACCCAAATCCTTTTATAGAGCATCGATTTCTTTAATATTAAAGAAGGATAAAGACCCCGCTCAATGTAGACCAATATCCTTGTTAAATGTTGATTCAAAAATTTTTTCTAAATTATTAGCAAACGGACTAGAAAAAGCACTTCCTTATATTATTTCGGAAGACCAAACGGGTTTTATTAAGAATCATTATTCTTTTTATAATATTTGTACACTTTTAAACATTGCCTATACCCCGTCACAAAACGATCCTGAACGCGTCATTTCCCTAGACGCTGAAAAAGCCTTTGACAGGGTCGAATGGCCTTTCTTATTTAAGGTGCTTGAAATGTTTAACTTCAGCCCGAAATTTATATCCTGGATCAAATTGTTATATCATTCTTCCACGGCCTCAGTTCGTACTAACACTTTAAATTCACCCTTTTTTCCTCTTTTTCGAGGTACCAGACAAGGTTGTCCTCTTAGTCCTTTATTATTTGATATAGCATTAGAACCTCTTGTAATTGCTATTCGAGAATCTCCTAACATTATTGGTATAACTCGTGGTTTAAAGTCTCATAAAGTATCACTTTATGCGGATGACTTACTTTTATATATTTCTAATCCTCAAAAATCTACCCCTGCAGCTTTAGATTTATTAGCACAATTTAGTCTTTTTTCAGGTTATAAGTTAAATCTCAATAAGAGTGAACTTTTCCCTATTAATAAGCAAGTTCCCTTATATCGGAACCTGCCATTTAAATTGGTTAATAATCATTTTTCATATCTTGGGATTAAAATTACCTGTAAACATAAGGATTTATTTAAGACTAATTTCCTACCCTTAATTGACCACATTACATAACTTTCCTTTAAATGGTCTCCACTTTATTTAACTTTGGTGGTATTAATGCTGTTAAGATGTTTATTCTGCAAAAATTTTTATATATATTTCAGGCATTACCGATTTTTGTTCCAAAATCCTTTTTTGACAAAATTGACTCTAAAATTTTTTCATTTATTTGGCAAAATAAAAACCCGAGACTGGGTAGAATACATATACAGAAAGCGAAGAGAGATGGAGGCTTGGCATTACCTAATTTCAGATTTTATTATTGGGCAATTAATATTTGACACATTCCTAAATGGGTAGTATTGGAATTACAATCTGCTCAAGGTTACACACTTGGCTCCATTTTAGGTTCTTCTCTTCCTTTCGATTTGAAACGCCATAAACTGGTTTGCAACCCGATAGTTAAACGTACCTTACGCATCTGGTTTCAATTCCAGAAATTTTTCCATCTTAATCAATTTGGGCTAGCGATTCCTATTTTAGGCAATATAGTCTTTCCCCCTTCCTCTACGGACCGTGCCTTTCAAATTTGGAAGACTAATGGTATATCACGGTTTTTGGATTTATTTTCAGATGGCTCTCTTACGTCTTTTGAACAGTTATCTAACAAATATAACTTACCAAGAAGACATTTTTTTAAGATATCTGCAAGTTAGAAATTTCCTAAGTACCATACTTTCCTCCTTTTTGTCATTACCCCCTATAAATATTTTAGATACTATAATTTAACCTTAACCCGTGTCAGAAAGGTGTAACGGCTATTATTTATAATTCTATCATGAAACTTAGGATAGCTCCATTCCATAAGATTAGGTTCGACTGGGAAAAGGAATTGCGCTTTACTATTTTGGCGGATGACTGGGCGCATATTTTACAACTAGTCAATACTTCCTCTATCTGTTCCAAACATTCCCTAATTCAATTTAAAGTTGTTCACAGAGCACATATGTCTAAAGATAAATTAGTTCGTTTTTACTCTCATATTAACCCTCTTTGTGACAGATGTCATGGGGAGATAGCTTCCTTAACTCACATGTTTTGGTCCTGTCCTACTCTGCAAACTTTTTGGAAAGAGATTTTTAATATTATCTCGCAGGTATTGAATATAGATATTTCTCTCCATCCTATTACTGCTATCTTTGGATTACCCAAAAACCTCCTGTAATCTTTCTCCTTCAGCCCGTAGAATGATTGCATTTCTTACTTTAATGGCGAAAAGATGTATTTTACAACATTGGAAGGAGATTAATGCCCCAACTACAAATGATACTATGTTTAAATTTGGAAAAAATCAGAAGTAATCTTTATGATACTTCAGTTAAATTTGAACAGACCTGGAGATCTTTTATTCAACATTTTCATTTAATGTAACTTTTTTTTTCTCTTTGACCATATTTCCATTCCCTTCTTGGTTTTTAACTGTTACTAATGGAGTTTGGGTTTGGGGACGTGATTGCTTAAGTTGTTTAAGTCTACTGGGTACCCAGTTAGCCCATTGCTTTGCTTTGCTTTGTAGGTTAGTTGCACGGTGGGTTTTTTTGGGTTTTTTTCCTTCTCCTTATTGATATAGATGGAAAATTAGTATACTGCTATATTACCTCGTTATTTTATAACTAATTTGCACTGTTTGTATTGTTTTTATGTATTAATATCTCTTGTGAATTTATATCGCAACAGTGTATTAGTTTCTATATGTTTTATCTTTTGTGTACTAATTCAATAAAAAGATTTAAAAAGGAAGAGAGAAGACACTGGAGAGAACCGGTTGTAGGATTCGACCCGGCGGAGGGCCATCATTCGATGGAGCAAGGTGCAGAGGTCTACTGAGTATCGGTGAATATAACTTTGGGAAGAGCTGAGCTCCAACTTGTACACATCTGACTGTTTCATTATAATGGGCCCTTTTTGTTTCTTTTCTGTCTTTTCTTTACTAACCCTTTCGTTAAGTTAACATTCATACATATAATTCATATAATCGCATGCAGCGTGCTGTTATTTCTTGGCACTGAGATGTACCAGGGGAGCAAATGACACAGTCTCCACAGAGGTTTGAGATGGGAATACCGTCCGAATCTCATGGATTTGGCAGGACCAGAGTGTGTATTCCCTGGACTAGCACAACCCAAGGAAACCGGGGGTTTTCATCAAGAAGAACGTCTGGCCGACAATTTGAAGTAAGTTTTTGAATAGATGTTAAAACAGATCAAATCAGAGCTGTTACATAACTGGCAACAATGAATATCAATAGAGACAGGTTATACAAAAACAACCAAACATTTATTAAACACAGATACACAATAAAAAACAAATGAAAACCTGAACTGGAAGTTAACCGCTATGCGGCTGTTCCACAAATCGTCACTCGGTGCTGGTTCTTAAAGCGATAAATGCGAAAACCGTTCTTAAAGCGGTAAAGTCAAATACAGTTCTTAAAATGGTAAATTCGAAAGTCCAACAGATTTATACATTCAATTGGGAGAGCCTTCTCTGGAGAAGGATTCCTTCATAGAGACGGCTTTCCTGCTGGTTCTGTCCAAAGGATTCACGATGAAGGAAATAAACGGCTTAAAACCACTGACCTTAATTTCTAGAACAAATTCTGCATGAACTACCTTGCTCTTTCGGCAGGAGTTACCTTCGATGCAGGTCGCTACTTCTTCAACGAAGACTCAATAAGGTTGATCCTTTATTAAACTGCCGAACATTCCCAACTTCTCTTAATCCTTCATATCCTGCACTTCGAAAAGTCTTCACTCTCCAATACTACTAGAAAAAGGTACATCAACAAATCCAGCAAAAATTGCCAGTCCAGCACTATTGTACCTTGCAACAGAACGTAACACTCCGTTTTAAAAATGAAACTGCGTCATAAAAACAAATATGCAACAGAAATGGAGACACAGACGAACTTCTAGCTGGAAAACTAAAAACTAAAAACTCACTGCGTCTGTCTGTCTGTGTCTTGTTTTACGGCAGTTGGCACCCAGCTTAATGGTGCATTACCGCCACCATCTGCTCCAGAGTGTGCAATAGACGTACATTCTAAACCCCTTCACACAATCACTCATTCACTCTCTCACACACTCACTCTCACTCTCTCTCACTCACTCACTCTCACTCTCTCTCACACACACTCACTCTCACTCTCTCTCACACACACTCACTCTCACTCACTCTCTCTCACACACTCACTCACTCTCTCTCACACACTCACTCACTCACTCTCTCACACACACTCACTCACTCTCTCTCACACACTCACTCACTCTCTCACACACACTCACTCTCACTCTCTCTCACACACAAACCTATACTTCATCCTCCCATCTTTGGCCATCCTAGTACCTTATTCCTGTTTATCCATCATATCCTATATAAAAAAAAACCCTGTACCCAACTAATTGCCTCTGTCTGTATCTCGTTTTACGGTGGTTGGCATCCAGCTTAATGGTGCATTACCGCCACCCTCTGCTCCGGAATGTGCACTGGACATATATTCTAAATCCCTTCACCCAATCGCACGTACACACACACACACACACACACACAAATCTACACTTTACCCTCCCATCTTTGACCATCCTAGTAGTCTATTCCTGTCTATCCGTCATATCCGATAAAAAACACCTGTACCCCTTAAAAATGCTAAAAATACCCGGACTTGTGCTCTCTTAACCATGCCCAGCAACCCTTTTAATGTGAATTCCTGCACCCCCAACTCCCTTAATTTAATTCTCATCATCTCTCTCTGTATCCCATACTTCCTGCAACACAAAACTACATGTTCTACTGATTGCTCTTCCTGACATTCCTCACACAATCCTGTCTGGTGTTTCCCTATCATTTTCAATGTTTTGTTTAATGCACAATGCCCCAGCCTTAACCTAGTCCACACAGTTTCCTCTCTTCTGTTTCCATTACCTACCCTAGCACCTGCAACACTCTTTTGTATTTAATATAAATGCTTCCCTTTCCCCTCCCTGTCCCATCTTTCTTGCCACATTCGGTTGACTTTTTCCCAGATTACACACTTAACTTCTGCTTTACTGATACTAATGTGCATTTCCACATTTTCTTTCTTTAACGCCCTCTTTGCCAACTCATCCACCCTCTCATTCCCCTTCACCCCTACATGTGCTGGAACCCAAAGAAATTTTACCTGATCTCCCTGATTTGCAATTCTTGTAACTAACTGAAGGACTTCATAAAGTACATCTTGCCGACTGTTTGTGTGAAAAGACCTTAAACTTGCTAGAACTGAGGATGAATCTGAACATATCAATGCTTTGACTTGTCTGGCTTTCTGCACCCATTGCAACGCAACCAACACTGCCAGCATCTCCACTGTAAACACCCCTAACTTATTAGATGTTCTTCTGCTGATTCCAATTTCTTTTGCTGGTATAACCACCCCAAACCCTGTCACTCCTGTTTCAGGTTCCTTCACACCATCCGTATAAATGTGAGTATAATCACGATACTTTTCCATCACATGACAGCTAAATGCATTTACCAAATCTGTTTTATATCTTTCTTTCCTTTTTACCTCTAACAAATGCCAGTCTATGTCAGGCCATACAAGCTTCCATGGAGCTACAACCGGATAAACTACTGAAGGACTTATCCTCAGATCAAACACTCCACATTCTTTCGTGATATCATTCCCTACCCAACTAAAGGTATCCCTCTGAAACCTCCCATTTTCCCAGCACTCCTGCAACACTCCTTTAGCAGGGTGAGAATCATTGTGCCCCTGCAAATTAGCCCAGTAGTTTGCCATCAGTTGCATCCTTCTAAGTTCCAAAGGCATTAGTCCCATTTCTACCTGTAGGGCTGACACTGGTGATGTTTTAAAAGCCCCACTGCATACTCTCAAGGCCTGAACCTGAATCACATCCAGTTTCCTTATAAGAGACCTAGCTGCTGATCCATATACTATATTTCCACAGTCCAACACAGATCTCACTAAAGCCACATACATTCTCCTCAAAGCTGAACAACTTGCTCCCCATTCCCTACCAGTCAAACATCTCATCACATTTATTACTTTTTTACATTTCTCCTCAACTTTCCTGATATGGTCTGCCCATGTTAATCGTGAATCAAATATAACTCCCAGAAATTTAAATGATGCAACCCTTTCTAATTCAACCCCATACATCCTTAACTTCTTCCCTACCTCAACTCTTTTCCTGGTAAAAAATACAGTTTGAGTTTTATCTACTGAAAATCTACATCCCCAATCATAACCCCACTCCACCACTTCATCAATTGCTTCTTGTAGTTTCCTGATTATATGGTCCATGTTCCTGCCTCTTTTCCACAAGGCCCCATCATCCGCAAACAGTGACCTATCTATATCCACTGGTACCTTTGTGAAGACATCATTGATCAAAATAATTGCGTCATCTGAGGTCTTCCCTTATATACCCGTGGTGAACAGATCATCACGTGACCTCACATCAGCGGGAAAATTACACCAGGTGACCTCCAAAAGACCAGTACATCATTCTCACAAAAAAGTCACAAGATCTCCTTGAGCTATGTAACAGAACACAGAAGTACATAATCAAGATGTACTCCTCCGACCCTTTCCAAGATTAAAATGATAGCAATCATCTCAGCCGTGAATACAGACACTTTGTATGATAATCTTTTCTTAATAATCACCTGAACCTTTGGAACATAATCAGAGACACCTGAACGACCTGTCACTGGGTCTTTTGAATTAACTATGTAGATGTGTAAGAATCCACAATGTCTGCCTTGCATGTACTGCTGAATTCCCTGTACCACGGATGAACAATCAATTATCTTGATCTTTTCTTGAAGGCTAAAGTCAACCACTGGCAAAGGGAAAAACCTTGGAGTAGTGACAGAAAGGGGTACACCGGGACCATATTTCACATCAAAGAACCCAAGATTTTCTGCCCATTCATTTTCCATCCACCCAAAACTGAATACCTTGCGAATACAGTAGTCTCAACACTCCTGATGTTGGCAATATTTTAAGACCTGCTTTATGTCCTCTTACATTAACCCAATAAACCACTGCTAACTGTAACCTGTGTAGATACAAAGGTACTTAATCCATTTCCACTAGTAATGCTGAAATTGGGGATGATTTAATAGCACCATAACATAATCTCAATGATTGAATTTAATAGCACCATAACATAATCTCAATGATCAGCCCAGTTTTGCATTCTACCAATGTCCCCCTGTAACCTCTGACAGCTCTCCACACTATCCACACCACCACCAACTTTGGAGTAGTGACAGAAAGGGGTACACTGGGACCATATTTCACATCAAAGAACCCAAGATTTTCTGCCCATTCATTTTCCATCCATCCAAAACTGAAGACCTTGCAAATACAGTCCTCACAACATGACTGATGTTGGCAATATTTTAGAAGCGACTTTATGTCCTCTTACATTAACCCAATAAACTATCGCTAACTGTAACCTGTGTAGATGTAAAGGTACTTAATCCATTTCCACTAGTAATGCTGAAATTGGGGATGATTTAATAGCACCATAACATAATCTCAATGATTGAATTTGAACTTCATCTAACGGGCTTTAAGACCGCTGGTGAGGCTGACCCAGAAGCAAAACATCCATAATCAAAGACAGATTTGATTAAAGCAAAATACATTTAAGTGGCCTCCCACTCGCACCCTCATCAGACCCAAATCAGCGACTTGAGCACATTAAGGATATTATTTACGCATCTGCAGATTGTTATTGACATCGAACTTCCAAATTATCCTTATGTCCATCCACATACCGAGACACTTTATCACTGACTGGACCCCTGATTTAACATGTAAATTGAGATCAATTGTGGGGGCAATGTTCCTTTCAGAACACAAAATAAACAGCTCAAGTTTTCGCAATGGAAAATTTCAGTCCCCACTCATGTCCCCATTTCACTACTTCATTAATAGCTGCTTGCATTTCCCTAACTATATAATTTATATTCCTACCTCTCTCCCACAATGCACCATCATCACCATTTCACGCTGCTCTTTCCGAAGGCCCTGCTCGTTTGTTTAAATCTCGCGCTCACTCTCGCGATATCTCAATCCCGCCGAAAGGCTCCTCTCGCGCCCGATGACCTCCACAGAAACGGCTGCTCGGCTGCCCCGGGTTCCCGTCTCCGTCTGTCGGCACCTTGTCGGCCCGCCGCGCCCGACAGCTCAACACCGCTCCCCGGGCACCAGGTAGGGGCCTGATTCTGTTATTCGACACACATTTTCTTTCATTGCAAAGCCACGCCTCATCGATCTCGGGCCGCTGCTTCTCTGTGCGAAGGGGAAGCGGGGGGCAGCGTTATCTGGGAGATAGCGGGGGGAGAGGACGAGGGAATGATCACTCCTGAGGTGAAGAGGGAGGAGGGATGGGGTAGGGTGGGGGAATGAGGGACATGGGGGTGGGGAGGAGGGAGCAGGGGTCACAGTGAGGATGGGATAGTTTGAGGGTGGGGGAATTGGTTATGGGGAGGGAGGGTACATGGGGGAGGTGGATTGGTGGTGAGGGGCTCGTTGAGGATGGGACAGGGTGGAGGGATGGTGGTACAGACATATCACAAACCCACCAGTCCCTCAGACATTATTGTTTAATACAGAAGATCTCATTCCCTTCTCCCTTTCCTCTCTCCTTCCTCTAAAAACACATACAGAGTCACTCGGAATCGGAGGACACTTTGAAGGAGTCTGGAACTAAGCTGTGCCCGTGGACTTGGTCCAATCCTGGAACCTGACCCCTCACTCCTCGTTCCACATCAGACCTAAACAACACTCCTCTTCCTTCTGAAGAACCAATCCCTCTTGACCTGGACCCATGGGACCCTCTGGACATTGTGGCCTTGGGCTGGCGCTCCCTCAGCAGCTTCCTCGATGCCTGCACTTCTCTGGTAAAGTAGAAGTTGGCCCAGCGCTCTAGATCAGTGCGGGACATCCAGACCAACTGGCTGTCTGGGACTGGGGTGGAAGAAGAAACCTGTCCTGTCAGCTGTTGGTTCAGGCTCTGCACCTGACACTCAGAACCTTTCGGGGGTGGTGGAGGGAAATGGGTGAGTGACCGAGATCTTTAATTACATCCCTGCTGGAGCATTCTTCTCCATCAGGCCTGGGTTTTGCCCTCCCCCTTGCCACATCATATCTGGCATTCCCTTCCACTGGAGGAAGGTGCAGAGGATGAACGATGTCCTGGGTCCAGATGGGGATGAGCAGGCATCTGCGGCGGCTGTTTGCCAGACGACAGGAGGGTGGTGTCGGCACCGCAGATGTGATTTCTGGCTCTGAAAATCCAGGTGATTCATTCCCCTGCTGCTTCACCTCTGGGATGGTAGATCATCTGTCACAATTGTAGCAGGACAGGGAACCTTGTGGAAAGAGATTGCAAAGCAAACCTTTCCAGTGGCCAGTTGCCATGACCATTCAGGGCTGGTGCAAGCCTGAGAGCTGACTGCAGAGGGTGTAAGATGGTGGTTCTCTTGACCTGGACCCATGGTGGTTGCCAGTGGTTGACCTTAGCCTTCAAGAAAAGATCAAGATGACAACTGATTGTACATCCATGGTAGAGGCAACTCAGCAATACATGCAAGGCAGCCATTGTAGCTTCTTACACCTCTACACAGTTTTAATTCCCATTTCCATATGCACTTGGAACACCACACACAGTTACTGCCTTCAGAATCGTCCGTCAGCACACTGGGAGCACGTTGCATGTGTGGGAAATTGGAAAATTTGCTCTCAAACAATCCAATTTCCTTCCACTCAAGAACACCAACAAGCAGTGAATAATGATGGCATGTGAATTTCTGTCACCCCTCGCCTGAACTCTAGAGTGTCCCTGAATTTGAACCCCATCTCCATGTTCCTCATCTCCTCTCCCTACCCCCTCCAGGCTCAGCCCTCCTCACTCCTTCCGACCTCCCCCATCCCCATTCCCCCCTCTCTCCCCATCTCCCTCTTCACCTCAGGAGTGATCATTCCCTGGTCCTCTCTCCCCGCTATCTCCCAGATAATGCTGCCCCCCGCTTCCCCTTCACGCAGAGAAGGAGCGGCCAGAGATCGAGCGGGCGTGGCTTTACAATGAAAGAAAATGTGTGTCGAATAACAGAATCAGGCCCCTACATGGTGCCCGGGGAGCGGTGTTGAGCTGTCGGGCGCGGCGGGCTGTCAAGGTGCCGACGAACAGAGACAGGAACCCGGGGCAGCCGAGCAGCCGTTTCTGTGGAGGTCATCGGGCGCAAGAGGAGCCTTTCGGCGGGATTGAGATATCGCGAGAGTGAGCGCGAGATTTAAACAAACGAGCAGGGCCTTTGGAAAGAACAGCGTGAAATGGTGATGATGGTGCACTGTGGGAGAGAGGTAGGAATATAAATTATATAGTTAGCAAAATGCAAGCAGCTATTAATGAAGTAGTGAAATGGGGACATGAGTGGGGACTGAAATTTTCCATTGCGAAAACTTACGCTGTTTATCTTGTGTTCTAAAAGGAACATTGCCCCCACAATTGATCTCAATTTACATGTTAAATCAGGGGTCCAGTCAGTGATAAAGTGTCTAGGTATGTGGATGGACACAAGGATAATTTGGAAGGATCATGTCAATAAAAATCTGCAGATGCGTAAATAATGTCTTTAATGTGCTCAAGTCGCTGATTTGGGTCTGATGAGGGTGCGAGTGGGAGGTCACTTAAATGTATATTGCTTTAATCAAACCTGTCTTTGATTATGAATGTATTGCTTCTGGGTCAGCCTCACCAGCGGTCTTAAAGCCCGTTAGATGAAGTTCAAATTCAATCATTGAGATTATTTTTTGGTGCTATTAAATCATCCCCAATTTCAGCATTACTAGTGGAAATGGATTAAGTACCTTTACATCTACACAGGTTACAGTTAGCAATGGTTTATTGGGTTAATGTAAGAGGACATAAAGCTGGTCCTAAAAGATTGCCAACATCAGTCATGTTGCGATGACTGTATTCGCAAGGTATTCTGTTTTGGGTGGATGGAAAATGAATGGGCAGAAAATTTTGGGTTCTTTGATGTGAAATATGGTCCCGGTGTACCCCTTTCTGTCACTACTCCATGGTTTTTCCCTTTGCAAGTGGTTGACTTTAGCCTTCAAGATAATTGATTGTACATCCGTGGTACAGGCAATTCAGCAATACATGCAAGGCAGACATTGTGGATTCTTACACATCACAGTTAATTCAAAAGACGCAGTGACAGGTCGTTCAGGTGTCTCTGATTATGTTCCAAAGGTTCAGGTGATTATTGAGAAAGGATTATCATACAAAGTATCTGTATTCACAGCTGAGGTGGTTACTATCATTTTAATCTTGGAATGGGTCGGAGAAGTACATCCTGATTATGTACTTCTGTGCTCTGATTTCATCTGTTTTGATATCTGTTAAAAAATGTACTTCAAATTGTAGGTCAGACGTTCTTCTTGATGAAAACCCCTGGTTTCCCTGGGTTGTGCTAGTCCAGGGAATACACACTCTGGTCCTGCCAAATCCAAGAGATTGGGACGGTACTCCCACCTCAAACCTCGGTTTGTGTGGAGACTGTGTATTTTGCTCCCCTGGTACATCTCAGTGCCAAGAAATAACAGCACGCTGCATGCGATTATATGAATTATATTTATGAATGTTAACTGAACTAAAGGGTTAGTAAAGAAAAGAAAGAAAAAGACAAAAAAGGCCCATTATAATGAAACAGTCAAATGTGCACAAGTTGGAGCTCAGCTCTTCTGAAAGTTATATTCACCGATACTCAATAGACCTCTGCACCTTACTCCATCGAATGATAGTCCTCCCCCGGGTTGAATCCTGCAACCAGTTCTCTCCAGTGTCTTCTCTCTTCATGTCCCTCCGAAGCAAGACCCCAGATCACACCGATGTCAGGCACACTGAAAAACAACCCGCTCCCCGGATTGGATGGCTCTCATTCCAAGCACCTATTATCTCCAAATCCAACCATAATCCAAACACTGCTCCTACAGAAATACCATTACATCAACAGTGAAACCTCTATTAGGGTGTTACATTGAGATTGGACAACATCTGTTGAAGCTGCAGGGTTGTGTATACATTTCATATGGGTCCCAGCCCTTGTTGGGGTTGAAGGGAACAAGGTGCCAGACCTTCCAGCTGAGCAATTACTTCAAATTAAGAAAGTAAATGTGGTGCCTTTGCATAAAGGGGAAGCAAAAGCCATGAAATTAGGAGAGGCAGTAGGGGCCACGAGAAGGCCTTGGCGAGCAGGATTTAAGATAGCCCCAAGGCATTCTACAAGTCTGTGAAGAGCAGGAGGATAAGACATAAGAGAATAGGAGTAATGAAGTGTGACAGTGGAAAAGTGTGCAGGAAACAGGAGATAGCTGAGGTACTTTATGAATATTCTGTTTCAGTATTCACTAAGGAAAAGGATCCTGGCGATTGTCGGGTTGACTTACAGCGGATTGAAAAGCTTGAGCATATAGACATTAAGAAAGGGGATGTGCTGGAGCCTTTGGAAAGCATCAAGTTGGATAAGTCTCTGGGATCGGACGAGATGTACCCCAGGCTACTGTGGAAGGCGAAGGGGGAGGTTACTGAGCCTCTAGCAATGATCTTTACATTATCAATGGGGACGGGGGAGATTCTGGAGGATTGGAGGGTTGCAGATGTTGTTCCCTTATTCAAGAAAGGGAGTAGAGATAGTGCAAGAAATTATACACCAGTCAGCCTTGCTTCAGTGGTTGGTAAGTTGGTGGAAAATATCCTAAGAGGCAAGATTTATGAACACTTGAATAGGCATAATATGATTCGCAATAGTCAGCATGGCTTTGTCAAAGGCAGGTTGTGCCTTACGGGCCTGATTGAATTTTCTGAGTATGTGACCAAATATATTGATGAAGGTGGAGTAGTAGATGTAGCTTATATGGATTTCAGCAAGGCATTTGATAAGGTACCCCATGCAAGGCTCATTGAGAAAGTAAGGAGGCATGGGATCCAAAGGGACCCTGTTTTGTGGATCTGGAATTGGTTTGCCGACAGAAGGCAAAGAGTGGTTGTAGACGAGTTACATTCTGCATGGAGGTCAGTGACCAGTGGTGTGCCTCAGGGATCTGTCCTGGGATCCCTTTGTGATTTTGATAAATGACTTGGATGAGGAAATGGAGGGATGGGTTAGTGAAGGATACAAAGTTGGTTGTGTAATGGATAGTGTGGAGGGCTGTCAGAGGTTACAGGGGGACGTTGGTAGAATGTAAGACTGGGCTGAAAAGTGGCAAATGGAGTTCATCCCAGATAAATGTGATGTGGTTCATTTTGCTAAGTCAAATGTGATGGCAGAGTGTAGTATGAATAGTAAGACACTTGGCAGTGTGGAGGAGCAGAGGGATCTTGGGGTCCAAGTCCATAGGACGCTCAAAGCTGCTGGGCAGGTTGTATCTGTGGTTAAGAAGGCATACGATACATTGACCTTCATCAACCGTGGGACTGAGTTTCGAAGTCGGGAGGTAATATTACAGCTGTATTGGACCCTGGTCAGACCCCACTTGGAGTACTGTGCTCAGTTCTGGTCACCACACTGCAGGAAGGATGTGATACTATAGAAAGGGTGCAGAGATTTACAAGGATGTTGCCTGGATCAGGTAGCATGCCTTACGAGAATAGTTTGAGTGTACTTGGCCTTTTCTCCTTGGCATGACGGAGGATGAGAGGTGACCTGATGGAGGTGTACAAGATGATGAGAGACATTTATCATGTGGATTGTCAGAGGCTTTTTCCCAGGGCTGAAATGGCTATCACAAGTGGGCACAGTTTTAAGGTGCTTTGAAGTAGGTATAGGGGAGATGCCGGGGCAAGTTCTTTACGCAGTGATTGGTGAGTGCGTGGAATGGGCTGCCGGCGATGGTGGTGGAGGCGCATACGATAGGGTCTTTGAAAAGACTCCTGGATAGGTACATGGAGCTCAGAAAAAAAGAGGGCTATTGGTTACCCAAGGTAAATGGAGGGGAGGAGAAGATGGCGGCGCGACGCAGCGTGCACGGCCGCTCCAAATTGATAGTGTATTTGCGAAGTTGGATAATGTGCACAATCCTGATTTCATAGAGACAGCCGTGAGAAGCACGGAGGAACATCTGGAGAAACTTCTGAACTGCCTGCTTCGCTACTGCTGCTACTGTGTGATCGAGAATCTGCAGAGGGGAAGGCCCCAAATCCTCGGCTTTGCCTGTTGCCGGGGCCGGGGTCGAAGCGCTCGGCAGAGATGGTGCTCGGTGTCGGAGACACAAAATAATCTGCAGATGCTGGGGTCAAAGCAACACTCACAACACGCTGGAGGAACTCAGCAGGTCGGGCAGCATCTGTGGAAACGATCAGTCAATGTTTCGGGCCGGAACCCTTTGTCAGGACTGTAGAGGGAAGGGGCAGAGGCCCTATAAAGAAGGTGGGGGGAGGGTGGGAAGGAAAAGGCTGGTTGGTTCCAGGTGAAAAACCAGTCAGGGGAAAGATGAAGAGGAAGCAGGGAGGTGATAGGCAGGAAAGGTGAAGGAGGAATAGGCGAAAACACAATGGGTAGTAAAAATAGGCGGTACCGTGAGGGAGGTGATAGGCAGCTGGGGGAGGGGGCAGTGACATAGGGATAGAGGAAGGGAGGGGGATGGAATTACCAGAAGTTGGAGAATTCTGTGTTCATATCAAGGGACTGGAGACTACCGAGACAGTATATCAAGTGTTGCTCCTCCAATGTGAGTTTAGCCTCATCATGGCAGTAGAGGAGGCCATGTATGGACATATCGGAATGGGAGTGGGAGCACGTTATCCTCCGCAACTTCCGCCACCTTCAACAGGACCCCACCACTAAGCACATCTTTTCCTCTCCGCTTTCCGCAGGGAGCGGTCCCTCCGCGACTCCCTGATCCACACGCCCCTCCCCACTGATCTCCCACCCGGCACTTATCCCTGTTAGCACAAGTGCTACACCTGTCCCTACACCTCCTCTTCTGCCACCATTCAGGGCCCCAAACAGTCCTTCCAAGTGAGGCAACGCTTCACTTGTGAGTCTGTTACGGTCATCTATTGCATCCGGTGCTCACGGTGCGGCCTCCTCTACATCGGTGAAACCCGACGCAAATTGGGGGAACCGCTTCATCGAGCACCTCTGCTCCGTCCGCCGCAACAGACAGGATCTCCCAGTAGCCAGCCACTTTAACTCTGCTTCTCACTCCCATTCAGATATGTCCGTACATGGCCTCCTCTACTGCCATGATGAGGCTAAACTCAGGTTGGAGGAGCAACACCTCATATACCGTCTAGGTAGACTCCAGTCCCTTGATATGAACACAGAATTCTCCAACTTCTGGTAGTTCCTTCCCCCTCCCTTCCTCTATCCCTATGTCACTCTGCCCCCTCCCCCAGCTGCCTATCACTTCCCTCATGGTTCTGCCTCCTTCTACTACCCATTGTGTTTTCCCCATTCCTCCTTCACCTTTCCTGCCTATCACCTCCCTGCTTCCCCTCCCCCACCCCTTTATCTTTCCCCTTACTGGTTTTTCACCTGGAACCTACCAGCCTTCTCCTTCCCACCCTCCCCCCCCCCCCCACCTTCTTTATAGGGCCTCTGCCCCTTCCCTCTACAGTCCGGACGAAGGATTCTGCCATAAACATTGACTGATCGTTTTCACGGATGCTGCCCGAGCTGTCGGAGGTTCGAAGTTTTCGGATAGACTCGGAGTCGGACTGTGTTTGGGTGCTTCCAAGGATGCTGCATCAGCAAGTTTGCGGCACTGGAAGCTCATGGCAGGAAGAGTTTTCTTCCTTCAACCGTCTGCATGAGATGATGGGACTTTCAAGAGACTTTGAGATTTTTTACCGTGCCCATGCTCTGTTCTTTTATCAAATTACGGTATTGCTTGCACTGTTGTAACTATATGTTATGATTATATAGTTTTTGTCAGTTTTTTTTAGTCTTAGTTTGCCTTGTGTTTCTGTGATATCATTCTGCAGGAACAAATTGTATCATTTCTTACTGCATGCATTACTAAATGACAATAAAAGGGGACGGCATGTCCTCCTAATCTAATCTAATTTCTAAAGTAAGTACATGTGCGGCTCAGCATTGTGGGCCAAAGGGCCTGGATTGTGTTGTTTCTATGTTTCTAATTAAAAACTCCATTTGATCACTGTGGTAACAAAGTTGGGGTAAGGAAAAGGATGGCATTGGTATAAAAATCAGGAGATGTGGGGAACTCAACTAGGAGATGGTTATAAAAGGAGGGAAGAAGTTATACTTCCACGTTTACGTGTTGGACGTAATCGGTTGAATAATTCCTTGTTTAGAATTACTGTGCTTGATACAGGCATTTATAGGGAGTGCACTTGTCAACAAACAGTGCCGCATAGATTGTTTGAATGCAGTTCTTACGAGGTGCAAAGGAAACAGCAATTGCTAAATTGAGATCTTTAGGACAGACACAGTTGCCGTGGAAAGTTGGTTAGGATATACTGCCACCGTAATGCATAGAAGTGCAGATCTGACTTTTTGAAAAGCGATAGACTTTTTGATATTACTTGATTTTCATCTTGGAGGGGAATTGAAGTGCGTTAAACATGACTCGAAGTAGAAGAAGGAACTTTTCAGTGGTCTTCAAATATCGTGGTTTATCAGGTACTTGACAAAGGTCTTTCAAAAGAAGTAAGGTTTCAGCTGAGTGGTCATCGTATGCATGGATAGGGTTAGAGTGGGGAGCCAGAGGCTTTGGCAAGAAGAGGTGGAGGCTAAGGTGAGTTTCTGGTGAGTTGCTTTCATTCCTTGTCTGTTAGGCCTGGCCAGAGTAGTGAGAATGGATCCAGGGTCAATGGTGTGTTCTTCATGCCAGATTTGGGAGTTCTGTGAGACCTCCAGTGCACTTTATAATTGCATCAGTGTAAAGTTCATCCAGCTGCACCTCCTTAGAGACCGTGTTGGGGAACTGGAGCTGCAACTGGATGACCTTCGGTTGATATGGGAGAATGAGGAGATGATAGATGAGAGCTTCAGAGAGGCAGTCACCCTTAAGTTGCAGGAGGCAGGTACCTGGCTTAATGCCAGGAGACGGATCAAGAAGACAGACAGAACAGAGAATACCCGTGGCTGTTCCCCTCAATAACAGGTATATCACTTTGGATACTGCTGAAAATCTAGCTGAACCACCAACCCTGACAGTGCATTCCACCACTTACCAGTCCTGTAAGATAGTGGTCCCCAACCACTGGGCCGTGGATCAGTATTGGGCCATGAGGAAACGATATGATTTGGTGATATGAGTCAGCTGCACCTTTCTTCATTCCCTGTCACGCACTGTTGAACTTGAACAACCCCCTCTCCCTCTCCCCCCCCCCCCCCCCCCCAGATTGTCACTATTAAACCGGTCCACAGTGCAAAAAATGTTGGGGACTCCTGCTGTAAAGTATGTCCCTGTGACATGCTCCCTATGCTTTCATCCAATCACCTTAAAATGATGACATCTCATATTAGCCATTGTTGCCCTGGGGGGAAAAAGGAACTGGTTGTTCGCTCTGCATTTGTCTCTTAACATCTTGTATTCCACTATCAAGCCACCTCTCATTCTATTTGCTCAAAGAGAAAAGCCGTAACGTGCTCAACTTTTCTTTTGTAAGACATTGGCTCCAATCTTGGTAAATCTCCTCTGCACCCTCTCCAGAGGGTTCCTATTGTGACTGTACTAAAACTGCTAATTAGGAGCTCAAACTGGAAAATATAAGTCTTTATTCACGCAGCGGGGGATGGGGGTGGGGAACAGAGAGAGAGAGAGAGAAAGAAAATATGAGAATTGGAATCCAGGAGAATCAAAGTTATTGTTATTTTTGTTCTTAATAAAGACAAACTTAGCGTCTGCAAACATTGGAACATTTTAGTACTGGACTGCTGCTCAACCTCAGTGTGCGCAACCAGGTCACCTTCACAGCTTCAGGTTCCGGGTGAACCCCTGGTATTGCTCACTGGTAAATGAAGTTCTTTATTATGCACACATAATAAAACATCTTTCCCTTCCACCTTTGAAAGACAAACAAATACAATACTTTGTCCTCATAAACCTGCAAGGAGCAATAATCCTTTCCAACAAAGATATCTACATTCCGTAACTGGTCTCTTTCTCTTTCTTTTTTTTTGCTGAATTTTCAGCTATTCAACATTTCAACTTCAATTGCAATGAGCAACTACAGTCTCTTATCCACTCAACAACTTTCAGTCAGTCTCTGAGATGGTTTAATGGTCCTTTTGGTCTGCTAGTTGTTTCCCCAGGAGTATTGCTTGCATTTGCTGTGTTACTATTTGTGTTTTTCTGAGAACTCTGATCAACATGTTCATCTTTAACAAATGCTGACCCCTTTGTGTCCTGACAGGTGACATCACAGCCATGGGTTGGATCCTGTGGTTGTAGATCCATACGGTTCTTTCTCAGAGGTGTCCCTTGCTGTGTCTGAATCTGATAGGAATGTGGAGTGACTTCCTCTTGCACGTATCCTGACATGAACCATGTTCCAGAATTGTGAACTGGGATTTGAGTTTGATCTCCAGGCTTCAGAACTGGTAGGCTTTTTGTAGACTTGTCATGATACCATTTCTCTTTTTCTTTCCCTTTCACTTTAGCCAGTTTGACCTTGTGTGCTCCTGCAGGTGTCAACATGTTTTCATGCATTGGAAGGTTAGTGTGTTTGTGTCGACCCATCAGCATTTGGGCCGGTGAAAGGGCATTTTGCAGTGGCATACTTCTGTAAATCATTAGACTTGTGGAAATCCTCTCATCCATCTAAGAACATAGAACAGAGAAAACCTACAGCACGATACAGACCCTTTGGCTCACAAAGCTGTGCCGAGCATGTCGTTACCTTAGAAATTACCTCAGGTTACCCTTAGTCCTCTATTTTTTTGAGCTCCCTGTACCTGTCCAGGGGTCTGTTAAGACACCCTATCGTAACTGCCTTGACCACCATCGGTGGCAGCCCATCCCACACACTCACCACACTCTGCGTGAAAAAAACTTACCCCTGACATCTCCTCTGTATCTACTTCCAACCACCTTAAAACTCTGGCCTCTTGTGCTAGCCACTTCAGCCCTGGGATAAAGCCTCTGACTATCCATACGGTCAATGCCTCTCATTTTGTTGTATAGTTTTATCAGGTCACCTCTCATCCTCCGTTGCTCCAAGCAAAGAAGGCCAAGTTCACCCAATCTATTCTCATAAGGCATGCTCCCCAATCCAGGCAACATCCTTGTAAATCTGCTCTGAACCCTTTCTATGGTTTCCCCATCCTTGTAGCGAGGGAACCAGAACTGAGCACTGTCCTCCAAGTGCAGTCTGACCAGGGTGCTATATAGCTGCAACATTACCTCTTGGCTTTGAACCTCAACCCCATAATTGATGAAGGCCAATGCACCGTGTGTTTTCTTAACTACAGAGTCAACCTGAGTAGCAGCTTTGAGTGTCCTATGGACTCGGACCCCAAGATCCCTCTGATCGTCCACACTGCCAAGAGTCTTATAATTCGTATTATATTCTGCCATCATATTTGACCTACTAAAATGAACCGCCCCACACTTATCTGGGTTGAACTCCATCTGCCACTTCTCAGCCCAGTTTTGCATCCTATCAATGTCCCCCTGTAACCTCTGACAGCCATTCACACTGTCTGCAACACCCCCAACCTTTGTGTCATCAGGAAATTTACTGACCCATCCCTCCACTTCCTCATCCAGCTAATTTATAAAAATCGCAAAGAGTACGGGTCCCAGAACAGATCCCTGAAGCACACCACTGGTCACTGACCTCCATGCAGAATACGACCCGTCTACAACTGGTCTTTGTCTTCTGTGAGCAAGCCAATTCTGGATCCACAAAGTAAGGTCCTCTTTGATCCCATGCTTCCTTACTTTCTCAGTAAGCCTTTCATGGGGTACCTTGTCAAATGCCTTGCTGAAATCCACATGCACTACATCTATGACTCTACCTTCATCACCATGTTTAGTCACATCCTCAAAAAATTCAATCAGGCTCATAAGGCACAACCTGCCTTTGCCAAAGCCATGCGGAGTATTCCTTATCATATACCTCTCCAAGTGTTTATAAATCTTGCCTCTCAGGATATTCTCCATCAACTGACCAACCACTGAAGTAAGACTCACTGGCCTATAATGCCCTGGGCTATCTATGCTCCCTCTCTTGAATAAGGGAACAACATCTGCAACCCTCCAATCCTCTGGAACATCTCCCGTCCGCATTGATGATGCAACGGCCATTGCCAGAGGCTCAGCAATCTCCTCCCTCGCCTCCCACAGTAGACTGAGGTACATGTCATATGGTCCCGGAGACTTATCCAACTGGATGCTTTCCTAAAGTTCCAGCACATCCTCTTTCTTAATGTCTGTATGCTGAAGGTTTTCAGTCCACTGCAAGCTATCCCTACAATCGCCAATGTCCTTTTCCATAGTGAATACTGAAGCAAAGTATTCCTCGAGTTTGCACCATGATTGTGAATTCCCACATGTAACTTTAAGCGAGGGCAATTCTGACAAAATGCTGTGTTTCTCCCTGAGGTGAAAGGTTTATGAATAGCCATAGTCAGGATCAACAGCTGGCTTGGGTCTTCAGGGTTCTCAACCTGATGTTGCCTGACCACAAATCGCTGCCATCCTAACAGATATATCTGGGTCAAACATTTCCCTGAAATATCTCCAGACAAATTCCCACACTACAAAATATAAATAAAGGGTACTAGTTAAATACTAGTTATATACTTATAACTGCAGAGAACGTACTCTGCAATCTGCCACAGATGTGCCTCTAAACTCATGAAGCCTGTTGTGTTCCTTTGTATCAGTTACATCAAGGCACACACACTCACAAACATGCTTGCTGAAGTACAGTTCCTGGAATGAGTATACATTCCTCCACTGGCATCTGGACCCTTCAAGAACCATACTTTGCAACTGGTAGCCCAGTCGAACCAAATTAACACACAAAGATTAGCTTCTTACATAAAGGCACGTGCATGCACGCACATTACTTTTATCTCCCAGTTCAATTTTCCATTGTTTTTGTGACACGTAGCGATCCCATAGCCACTGACCTGAACAGGTCCAAGTGAGAGTGCTAATTTTAAGAATACTCACCCACTTGGACTGCTGAGATCATCATCCATACAATGGACTACAAGAAGGTATCCCACTCCTGACACCAAATGTGGCATGGACAAAGTCACTGGAGAGACTGCTAAATATTAAGCAGCCTCCCTATTCAACAAAATGAGATACAGCAGGCATCAGATGGAGACCCTTTCAGAGGACAGTGGTCTGTCTGACCCAACGCTACATGACATTTTATGCGCTAAAAATCAAAGGAAAATTCTGTATTTACAATGCATCCACAATGCTTTCTTTGAAGTACACACAAATTACACCTCCCGCTTCACACCGCACCACAGACATGTCAGTGAATTTTAATCAGCATTGTCTGGTCTTCCAAATAACTGTGGTTCACGGTTCTTAGGAACCCAGGAGCTGCATTTTAGATTTAATCCACAGTTCATATTGGCATCTGAAGACTGGTGGCTGAAAGTCAGTTGCTGAAATTATTTGCCATATGTGCTGACCCCAAAAACATTCTAACAGAGGCCAAGTCATTGCATCTGTTTAAAACAGGTTTATAGGTTTTTGGTTGGTCAGGTTACAGTGAAAAGGTAGGAGAATAAGGTTGAGAGGGATAATCAATCAGCCATGATGGAATAACAAGAGCAGACTTGATGGACCGAGTAGCCTAATGTTTTATGGTCTTATGGTTTACTTGAAGAAGAAATTAGTGAAGCTGCACCTGAAGTATTGTGTTCAGTTTTGGTCGCTCTTCTCTCGCAAAGATGCCATTAAGCTGGAACAAGTCAAAGGAGATTTACGAGACTTGCTGGCTCTCATGGGACTGAGTTATGGACAGAGATTGTGCAAGTTTTGACTTTTGCCTTGGAGAATGAGGGGTGACTTTATATACAGGTGTATAAAAGCATGAGGGGCACAGAGAGAGTGAATGCGCATGGTCTTTCCCAACAGTTGGGGAATCAGGAACCAGAGAGCAGGAGTTTAAGGTGATAGAGAGAGATTTAATAGGGACCCGAGGGAAAAATTATTAACTGAGCAAGAGGTCCAAATATGGGACAAGCTGCCAGAGAATTTGGTTGAGGCAGGTACATACACTAACAACATTTAAAAGACACTCAGACAGGTTGATGGATAGGAAGGGTTTAGAGAGCTACAGGCCAAATGCAGGCAGATGGGAATGGCTCAGATGGGGATCCCTCTGCTTCCTCCCCCTCCATTACTCCCCGAACCCCAGATCATCCAAACGAGCTGGTACCATTGGCTCAAGGATGATAAATGTTATTAACAGAACTGGCCAAATTGAATTGCCTGATTGGCTTTGGGATATTGATATCATTGAGAAATCCTTCCAGACCGGTTTCTGTGATTGGCTGTGGGACAATAACATCACCAACTTCGTTGACCAAGCCCTTGGCTGTGAGTATTCCCAGAACTCTCAACTCCAACAGTTTCTGCAGCAATGACTCCTGCGATTGGCTGTTAGGTTGTGCCTCCAGTAATGGTGATTGGCTCCAGAGCTTTGATGTCATTCTGCAGTCCAACCAATTTCACTCAATTTTGATGGGTCCTGGGTCCTCCTGCAGCCCCATTGACTCGTGGTCTGTCTCACTGTTGATTGGTTCATCAACTGTGACACAGCGAAGGGATCCTATCCAGTCTCATCTGTCGACGGTGGGTGGTCCTTCAGCAACAGAATCAGCTATTGGCTCCGATCCAATAATCCCATTGGTCCACAGAAGGATAGCTACTTAGTGACCTCATTGGTTGGCATGCCCAGGACCCATCAAATGCTTTGGAAGTCCAGTTAAAAATTGCAGTGCAGTAATCCAAATCTATTTGATATAAAGGCATGAATTAGTTTTTCAGCTTCATTACTTATCAGAAATGGGCATACGTTTGCAATATTTATAAGGTGTAGAAATGCTGCTCTGGTTACTTATATTATGTGGGATTAAAAATTCAAATCTGAGTCAAGGATAACACCCAAGCTTGTTACTTCTGATTTTACAGAGGAAGCAAGTTCCCAAGTTTATCAAGAAGTGGATCTGTTTTGGCATTGGGACTAACTAAAAGTGCTTCAGTTTTATCTTCATTTATGCATTTAACATCTGTTGAGGCTGCAGGGTTGTGCATCCATTTCATATGGGTCCCTGCCCTTGTTGGGGTTGAAGGAAACAAGGTGCCAGACTTTCTAGCCAAGCAATTACTTTAAACTAAGAATGTAAATGTGGTGCCTTTGCATAAAGGGGAAGCAAAAGCCATGAAATTAGGAGAGGCAGTAGGGGCCATGAGAAAGCCTTGGCGAGCAGGATTAAAGATAACCCCAAGGCATTCTACAAGTCTGTGAAGAGCAAGAGGTAAGAGAATAGGAATAATCAAGTGTCACACTGGAAAAGTGTGTATGGAACCAGAGGAGATAGCTGAGGTACTTTATGAATACTTTGTTTCAGTATTCACTGCGGAAAAGGATCCTGGCGATTGTAGGGTTGACTTGCAGCGGATTGAGAAGCTTGAGCATGTAGGCGTTAAGAAAGAGGATGTGCTGGAGCTTTTGGAAAGCATCAAGTTGGATCAGCTTCTTGGATCGGACGAGATATACCCCAGGCTATTGTGGAAGGCGAGTGAGGAGATTGCTGAGCCTCTCGCAATGATCTTTACATTATCAATGGGGCTTGGGGAGATTCTGGAGGATTGGAGGGTTGCAGATGTTGTTCCCTTATTCAAGAAAGGGTGTAGAGATAGCCCAAGAAATTATATACCAGTGAGTCTTATTTCAGTGGTTGGTAAGTTGATGGAAAAGATCCTGAGAGGCAGGATTTATGAACATTTGGAGAGGCACAATCTGATCAGGAATAGTCAGCATGGCTTTGTCGAAGGTAGAGGGTGTGTGTGTGTGTGTGTGTGTGTGTGAATGAATGTGAGAATGAGAATATGAGATTGAGAATCCAGGAGAATCAAAGTTATTGTTATTTTTGTTCTTAATAAAGACAAACTTAGCGTCTGCAAACATTGGAACATTTTAGTACTGGACTGCTGCTCAATCCCAATGTGCACAACCAGGTCACCATCACAGCTTCAGGTTCTGGGTGAACCCCTCGTATTGCTCACTGGGAAATGAAGTTCTCTATTATGCACACATAATAAAACATCTTTCCTTTCCACTCTTGAAAGACAAACAAATACAATACTTTGTCCTCATAAACCTGCAAGGAGCAATAATCCTTTCCAACAAAGATATCTACATTCCATAACTGGTCTCTTTCCTTTATTTTTGCTGAATTTTCAGCTGTTCAACATTTCAACTTCAATTGTAATGAGCAACTACAGTTCCTTATCCACTCAACATCTTTCAGTCAGTCTCTGAGATGGTTTAATGCTCCTTTTGGTCTGCTAGTTGTTTCCCCAGGAGTATTGCTTACATTTGCTGTGTTACAATTTGTAACCCCCACCGCCCCGGTCGGCCGGTCCACAAGAATATTGTCAATATTAAACCGGTCCATGGTGCAAAAAAGGTTGGGGACCCCTGCTCTACAACACCCCCCAACCCCCCCAACCTTTGAGTCACAGAAAATTTACTGACCCATCCCTCCCCTTCCTCATCCAGGTAATTTATAAAAATCTTAGGGGTCCCAGAACAGATCCCTGAGGCACACCACTGGTCACTGACCTGCATGCAGAATATGACCCGTCTACAACTGGTCTTTGTCTTCTGTGAGCAAGCCAATTCTGGATCCACAAAGCAAGGTCCCCTTGGATCCTATGCCTCCTTACTTTCTCAATAAGCCTTGCATGGGGTACCTTGTCAAATGCCTTGCTGAAATCCATATGTACTACATCTATATGCTCTACCTTCATCAATGTGTTTAGTGACATCCTGAAAAAATTCAGTTAGGCTCATAAGACAAAGCAATACTGACTATTCCCTATCATATGCCTTTCCAAGTGTTTATGAATGTTGCCTCACAGGATCTCCTCCGTCAATTTACCGACCACTGAAGTAAGATTCACTGGCCTATGATGTCCTGGGCCATCTATACACCTTTTCTTGAATAAGGGAACCCTCCAATCCTCTGGAACATCTCCCGTTCCCATTGATGATGCAAAGATCATTGCCAGAGACTCAGCACTCTCCTCCCACCGTAGCCTAAGGTACATCTCATAAGGTCCCGGAGACTTACCCAACTTGATGCTTTCCAAAAGTTCCAGCACATCCTCTTTCTTAATGTCTGTATGCTCAAGGTTTTCAGTCCACTGTAAGTTATCCCTGCAATCGCCAATATCCTTTTCCGTAGTGAATACTGAAGCAAAGTATTCCTCGAGTTTGCACCATAATTCTGAATTCCCACATGTAACTTTAAGCGAGGGCAATTCTGACAAAATGCTGTGTTTCTCCCTGAGGTGGAAGGTTTATGAATAGCCATAGTCAGGATCAACAGCTGGCTTGGGTCTTCAGGGTTCTCGACCTGATGTTACCTGACCACGATCACTGCCATCCTAACAGATATATCTGGGTCAAACATTTCCCTGAAATATCTCCAGACAAATTCCCACACTACAAAATATAAATAAAGGGTACTAGTTAAATACTAGTTATATACTTATAACTGCAGAGAATGTACTCTGCAATCTGCCACAGATGTGCCTCTAAGCTCATGAAGCCTGTTGTGTTCCTTTGTATCAGTTACATCAAGGCACACACACTCACAAACATGCTTGCTGAAGTACGGTTCCTGGAATGAGTACATTCCTCCACTGGCATCTGGACCCTTCAAGAACCATACTTTGCAACTGGTAGCCCCGTCGAACCAAATTAACACACAAATATTAGCTTCTTACATAAAGGCACGTGCATGCACGCACATTACTTTTATCTCCCAGTTCAGTTTTCCATTGTTTTCATGATACGTAGCGATCCTGTAGCCACCGATCTGAACAAGTCCAAGTGAGAGTGCTAATTTTAAAAATACTCACCCACTTAGACTGCTGAGATCATCATCCATACAATGGGCTACAAGAAGGTATCCCACTCCTGACACCAATTGTGGCGTGGACAAAGTCACTGGAGAGAAGTACTGCTAAATATTCAGCAGCCTCTCTATTCAACAAAATGAGATACAGCAGACATCAGATGGAGAGCCTGTCAGAGGACAGTTATCTGTCTGACCCAATGCTACATGACAATTTATGCGCTAAAAATCAAAGGAAAATTCTTTATTTACAATGCATCCACAATGCTTTCTTTGAACTACACACAAACTTCACACCTCCCACTGCACACCCGCACCACAGACATATAGTGAATGTTAATCAGCATTGTCTGGTCTTCCAAATAACTGTGGTTCACAGTTCTTAGGAACCTTGGAGCTGTATTTTAGATTTAATCCACAGTTCATATGAGTATCTGAAGACTGGTGGCTGAAAGTCAGTTGCTGAAATTATTTGCCATATGTGCTGACCTAAAAAACATTCTAACAGAAGCCAAGGTTGATAGGTTTTTGGTTTGTCAGGTTACAGTGAAAAGGTAGGAGAATAGGGTTGAGAGGGAGAATCAAGCAGCCATGATGGAATGACAAGAGCAGACTTGATGGGCCGAGAAGCCTAATGTTTTCTGGTTTTATGTTTTAATTGAAGAAGAAATTAGCGAAGCTGCACCTGAAGTATTGTGTTCAGTGTTGGTCGCTCTTCTCTCGCAAAGATGCCATTAAGCTGGAACAAGTCAAAGGAGATTTACGAGACTGTTGCTGGCTCTCATGGGACTGAGTTATGTACAGAGATTGGGCAGGTTTGGACCTTTGCCTTGGAGGATGAGGGGTGACCTTATACAGGTGTATAAAACCATGAGGGGCACAGAGAGAGTGAATGCGCATGGTCTTTCCCAACGGTTGGGGAATCAGGAACCAGAGAGCAGGAGTTTAAGGTGATAGAGAGAGATTTAATAGGGACCCGAGGGAAAAATTATTAACTGAGCAAGAGGTCCAAATATGGGACAAGCTGCCAGAGAATTTGGTTGAGGCAGGTACATACACTAACAACATTTAAAAGACACTAAGACAGGTTGATGGATAGGAAGGGTTTAGAGAGCTACAGGCCAAATGCAGGCAGATGGGAATGGCTCAGATGGGGATCCCTCTGCTCCCTCCCCCTCCATTACTCCCCGAACCCCAGATCATCCAAACAAGCTGGTACGATTGGCTCAAGGATGATAAATGTTATTTACAGATCTGGCCAAATTGAATTGCAGAGCACTTTTCAAACAAACAATGTAGTTCCAAATGCTTTATAGTAGAAAATGAAACTAAAAGACAAAAAGCTATTAATTAAAAGTAAGGCTAAATTAATAGGCGCTGCTTCCTGCATGCATGCTGAGCTTGTTGACTTCATTAACTTTGCCTCCAACTTTCACCCTGCCCTCAAATTTACCCGGTCCATTTCTGACACCTCCCTCCCCTTTCTTGATCTTTCTGTCTCTGGAGACAGCTTATCTATTGATGTCTACTGTAAGCCTACGGACTCTCACAGCTGCTTGGACTTCCTCTTCCCACCCTGTCTCTTGCAAAAATGCCATCCCCTTCTCGCAATTCCTCTGTCTCCGCCGTATCTGCTTTCAGGATGAGGCTTTTTATTCCAGGACGAAGGAGGTGTCTTCCTTTTTGAAAAAAAGGGGCTTCCCTTCCTCCACCATCAACTCTGCTCTCAAACACATCTCTCCCACCTCACGCACATCTGCTCTCACCCCAATCTCCCGCCACCCCACTAGGATAAGGTTCCCCTTTGTCCTCACCTACCACCCCACCAGCCTGCGGGTCCAACATATAATTCTCCGTAACTTCCGCCACCTCCAACGGGATCCCACCACCAAGCACATCTTTCCCCCACCTCTTTCTGCTTTCTGCAGGATCGCTCCCTACGTGACTCCCTTGTCCATTTGTTCCCCATATCCCTTCCCACCGATCTCCCTCCTGGCACCTATCCTAGTAAGCGGAACAAGTGCTAAACCTGCCCTTACACTTCCTCCCTCACCACCATTCAGGGCCCCAGACAGTCCTTCCAGCTGAGGCAACATTTCACCTGTGAAGTCGGCTGGTGTGATATACTGCGTCCGGTGCTGCCGGTGTGGCCTTCTATATATTGGTGAGACCCGACACAGACTGGGAGACCGTTTCACTGAACACCTACGCTCTGTCTGCCAGAGAAAGCAGGATCTCCCAGTGGCCACTCATTTTAATTTCATGTCCCATTCCCATTCTGATATGTCAATCCATGGCCTCCTCTAATGTCAAGATGAAGCTACACTCAGGTTGGAGGAACAACACCTTGTATTCTGTCTGGGTAGCCTCCAACCTGATGGCATGAACATGGATTTATCTAACTTCCGTTAATGCCACTCCTCCCCTTCTTACCCCATCCCTTATTTATTTTTATTCCCCCCCACCCCCTGTCTTCTCCTATCATTTTGGATCTCCCCCTCCCCTCCTCACTTTCAAATCTCTTACTATCTCTTCCTTCAGTTCGTCCTGAAGAAGGGTCTCAGCTCGAAACGTCGACTGTACCTCTTCTTATAGATGCTGGCTGGCCTGCTGCGTTCCACCAGCATTTTGTGTGTGTTGCTAAATTAGTAGGGTTTGAGCTGGTGTCAGCTGAATGTGCATCCCTCATGCTTTTAAGATTTAATTTGACAGTTTAGGAGCATTGTTCAATAAAACTGACCTGCCAATTCTCTTTTGAGGGAGGTTGTTTAAATTTAAGAGACTGTTGAACGAAGACCGAAGAGCTCGAGCAGGTTTATAAAAACAAAAATGATTCTGCGATGTGCTCTGCTCCCAGAACATTGAGAAATTTAAAAACAAGTTGGAGAACATTAAGTTCAATTCTTAAAAAAAATTCAGGAAGCTGATGCAGAGCAGGTTGGGCAGGAGTGATATGCTCTCTCATCCTGGTTTCAGTTAAAAGTCCAGCAGTAGTGTTATGACTGAGTTGTAGTTTGTCAAAAGATTGCTTTGGAAGTCCACTTAAAAATTGCAATGCAGTAATCCAATCTATTTGATATAAAGGCATGAATTAGTTTTTCAGCTTCATTACATGACAGAAATGGGTGTACCTTTGCAATATTTGTAAAGTATAGAAATGCTGCTTTGGTTACTTTCTTTATGTGGGGTTAAAAATTCAAATCTGAGTCAAGGATAACACCCAGGGGAACCAAGTTCCTAAGTTTATCAAGAAGTATATCTGTTTTGGCTTTGGGACCAACTAAAAGTGTTTCAGTTTTATCTTCATTTATTGTTCTGAAATTATTGCTCATCCATTTGTTTATTGCAGCCATACCAGAAGACAGGGAAGATAAGGTGCATCAGGCTCATCTGAGATATACAATTGTGTGTCATCTACATAACTGTGGAAATCAAGTTTATGCTCTCTAATGAAGTCTCCAAAGGAGAGCATGTATAAGGAGAATAGCAGGGGACTAAGACCGCTTCCCTGAGGAAAAGTAAAAGTGAATTCAGACAAATCTCAAGGTTGGATATTTTGTACATACTTTGATAATAAATGTACTTTGAATCTTGAATCAGAACTGAGACTCTGTTGGCATCAGTGCTGAGCCTGAGGTTGCTGATAATTTTGGTAAAGCCCTTAAACACCTTACACTCCTTCAACACCTCATTTGATTCATATTGCCTATACCTGATCAGTCATTCCTTCTTCTAAACCTAGGCCTCAACATCACTGGAAAACCAAGGTTCCCTAAACGTGTTAGCCTTACCTTTTATTCCAACAGGAACATGCAAGTTCCTACTTTCAATATTTCACTTATGAGGATGTTGCAGTTGCAGGGGAAGTGTGTAATAGAGGGGGAGGGTAGTGGATGGGAGTGGATCTGGGAGTCCAAAGTGAATGGTCCCTGCAAAACCCTGTGATATCCTTACACTGGAAAGAGGGCAAAGGAGATTTCCAGTGATGTTGCTGGGACTGAGTTGTGGAGGGAGTTTGAACATGTTGACTCTATCTTCCTTGGGTTGAGGAGAACAATGAGGGATCTTGTAGATGTGTGTAAAATCATTGGTTAATTGATTTACTATTGTCCCACGAACTGAGGTGCAATGAAGTCGAGTCAAGTCACTTTTTGTCATTTCGACCATAATTGCTGGTACAATACACAGTAAAAACGAGACAACGTTTTTCAGGACCATGGTGCTGCATGAACAATACAAAAACTACACTAAACTAGGTAAAAAAACAACACAAAAGTACACTAGATTACAGACCTACCCAGGACTGCATAAAGTGCACAAAACAGTGCAGGCATTACAACAAATAATAAACAAGACAATAGGCACAGTAGCGGGCAGTAGGTTGGTGTCAGTCCAGGCTCTGGGTATTGAGGATTCTGATGACTCGGGGGAAGAAACTGTTACGTAGTCTGGTCGTGAGAGCCCGAATGCTTCAGTGCCTTTTGCCAGATGACAGGAGGGAGAAGAGTTAGTATGAGGGGTGTGTGGGGTCCTTCATAATGCTGTTTGCTTTACGGATGCAGCATGTGGTGTAAATGTCTCTAATGGCAGAAAGAGAGACCCCGATGATCTTCTCAGCTGACCTCACTATCTGCTGCAGGGTCTTGCGATCTGAGATGGTGCAATTTCCGAACCAGGCGGTGATACAGCTGCTCAGGATGCTCTCAATACAAACTCTGTAGAATGTGGACTTTCCTCAGCCTTCGCAGAAAGTAGAGACGCTGCTGGGTTTTCTTTTCCATGGAGCTGGTATTGAGAGACCAGGTGAGATTCTCCGCCAGGTGAACACCAAGAAATTTGGTGCTTTTAACGATCTCTACAGAGGAGTCGTGGATGTTCAGCGGAGAGTGGTCGTTCCGTGTCCTCCTGAAGTTAACAACCATCTGTTTTCTTTTCTTCACATTCAGAGACAGGTTGTTGGCTCTGCACCAGTTCGTTAGCCGCTGCGCCTCCTCTCTGTATGCTGACTCATTGTTCTTGCTGATGAGACCCACCATGGTCGCGTCATAAGCAAACTTGACGATGTGGTTCGAGCTGTGTGTTGCAGCACAGTCGTGGGTCAGCAGAGTGAACAGCAGTGGACTGAGCACACAGCCCTGGGGGGTCCCCGTGCTCAGTGTGATGGTGTTGGAGATGTTGCTTCCAATCCGGACTGAGTGAGGTCTCCCTGTCAGGAAGTCCAGGATCCATTTGCAGAGGGAGGTGTTTAAGCCCAGTAGGCTCCTTGTCCTGCATACTGCATAATGAAAACCTTGTCCTGTATACTGTTCATACACTCAAATCGTTGCACGGTACATTAAGGTAGAAGAAGATAAAATAATAACAGAATAAAGTGTCAAAGTGCTGCACAGGTAGACAAGAAGGTACAAGATCATAATGAGGTAGACTGTGAGGGCAAGTGTCCATTTTATCATATCCAAGAACCACTTAATGGACTTATAACAGTGCAGTGGAAGCTGTCCTTCAGCTTTGTAGGACTTGCTTTCAGGTTTTTGTACGTTCTGCCCAATGGAAAGGAGAAGAAATAATGTCTGGGGTGGGTGTCAAAGTGACATGGAACATATTATGACCAGCAGGGCACTGGGGAATTTCGTGGAACTGAGGAACCTAGGAGTACAAATGCATTGTCCATTGAAAGCAGCTTCACAGGTACACAGGGTGGTGAAAGAAAGCATTTAGCATGCTAGTATTCATTTGGGCATAAGAGCAGGGATATTATGTTGCAGTTGTATAAATCACTGGTGAGGCCACACTTGGAGTACTATGTACAGTTTTGGGCATCCTTTTAAAGGAAAGATTGAAAGATTAAGAAGACTTAATATGGTTAATCTGGGAAGAGTGCGGAGGAGATTTACAAGGAGAAGGCCTTAGTTACATGGAGAGATTGACCAGGCGAGGTCTTTAATTGTTGGAATGCAACAGATGATGGGTGACCTTGGGGAAGTGTTTAAAACGGGTTGTTAAGTCCTCAGACAAGGTCTGGAATCAAAAGGTTGAGTATGGTACGACTAACCATTTAAACGGCTGGCTGTCATTGACCCGGTTCAAGTTGTTGGGCCAGATAATTGGCTGTGTCATGGCTGACCCATTGTATGAGCCAATCGGCAGCACTGTGGTGTTAAAGTGGAATCTGAATAAAACTCGGGAGACCAGCTTCTTATAATTTCCAGTTTATTGTGCACCTTCCTGCAGGAGTTTGAGACTCAGTTGTCAAAGGGAAGGCACCTAAGTACTGCCACCATCTGACAAGTGGACCCGCTCCCTCAGGTTACAGCTGTATATTTATACACAGTAAGCCCCATACATCTATAATAACTAAGCAGTATCTATAGCAATGTATTCCAGGCAAATCAATAAAATCAACTTGTGGACATGAGGAAAGTCCACCTGGCAAGGGAGTCGTACCTGGTGTGCAGGGTACAGGTTACCAACCATTCCCTCCTTTCCCAGGTGTGTACAATTATGTATATAATCGACCAATATTGGTAAAAACTGTGGGAACACAAACCTGTCCCGCTGGGATGATCCAAAGACCTAGGTCAGGGTCTTTCTGGCACCCCATCTGGGACCACAGTTTGCGCTCCTCCTCAGAGGCGTCTCCCTGAAAGGTACGTACCTCCCGCATGTCTGGCGTACCCATTCTGATTGAGTCGTGGTAGGTTGCATGACGTGAACCTGAGGGGACTACAACCAACGAGGATTGTACCGCACTCTTCACTGACTCATCCGCTAAAGAACTGCCTTTAGAGACCCAGTCAAACATGCGGGTGTGGGCTGCACATTTAATGATAGCCAAAACTCGAGGTAGCTGTAGAGCAGTGAGTAAGTTGTCTACAAAGGTGGCATTACTAATGGGGTGGCCAGAGGAAGTCGGAAATCTCCGATGTTCCCAGAGAGCCCCGTAGTCATGTGTAACTCTAAATGCATAACGAGAGTCTGTGTAAATGTTTGTACTTCTGTCTGTTACTAGGATACAGGCACGAGTCAGAGCAAACGGCTCAGCCTTCTGGGCTGAGACAGCTGCTTCAAAAGAGGCCTGCTCAACTACTTCACTGACGTCACTATCGCAAAGCCAGAACATCGTTTCCCTGCTGGATCCACAAAAGAGCTATCATCCACATAAAATGTCAAGTCTGCATCTGCAAGGGGATGGTCAGTTAGATCCTCTCGAGCGGTAGTGAAAAGATGATTTCTAAGCACACAATCATGCTGTGGAGAGGAGGTATGCTTTGAAGGTCAGTTAGGAAGGTAGTGGGATTAAGCATTGTGCAGTGAGAGAAAGTAAGCAATGGATTAGTTAGTAGAGCTGTTTCATATCGATTCTGTCGTGCTTGAATGAGATACTGGGTCTGCTGAGAGGTCAACAATTCTACCAATGAGTGGGGTGCCAGGACAGTTACAGGTTGGTGCAATGTTATGTTGGATGCTGCTGTTACTAAAACGTAGTTGGCTGGAAGTACTTGTATGCATGAAGGTACTCCCCCAGCTACGGGATCAAGCTTGTTTGAGTAATAGGCTACTGGACGCTTCCTGTCTGAACACTGCAGTAGCACATTCTTCCTTTACGGTTACGTAGAGCTGGAATGGTCAGTCATAGAGTGGGCGACCAAGAGCTGGTGCTCGAATGAGGCTCTCCTTTAGCTCATTGAAAGCTTCCAGCTGTGTGTCTGTAAGCGAGCAAGCAGATGGTGAGTTTGATGAAGCGAGGGGGGTCAGGTGCTTGGTGTGAGTGGCGATGTGAGGAATCCATTGCCGACAGAAATTCAGGAGCCCCAAGAAGGCTCGCATCTGTCTCAGGGTAGTAGGTGGGGGAGTATTTACAATGGGTGTTATCCGATCTTCTGTGGGGCGCCGCTCTGCCACACTTATCAGGATGCCCAAGAATTTTACCTCGGGCTGTGATCGCTTTACTTTGTGGGGTGGAATAATGTATCCCAATGAATGCAAAAAGTTTAGTAGGAGTTTCACAACTCTTCAAAATGTCACTTGCCAGTAATAAGTCATACACATACTGGACTGTAGTAGAGTTGCCAGGCAACTGGAGATCACGTAACTGCTTCTGGAGCGTCTGTGAGAAGAGTGTGGGAGAATGTACAAATCCTTGGGGTAGATGCGTCCAAGTTTACTGACATCCCTGATAGGTAAATGCGAATAAATATTGAGAATCCGGGTGCAAAGGGACAGCGAAAAATGCGTGCTATAGGTCAATGATAGTAAATACCAGGGCAGTAGCTGGTATGTGACTCAGGATCGTTGCGAGGTTCGGAACCAGAGCATGGAGAGCAGCCACAATCTCATTTATTTTGTGCAAATCTTGGGCGAGGCGCCAGTCCTTGCTTCCTGGTTTAGGTACCGGGAAGATAGGTGTATTGCATGGAGAGGTGCAAGGGATCAAGATTCCTTGTGCCAAAAGGGAGTCAACTAACAACTGCACCCTTTGTATTGCCTCGGGTTTGAGGGGGTATTGTGGAATGGATGGGGGAGTCTGTCCTTCTTTCACAGTGATCCGGACAGTGGGGCAGTTGGTGTGGCCGACTTCATGGTCCGAAATTGCCCAGAGATGGAGTACAACATCCTGGGTTCGGTAAGTATTAATAGAGTGTCTTACCAGATGTCCCATCTTCCAGTATGGGAGCTGGCCCGCATGCAAGTCTTGCCAGTCTCCCTTCGGGGTTGATCAGAATTCAGAAGCCGGGTCCCAATAATATGTCAAAGCTCCTCGCATTCGATTTTGGTCATTGTCAGGCGAATCCATATTATTTGTTGTAATCATGTTGGCTGACTTAGTGGGTAAGCATTGGAGCAGTAAGGCATTAAACTGGGGGGACGGATTCCCATTATCAAAGGCCTGGTCTCCTGCGAAAGTGCTGTAGCAGGCCACAAATAGCTCACAATAGTCTGGTCCCGATTCCCCAGGCTTAGGTTTGGATTCAAGTACTTTAGTGATGTTTACAGGTTGCTGGAGAGCCCTTTCCAAGGCTTGGATAATCTGGTCTGTCTGTTCATTCTCATTGTGGTTTCCTGCCTGTAACTCCTGATAGGTTTGGTATCTTAATTCTGCCTTCCATTTCCGCCCCCATCAGCTGAGAGAATCATGCAGCAGAGATCGAATAAATCTTGCAGGGTCACATTATACATTTGTATAGTACTGCTGACATACTGAGCAAACTGTGCTGGTTTTTTTTCTACCTGGGGCCTGATTTATGATCATTATCATTTCTTGAGGCTTCCAGGGTGCATACACAGGAATCACGGAGGGCTGTCCCTCCTCCACTGCTTGTGGACTGGGCAGCATTCGGGTGGGCAATTGCCTTGGTGGAGCCGTTAACTCTGGGGTTTTATTGGATTCTTCCGTCCCCAACTCAGAACAGTCCTCGGTATTCCCTTTATGGATCTCAGGGTAGAGAGGCCTCCCCTTCCCTGCTGTTGCTGTTTTACCCGAGCGGCCACCGTATCTGAATACTGGGAGGATTGGGTTTTGGGAGCACTGGGTGCACCTGGCCCCTGGTAAGATGCGGGGGTGGGTGGGGGGGTGTGTTGCGGTGGGTGCCCAATCCTCATCATGGTCACTGTCCTCAAACAGGGTTGGTATGCCAGAGATGGGTTTGGAATCCCTTGTTTCCCTATTTCCCCCAATGAGTGGGATTATTGAATATGAGCCAATCAGTGATGATGTTGCAGGTCAGGCAATGGATGAGGGCAGTCCGCTGGAGCCAACAGCTGATATTGTTGCTGAAGGACCACCCATGGGCGAAAGGTGAGAGCTGGAGTGGATCCCTTCACTATGTCACAGGGGATGAGCCAATCACCAGCGAGACAGGCCCAATGGGGCCACAGGTGAAGCTCATCACAGGGGTGAAATAGGTTGGGCTGCACAATGACGTCAATTCTCTGGAGCCAATCACCATTGCCGTGAGCAGAACCCAGGCTGTGTCCTCTGGTCCTAGATTCACCAACTGGGAAACATCCTCTCTGTATTCACTCTGTCTGCCCATTCAATCTTCAACAGGTTTCAATGAGATCCACCCATATTATAACATTGAACACAGAAAATACAACACAGGAAAAGGACACTTGGCCCACAGTGTTATTCTAAACCAGCTAAAAAGCGAATCAAAAACACCCAAACAATAATCTCTCTTACCAACACAATGCCTATATCCCTCCATCTTTCTTACACCCATGTGCCTATCCCAATGTCTCTGAAAAATCTCTAATGTATTTTCCCAACCATTATACCAGGCAGCATATTCCAGTCATCCACCACTCTGAGACAAAAAACTTTCTCCTCGCATTCCCCTTGAACCTACCCTATTTCACCTTCACAACATGCTGTCTAGACCAGCCAGCCTTCTGGTGAACCTCTTCTATATCCTCTCCAAAGACTCAACATCCTTCCTAGAGTGGGGTGACCAGAACTGTGTGCAATACTTCAGATGTGGCCTATGCAGAGCTGTAAAGTTGTAAAGGGGCCTGACGGAATATTCCCCAGGCTACTCCACGAGGCGAGAGAAGAGATTGCTGAGTCTCTGGCTAGGATCTTTATGTCCTCGTTGTCCACGGGAATGGTACCGGAGGATTGGAGGGAGGCGAATGTTGTCCCCTTGTTCAAAAAAGGTAGTAGGGATAGTCCGGGTAATTATAGACCAGTGAGCCTTACATCTGTGGTGGGAAAGCTGTTGGAAAAGATTCTTAGAGATAGGATATATAGGCATTTAGAGAATCATGGCCTGATCAGGGACAGTCAGATCTGTGAAGAGCAGATCGTGTCCAACAAGCCTGATAGAGTTCTTTGAGGAGGTGACCAGGCAGATCGATGAGGGTAGTGCAGTGGATGTGATCTATATGGATTTTAGTAAGGCATTTGAGAAGGTTCCACACGGTAGGCTTATTGAGAAAGTTAGAAGGCATGGGATCCAGGGAAGTTTGGCCAGGTGGATTCAGAATTGGCTTGCCTGCAGAAGGCAGAGGGTGGTGGTGGAGGGAGTACATTCAGATTGGAGGATTGTGACTAGTGGTGTCCCACAAAGATCTGTTCTGGGACCTCTACTTTTCCTGATTTTTATTAACGACCTGGATGTGGGGGTGGAAGGGTGGGTTGGCAAGCTTGCAGACGACACAAAGATTGGTGGTGTTGTAGATAGTGTAGGGGATTGTCAAAGATTGCAGAGAGACATTGATAGGATGCAGAAGTGGGCTGAGAAGTGGCAAATGGAGTTCAACCCAGAGAAGTGTGAGGTGGTACACGTTGGAAGGACAAACTCCAAGGCAGAGTACAAAGTAAATGGCAGGATACTTGGTAGTGTGGAGGAGCAGAGGGATCTCAGGGTATGTGTCCACAGATCCCTGAAAGTTGCCTCACATGTGGATAGGGTAGTTCAGAAAGCTTATGGGGTGTTAGCTTTCATAAGTCGAGGGATAGAGTTTAAGATTCGCGATGTAATGATGCAGCTCTATAAAACTCTGGTTAGGCCACACTTGGAGTATTGTGTCCAGTTCTGGTCGCCTCACTATAGGGAGGATATGGAAGCATTGGAAAGGGTACAGAGGAGATATACCAGGATGCTGCTTGGTTTAGAAAGTATGCATTATGATCAGAGATTAAGGGAGCTAGGGCTTTACTCTTTGGAGAGAAGGAGGATGAGAGGAGACATGATAGAGGTGTACAAGATAATAAGAGGAATAGATAGAGTGGATAGCCAGCGCCTCTTCCCCGGGGCACCACTGCTCAATACAAGAGGACATGGCTTTAAGGTAAGGGGTGGGAAGTTCAAGGGGGATATTAGAGGAAGTTTTTTTTACTCAGAGAGTGGTTGGTGCATGGAACGCACTGTCTGAGTCAGTGGTGGAGGCAGATACACTCGTGAAGTTTCAGAGACTACTCAACAGGTATATGGAGGAATTTAAAGTGGGAGCTTATATGGGAGGCAGGGTTTAAGGGTCGGCACAACATTGTGGGCTGAAGGGCCTGTACTGTGCTGTACTATTCTATGTTCTATGTTCTAACCTCTTCACATTTGAAGAGGTTACTAAAATCCAGGTAGACAATCTCTCTTGTCATTCTTCTAAACTCCAGTGAGTACAGGCCCAGAACCATCAAATGCTTCCGATACGTTAACCCTTCATTCCTGGAATCATTCTCGTGTACCTTCTCTGGAACCTATCCAATGCCAGCACATCTTTTCTTCGATAAGGGGCCCAAAATTGCTCACAATACTCCAGATGTTGGCTGACCAATACCTTATAAAGCTTCAGTGTCATGTCTTTGTTCTTATATTCTCATCCTCCTGCAATGAATGCATTTATTGTATTTGCCTTCCTTACAATCAACTCAATCTGCAAATTAACCTTTACAGATTCCGAAGCAACACACACAGTGGTAGAATCCCTGCACAAGGGATTTCAGGAATCCTGCACAAGGACTCCCACGTCTCTTTCCACCTCCTGATTTTTGAATTTTCTCCCCATTGAGAAAATATTCTATGCCTTTATTCCTTCTATCAAAGTACTTGATCATACACTACCTTACACAATATTCTATCTACTACTGCTTTGCCTGTTCTCCCAATCTGTCCAAGTCCTTCTGCAAACTCCCTGGTTCGTCAGCACTACCTGCCCCTCCACCTATCTTTGTTTCATCTGTAAACTTGACAATAAAGCCATCAATTCTGTCATCAAAATGATTGACATTTACTGTAAAAAGGTCTGGTCCCGATACCAAGCCCTGTGAAACACCAACAGCCAATAATAATTGGCCTATGTTATTCCGAGACAGTGTAAGATGTGGATGTGGGGTCCATTTCAACATTAAAGAGAAATTTATATGTGTACATGGATGAGAGTGCAGGGTGATGGGACTGGGCAGATAGAGTCACAGGATCATAGAAAAACACAGAGCACAACTGGCCCTGCGACCCATCTAGTCAGTGCCAAACCATTTAAACTGCCCCGTTCCAGCATCCTGCACCCAGACCTTAGCCCTCTATACCCCTAACAGCCATGTACCTGTCCAAACATCTGTTCAACATTGAAATCAAAATCGTATCCACCCCTTGCTCTGGAAGCTTGTTCCACACTCTCGCAGCCCTCTGAGTAAAGATGTTTCCCCTTGCGTTCCTCTTAAACATTTCACCTTTCACCCTTAAGCAATGACCTCTAGTTATAGTCTCACCCAACCTCAATGGAAAAGGCCTGGTTGCATTTTGCACATCTATACCCCTCATAACTTTGTATACCTTATCAAATATCTCCTCAATCTTCTAAATTCTGGGGAATATAGTTATAACCAATTCAATCTTTCCTTATAACTCAGGTCCTCCAGACCTGGCAACACCCTTGTAAATTTTCTCTGTGCTCTTTCAACCTTGTTTCCATCTTTCCTGTCGTAGGTGACCAAAACTGAACACAATATTCCAAACTAAGCCTTGCCAACGTCTCGTACAACTTCAACGTAATATCCCAACCCTTGTACTGAAAACTTTGATCAACGAAAGCCAATGTAACAACATGAACTACCACGTTCAAAGCCATGCTGACGATCCCTAATCACTCCCTGTCTATCCAAATGCTCATATATCTGATCCCTTGGAATACTTTCCAATAATTTTACCACTACTAATGTCAGGCTCACCGGCCGATAATTTCCTTGAGCCTTTCCTAAACAGCAGAACAACATTAGCTATCCTCCAATCCTCCAGTACTTCACCTGTCAGTAAGGATGATTTACACATCTCTGCTAGGGCCCCTGCAATTCCTGCACTTGGTTCTATAGGGTTCAAGGGAACACCCTGTATGGCCATGCGGATTTGTCCACCTTGATTTGCCTCAAGAATGCAAACAGCTCCTTATCTATAATCTGTGTAGGGTCCGTGACCTTGCTGCTACTTTGCCTCACTTCTACAGATTTTGTGTCCATCTCCTGAGGAAATACAGATGCAAAAGATCCATTTTAGCTTTCCACCATCTCTTTGGGCTCCACACACAGATCACCATTTTGATCTTCCAGAGGACCAATTTTGTCCCTAGCAATCCTTTTGCTCTTTAGTTATCTGTAGAATCCCTTAGGATTTTCCTTCACTTTGTCTGCTAGAGCAACCTCATGCCTTTTAGCCCTCCTGATCCCTTTCTTAAGTGTTCGCTTGCATTTCTTGTACTCCTCAAGTCCCTTATTTGTTTCCACCTGCCTGTACCTGGCATGACTCTTTATTCTTCTTCATCAGGACCTCAGTATATCTCTCAAAAAGCAAAGTGCCATAAACCTGTTATCTTTCCCTTTTATTCTTTCAGGCACATAAATGCTTTGTGCTTTCAAAATGTTAGTTTTGAAGTCTCCTACTTACCAAGTACACCTTTGACAGAGAACAGCCTGTCCCAATCCACACTTGCCAGATCCTTTCTCATACCACCAAAATTGGCCCTTCTTCAATATAGAATATCAACCCGAGCAGCAGACCTATCATTTTCTATAATTATGTTTCAACTAATGGCATTATGATCAGTAGATGCAAAGTGTTCCCCAACGCAAACTTCTGCCACCAGCCCTGTCCCTTTCTCTAATAGGAGATCAAGTGTCCCACACTCTTTCATTGAAGATTGCATGCACTGAACACACTGGAGAAACTCTATCCCATCTCGCCCTGCTACAGTCTGGGAGTCCCAGTCAATGCATGGAAAGTTAAAAACATCTACATAGTATCGCAACTTTATATTTCTTGCAAGTTTGTGATCTTTTTACAAACTTGTTCCTCTAAATCATGCGAACTGTTGGGTGGTCTGCAATATGGCCCCATTAACATGGTCATACGTTTCATATTTCTCAGTTCCACCCACTGGATGAGTTTTCAGCCTGTCCTGACTGAGCACTGCCATGACATTTTCCCTGACGAGTAAAGCCATCCCTCCCACACTATCACGTCAAAAACAGTGTAACCCCAGAATATTGAGCTGTCAGACCTGCTCCTCGAACCAAGTCTCACTAATGACAACAATAACATAATTCCACATGCTGATGCATGCCCTGAGCTCACCTGTCTTTCCTACAAAACTTCTTGCATTGTAATAGGCACAACTCAGAACAATAGTCCCCCCCATGATCAACCTTTTGCTTCCTGATTTTGTCTGAGTTCTTAACAATATGTCTCCAGAACCACTCCACTATCTGCTCTGGCATCCTGATTCTCATCTGCCTGAAACTCTAGTTTAAACTCTCCCATGCAGTATGACCAAACCTTTCTGTTGGGATATTTGTCCCCCTCCAGGTTAGGTACAAACTGCCCCTTTGTTTTAGATTTACCTTCCCTCAGAAAGAGCACAATGATCCCAAAAATCTGAAGCCCTCCCTCCTACGCCAACTCCTTAGTCACATGTTAAACTCTATGATCTTCCTACTTCTGGCCTCACCAGCACATGGCACGAGTAGCAATCCTGAGATCACAACCCTGGAGGTCCTGTCTTTGAACTTTGCACCTGACATCCTGAGCTCACTTTGACAAACCTCGTCCCTCTTCCTACATATGTATGTCATTTGGATCGATATGGACCATGACCTCTGGCTGCTCACCCTCCCATTTAAGAATGTTTAGAACTCTGCCTGAGATGCCTTGGATTCTGGCACCCAGAAGGCAACATACCAACCTAGGATCCTGTTCTCATCCACAGAGCCACTTTTCTGTTCCCTAACTAAAGAATCTCCTTTAACCACAGCTCACCTCTTGTCCACCCTTTCCTTCTGAGCTACAGAGCTAGACTCAGTGCTGGAGACCTGACTGCTGTGACTTTCCTCTGCTGGGACATCCCTCCAACAGTATCCAAAGTGAATTACTTGTTTTTGAGGGAGATGGCCACAGGGGTACTCTGCATTGGCTGTTCACCCTCCTGACTGTCACCCAGTTTCCTGTGTTGTTTTACCTTGGGTGTAACTACCTCTCTATACACCCTGTCTATCACCCCCTCAGCCTCCCGAATGATCCAGAATTCCTCCAGTTCCAACTCCAACTCTTTACATTGAGTGTTCGAAGCTGCAGCTGGATGCACTTCTTGCCATTGCTGTTCTGCCATCATCTCTGCCAGTGTCCACTTGCATTCAACTTTGGCAAGCTCCTCTCTCATGCCTCTGTAATTCCCTTTATTCCACTGTAATAATGATGCACTTGACTTGATCTTCTCCTTCTCAAACTGCACGAGGATTTCTATGATATTACGATGACTGCCTCTTAAGGGTCTCTTTGTTTTATGCTCCCTAATCAAACTGGGTTCATTACACAACACTCAATCCAGAAATGCTTTTTTCCTGGTGAGCTCAGCCATAGGCTGCTCTATAAAGCTATTTCATAGGTATGCTACAAATTCCCTTTGCTGGGATCCAGCACCAACCTGATTTTCCCAATATACTTGCATGTTGAAATATGCCATCACGATCATAATATTGCCCTTAATGCATGCCTTTTCTATTACCTGTTGAAATTTCTGACCAACATCCTGTCTACTGTTCGGAGGCCTGCACATAACTCCCAACAGTGTCTTTTTTCAACTTGCAGTTTTTAAATTCTACCCACAAGGATTCAACATCTTCCATTCCTCTGTCACCTCTTTCTAAGGATTTGATTTCATTTTTTTTACCAACAGAGCCTCCCCACCCTCTCTGCCTACCTGCCGGTACTTTCAAACCAATGTCTATCCAGGAGGGAGGAGAAGATGGGGGCGTGACGCAGTGCGCGCGGCCGTTCCGAATTGATATCATATCTGTGAAGTAGGACACCGTGCACAATCTTGATTTGATAGAGACAGACCTGAAGAGGCACGGAGGAACATCTGGAGTAACTTCTGAAATGCTTGCTTCGCTGCCGCTGCTACTGTGCGATCGAGAATCTCTGGAGGGAAGGCACCAAATCCTCGGCCTTGCCTATTGCCTGTTGCCAGGGCCGGGGTCAAAGCGCTCGGCAGAGATGGTGCTCGGTGCATCGGTGACGGGGAGCTGGTCGGAGGCTCAGAGTCGGACTGTGGTCGGATGCTTCTGGAATGCTGCATCGGCAAGTTTGCAGCGCTGGAGGTTTACCGTCTGCGTGAGGTGATGGGACTTTCGAGAGACTCTGTGACTTTACCGTGCCCATGTCCTGTTCTTATCAAATTACGGTATTGCTTTGCACTGTTGTAACTATATGTTATAATTATGTGGTTTCTGTCAGTTTTTCAGTCTTGGTTTGTCATGTGTCTCTATGATATCATTCTGGAAAAACATTGTATCATTTCTTAATGCATGCATTACTAAATGACAATAAAAGAGGACTGCGTGTCCTCATAATCTAATCCTTGATTGTTAACCTCCCAAGTATGAGATGCTGAGGTAATGGATTCATCATTAGTGACAGGTGAGGTGCCGGCAGCCTGGTCTGTAGCAAATCAAGTCAAGTTAAATTTACTTACACAGCACATTTTAAAAACAACCCATGTTGACCAAAGTGCTGTACAGATGAGAGCAGATAACTAAAATCACAAGTACAAGAAACACAGACATAACCAATGAGGCAAACAGCTTATAGGCACAAGCCAAATGTTACTTGATTTTAAACCATAATATTTTGGAGCAGAATTCAGCCATTCGGCCCATTAGATGTGCTCTGCCATTCCATCATGTCTGATTTAATATCCCTCTCAAACGCATCCTCCTGTTTTCTCCCGGTAAACGTTGACACTCTGTTTAATCAAGAACCTATCAACTTTTGCCTTAAATATACCCAATGACTCGGCCTGCACAGTCACAATGAATTCCATAGATTCACAAGCCCTGGCTGAAGAAGCTGAAGAATGCAGAACCTGTCATGGTCCCAGAAGCCATCCAACGCAATCAGGAAATCTCACCAAATCTTCCTCTACGATTTGTAGATTTAAGAGCTTCTTTCCATACAGAAAGCTCACCAACACTTCTACTTTCTGAGGGGGCTGAAGAGAGCTGGATTTTGCACATCTGTACTCGCATCCTTCTGCAGGTGCACAGTAGAGAGCATCCAAACATGCTCCATCACTGTTTGGGACAGAAACTGCACTGTGGTGTACTGGAGGACTCTGTAATGGGTAGTCAAAACAGCCTATGGCATCACTGGCACCAGCCTACCTGCCACCAAGGACATAGATACAGAGAGGCACTGGAGAAGTGCCAGTAACATCATGAAAGATTCTACCAGTTACCTTCCCCAAGCAGCAAGGTTAATTAACACCTCCACCTACTAACCCACCCCTCCACACCCCCAACCACCACTGCTTTTTCATTTCCTGTCCGTCACCTTAAGTACAGATATCCCTGTCCCCGGCGTCACTTTCTGAACATACAATCAATCTATCTTATCTACTTATTTTCATTGTGTTTTTTATTAGTGGGTCCGTTATCTTATTGTGTTTTATTTTGTGCTGCATTGAATGAGTAATAACAATTATTTTGTTCTCCTTTACACTTTTGCACTGGAAATGACATTTTAATATCCTCAATCTTGAATCTCCAGTCTGGCAGCTTTCTCCACATACCCACCACCTTCTGTGTGGGAAACGTATCCCTCAGGTCCCCTTTAAATCTTTCCCCTATCATCTTGAACCTGTGCCCTCCAGTCTCAGACTCCCCTATCCTGGGGAAAAGACTGTGACCACCCACCTTATCTCAGTCCCTCATAATTTTACAAATATCCATGAGGTCACCACTCAGCTTCCCGAATTCCAGGGGAAACGGTCTCAGTCTGTCCAGCATCTTGTTATAAACCAGCCTCCACCCTGACACAGTTACATTTTGTGAATCTGTTTTGCCCCCTCTGCAGCTTATCAGATGCTTTCTGTAGCAAGGAGACCAGACTGCACACAATCCTCTCAACATGGTCTCATTTGCCATCTGTGACATAAGACCAGAAAACAAAGGAGGAGAACTTGGATATTCAGCCATCGAGTCTGCTCCACCATTCTATCATGGCTGATTTATTATCCTCCTTATCTGCAACATGACACCCGAAGTCCTGTAGTTAGTGAGTAAATTGATTGACTTGCTCACCTGGATCTCAAGAGGTCATATTTTCCAACACTTCTGACCCTGATTTCCAATTACAACAAACACTCTTCACCTGGTGGTGTCCTAGCACAACGACATATCCCCTGTGGACAACATCCCCACCTGGTGGTGTCCATCCACAACGACATGCCCCTGTGGACAACATCCCCACCTCGTGGTGTCCATCCACAATGATATGTCCCCTGTGGAATACATCACCACCTAGTGGTATCCTAGCACAATGACATGTCCCCTGTTGACAACATCCCCACCTAGTGGTGTCCTAGCACAATGACTTGTCCCCTGTGGACAACATCCCCACCTGGTCTCCGCTTCTTTTTGGATACTTCCATCCCCCATCAGGAAGGTCTCAAAGCTCTCCGCTTCTTTTTGGATTCCAGACCGAATCAGTTCCCCTCTACCACCACTCTGCTCCGTCTAGTGGAATTAGTCCTTACTCTTAATAATTTCTCTTTTGGCTCCTCCCACTTCCTCCAAACTAAAGGTGTAGCTATGGGCACCCGTATGGGTCCTAGCTATGCCTGCCTTTTTGTTGGCTTTGTGGAACAATCTATGTTCCGTGCCTATTCACCCGGGCTGTCTTCAGATTCGTCTGGGGATCCAAGATGAAGCGGGTGAGACGGACCGCCATGCACAAGTCCCTGGACAACGGGGGCAAGAACGTCCCCAATGTCGCCCTCACCCTGATGGCCAGCTTCGTATGTGGCTGCATCAGGTTGTGTGTAGAGCCCAGGTATGTGGGCACCAAGTACCACTATGTGCCCAGGTTCTACTTGTCGCCCTGGCTACGAAGGATGGGTCTGGCCCCACTCCCGCGCAACGCCCCAGTCAGCTGGTCGTTGCCGGCATACCTGTCCCACGTAGCAAAGTTCTTCCAGGAGAACGCCTTTGACCACAAGGCCATCAGGCAGTGGTCGGCACGAAGTGTCCTGCAGGCACTGCAGGAGAAGGACGTGATGGACACAGTGGGGTGGTTCCCTGAGCAGACTGTCCAGTTCATCTGGCAAAATGCCTCATCGCCAGATCTCACCAACAGGCACCAAGACCTCGCCTGGCTGGCGGTGAGAGGGGCCCTCCCAGTCAGAGCCCTCCTGTACGCCCGGAATGTCGTCCCCGCACCCCACTGCCCACGGGAGGACTGCAGTGAGGAGGAGTCTGTGACCCACCTCTTTGCACACTGCCAGTTCACAAAGAGGGTGTGGAGGAGGATGGACGGGCTAGTGTCACGTTTTATCCCCAGCAGCTGCGTGACAGAGGACTCTCTGATCTATGGGCTGCTCCCGGGGACGCACACGGAGACCAACATCCGGTGCTGCTGGCAGATCATCAACTCGGTGAAAGACGCTCTTTGGTCAGCCCGAAACTTGATGATCTACCAGCACATGGAGATGTCCGTGGGAGAATGCTGCCGACTGGCACACTCTCGGCTGCAAGAGTACGTGCTGAGGGACGCACTGAAACTTGGTGCAGCCACCGCAAGGGCCCGGTGGGGAAGGACCACAGTATAGGTTTTCTCCACCCGTGGGAGTGGGAGGAGTCGGTGGGCGAGGAGTATACCCCTCAACAATGAGATGCTAAGCTGAACTACTGGAGTGCCACGTGGGTGGCTATAAACACGGATATTTTACTGAGTATAATGGAAACGTATGTAAAGGATGAAAAGTTATTGAATGGTTTATTGTATATATTTATTTTTGAATAAAGTATATTTTGAAATAAAAAAAAATTCTGGTATCTGTCCCCCACTTTTCCTTCGCTACATCGACGACTGCATTGGCGCTGCTTCCTGCACGCATGCTGAGCTAGTTGACTTTATTAACTTTGCCTCCAACTTTCACCCTGCCCTCAAGTTTACCTGGTCCATTTCTGACACCTCCCTCCCCTTTCTAGATCTTTCTGTCTCTGTCTCTGGAGACAGCTTATCCACTGATGTCTACTATAAGCCTACTGACTCTCACAGCTATCTGGACTACTCCTCTTCTCACCCTGTCTCTTGCAAAAACGCCATCCCCTTCTCGCAATTTCTCCGTCTCCGCCGCATCTGCTCTCAGGATGAGGCTTTTCACTCTAGGACGAGAGAGATGTCCTCCTTTTTTAAAGAAAGGGGCTTCCCTTCCTCCACTATCAACTCTGCTCTCAAACGCATCTCCCCCATTTCACGTACATCTGCTCTCACTCCATCCTCCTGCCACCCCACTAGGAATAGGGTTCCCCTGGTCCTCACCTACCACCCCACCAGCCTCCGGGTCCAACATATTATTCTCAGTAACTTCTGCCACCTCCAACGGGATCCCACCACTAAGCACATCTTTCCCTCCCCCCCACTGCTTTCCGCAGGGATCGCTCCCTACGCGACTCCCTTGTCCATTCATCCCCCCCATTCCTCCCCACTGATCTCCCTCCTGGCACTTATCCCTGTAAGCGGAACAAGTGCTACACATGCCCTTACACTTCCTCCCTTACCACCATTCAGGGCCCCAAACAGTCCTTCCAGGTGAGGCGACACTTCACCTGTGAGTCGGCTGGGGTGATCTACTGCGTCCGGTGCTCCCGATGTGGCCTTCTGTATATTGGCGAGACCCGACGCAGACTGGGAGACCGCTTTGCTGAACACTTATGCTCTGTCCGCCAGAGAAAGCAGGATCTCCCAGTGGCCACACATTTTAATTCCACATCCCATTTCCATTCTGACATGTCTATCCACGGCCTCCTCTACTGTAAAGATGAAGCCACACTCAGGTTGGAGGAACAACACCTTATATTCCATCTGGGTAGCCTCCAACCTGATGGTATGAGCATTGACTTCTCTAACTTCCGCTAATGCCCCACCTCCCCCTCATACCCCATCTGTTATTTATTTTTATACACACATTCTTTCTCTCACTCTCCTTTTTCTCCCTCTGTCCCTCTGACTATACCCCTTGCCCATCCTCTGGGTTCCCCCTCCCCTTGTCTTTCTTCCCGGACCTCCCGTCCCATGATCCTCTCGTATCCCCTTTGCCAATCACCTGTCCAGCTCTTGGCTCCATCCCTCCCCCTCCTGTCTTCTCCTATCATTTTGGATCTCCCCCTCACCCTCCCACTTTCAAATCTCTTACTAACTCTTCCTTCAGTTAGTCCTGACGAAGGGTCTCGGCCTGAAATGTCGACTGTACCTCTTCCTGGAGATGCTGCCTGGCCTGCTGTGTTCACCAGCAACTTTGATGTGTGTTGCTATCCCCACCTGGTGGTGTCCTGGCACAATGACTTGTCCCCTGTGGACAACATCCCCACCTAGTGGGGTCCTAGCACAATGACTTGTCCCCTGTGGGCAACACCCCAACCTAGTGGTGTCCTAGCACAATGACATGTCCCCTGTGGAATACACAAGGGGATGGACACAGTCTGTGAAAGTGAGGCAAAGCAGCAGCGAGGTCATGCACCCGATAGAGATTACAGAGGAAGAGCTATTTTCACACATTAGACATGTGGAAGGTGTTTGATGATCAATTGCACAGAGTACAGAAAAGCTGTGGTCCTCTTAGAAGGAAGGATGGGGATAGAAAGATAAGAGTTCTGGAAGTCCAAGGAAGTGATAAAGTTAATCAAGAAGGAAAAGGAAGTATATGTAAAGCTTCGGAAGTCAGGATCAAATAAAACACATGAGGAGGGCAGTGGATATTGTCTACATGGAGTTTAGTAAGATGTTTGAAAAAGCCCCTCATGGGAGGCTACTCCGGAAGATTAAGATGCATGGGATCTGCGGCAAATTGACTGCTTGGACTCAGAACTGGGTTGCGCAAAGAGGACAGAGGGCTTGAAGGGACTTATTCACACTGGAGGTCTGTAATTCGTGGAGTTCCGCAAAGTCTGTGTTGGGAACTCTGATGTTTGTAATGTATATAAATGACCTGGATGAAAATGTAGGTGGGTGGCTTAGTAAATTTATGGATAACAGCAAGATTGGTGCAGTTGTGGACAGCATAGAAGACTGGCAAAGAACACAGCATAATACAGATCAGTTGCAGATATGGGCTGAGAAATAGCAGATTGAGTTTTATCCAGATAAATGTGAGGTGTTGCACCTCAGTTGGGCAAATGCAAGGAGACAGTACACTGTTAAGAGAAAGGTCCTTAACAGTGTTGCTGAGCAGAGAGATCTTGGGATCCAAGTTCATAGCTCCTTGAAAGTGGCTACACAGGTTGATGGTAAGAACGCTTATGGAATGCTTGCTTTAATGAGTTGAGGCATTGAGTTCAAAGTCAGGAGGTTATGTTGCAATTTTATAAAACTGGTAAGGCCTCATCTGGAATATTGCATACATTTCTGGTTGTCTCATACCAGAGGGTATGCATTGAAGGTGAGAGGCAGTAGGCAGTAGTGAGTGGTAATATGTTCAACTCAGAGTGATGGATGCCTGGAATGTGCTACCTGGTATGGTGGGTGAGGCAAAAATACATGAGATGATTTTAAGAGACGTTTAGATATGTACATGGATGTACGGACGATGAAGGGATATGGATATGAGGGAGGTATGAGGGATTAGTGTTTGGGTGTTTTTGATTTGCCTTTCAGCTGATTCAACGCACCATTGTGGTGTGAATGGCCTGTTCCTGTGCTGTACACTTCATGTTCTATGTTCTTTGCTGTCATGAAACAAATGAGGGTGGATAACTCCCCAGGGCCTTACAAGGTGTTCTCTCAGAGTTTGTGGGAGGCTCGTGCATAAATTGCAGGGACCCCAGCAGAGATGCTGTATTTAAAATGTCCTCAGTAATGGGAGAGGTATCAGAGGATTGGAGCACGTCAAATGTTCTGTTGCTTGAGAAAGGCACCAAGTATAACCCAGAAAATTTTAGGCTGGTGAGCCTGACATTGGTAGTGTGTAAGTTAGACCATAAGATCATAAGAAATAGGAGCAGAAATAGGCCATTCAACCCATCGGGTCTGCTCCACCATTCCATCATGTCTGATATATTATTCCTTCCAACCCCATTCTCCTGCTTTTTCCCATTAACCTTTGACACCCTGATTAATGAAGAACTTATCAACCTCTGCCTGAAATATTCTCAGTGACTTGGCCTGCACTGCCGTCTGTGGTAATGTATTCCATAGGTTCATCAACCTCTGGCGAAAGAAATTCCTCCTCATCTCTATTCTAATGGACGTCCCTCTACTCCGAGTCTGTGCCCTCTGGTTTGAGAATTCTTCACTGCAGGAAACAACCTCTGCGCATCTGCTCTATTTTCTATAGGTCTCAGTGAGATTCCCCCTCCTTCTAAACTGCGGACAGTACTGTGGACAGTGAGCAAGGCTATCAAAGTTTGCAGTGGGACCTGGACCACCTGGAAATGGGCTAAAAAATATCAGATGGAGGGTAATGCAGACAAGTGTAAGGTGTTGCACTTTGCAAGGTCAAACCAGGGTAGGACTCACACGGGGAGTGGAAGAGTACCAAGGAGTGAAGTAGAACAGAAGGATCTGGGAATACAGATCCATAATTCCTTGAAAGTGGCAAACCCCCAGAGACTATGATCTGTCGTCCATCAAAAAGGACTTTTCATCCCAATACCTCGACATCCCAGTCACTTCGTTATCAGCCACACTGGCAACTTCGATCTGGTCATACAGAACCATGTTAATGCCCTGGTTCACAACTTTACTGTTAGGCTGTATGTATTTCATTTGGAAGTTCTGTATGAGCAATCTGTTCTGCTTTCAGCCTTTTTGGGTTATTGTTGAACATAAAGGATGATGAGAAATGTGTGCCATCCAATTAGGATGGTGGAACTGGGGCGAGGTTTTTTTGGTGAGGATCACTAAGGTTGGTCTTGGGTCTTTTGTTCAGTGGGAGGTGAAGAGAGAAGATGCTGGGAAGAACCTGTCGTAGGATACGACCCAGTGGGAGACCTGATTGTTCGAGATGGATTGCGAGTGACGTTCAGAAGGTGGTGTGTGCTTTCACACAGACCTAAGGCCCGGTGCGTGAGTGACAGAGAAGTTCAAGGTGAGCTCCAACTTGTACACATTTGACTGTGTTTTAGTTAAGTAAGAATCATAAATATAATTCCTTTAGTCGTATGCAGTGTGCTGTCTGTTATTTCTTGGCACTGAGTTGTAACAGGGTAGCAAATTACACAGTATCCACACAAGCTGGGGTTTGGGGTAGGAGGGTCGTCTCAATCTCATGGCTTTGGCAGGACCGGAGTGTGTTTTCCCTTGACTTGCACAGCCAAGGAAACCAACGAGGTTTCAACCATACTTCATACAATATGGAAACAGGCCATTTGGCCCATTTAGTCCATGCTGACCAAGATACCCCATCCAAGCTGGACCCATTTGCCAGCATTTGGCCCATAACCTTCCCAACCTGGGTTTGATGGACCCCTCAGTTAATGGGAGGGGTCGCTGGCATAAAAGAAGGTTGAGAACCCCTGTTCTAAACCTTTCCAATCTATGTACCTGTTGAAAGTTGTTATTGTACCTGCCTCAACCACTTCCTCTGGCAGCTCACTACATATAGATACCACACTCTGTGTAAATAAAGTTGCCCCTCAGGTTCCTATTCAGTCTTTTCCCTCTCACCTTCAGCCTATGCCCTCTAATTCTTAATTCCTTACCTCACGGAACAAAGCAGTGTGCATTCAGCCTACTAATGCCCCTCAGCATTTAATACAAATCCATGAGAACACCTCTCAGTCTCCTTTACTTGAAGCAATAAAGTCTCAGCCCATCCAATCACCCCCTGTAACTCAGTCCCTCAAATCCTGGCAACATCCTAATAAATCTCAGCTGCACTCTTTCCAGGTTATTAACAACTTTTCTATAGCAGGGCAAACAAAACTGAACATGATACTCCAAGTAACATTCACAGAATGCTAGAGAAACTCAGCAGGTCAGGCAGCATCTATGGAGGGGAATAAATGATCACCTTCCAGCTTGTCCTGACCCACTCCCCACCTTGTTCTGGATTCTTCCCCCTTCCTTTTCAGTAATGATGAAGGGTCTCTGTCTGAAGTGTCAACCATTTATTCCCCTCCATAGATGCTGCCTGACCTGCTGAGGTACAATATTTTGTGTGTGTTGCTCTAGATTTCCAGCATCTGCAAAATCCCTTGTGCACTGTAATCTCCAAACCTTTAAACTCAATGGCTGATTTATGCAGCTGAGCGTGCCAAAAGACATCTTCACTGCCCTGTCAACCTTTGACTCCAGTTTCAGTGAGCCTTGCATGTGTACTCCAAGGTTTCTCTGTCCTACAACACTCCTCGGGCCCTTTCCATTCACTATGAATGTCCAACCTGAATTCAACTTTCCAAAATTGCAATATTCCAGACTTTTCTGAAGTAAACTCCACTTGCCATTCCTCAGTCCATGTACTCAGCTGATCAAAATTGCTCTGGAATTTTTGAAACCCTTTTTCACTGTTCACTATACTATCTATTTCAGTGTCATCTGCAAACTTACTAACCTTACCTTGCACATTCTTGGTGGGCAGGCAAGGAGAGAGGAAAGGTGATGGGGTATGGTGAAGGAGAGGGCGAGGGGGAGTTGGGGGGTGTCATTACTGGCAGGTTCTGTGGTCTGGAGACGGGTGATCTTCCGATCCTTGCAGGATGTGAGAAAGTTAAAGAACTGATGATTGAAAGTGCGGATTTGGCGGAGGATAAAGTAGTAGACAGGTCCATTACAGGCGGTGGAGAGAGAATCCCAAAGTTGTGGAAGTGACTGGGATAGGGACTCCAGGTACCTCCTCATGGCGGAAAGCGTGGGGCATAGAGCGCAATGAGAGAAGCAGCGAGAGAAACAGTCGACGGACTCTCCCTTCTCCAGCCTTGCATCTCTTTCACATTCAACTTCCCAGCTGTTTATTTCATCCTCCCCCTCCTGGTTTCACCAATCACCTTGTGTTTCTCTCTCCTTCTGCCACTTTTTATACTTACTCCTCACCTTTTTTTCTCCAGTCCTGCTGAAGGGTCTGGGCCCAGAACGTCCACTGTACTCTTTTCCAGAGATGCTGCCTGGTCTGCTGAGTTCCTCCAGCATTTTGTGTGTGTAGCTCAGATTTCCAGCATCTGCAGATTTTCTCTTGTTTGTGATGTAATGCTGATCTTCTATCAGGCACTGGTCAGGCCACACTTGAAGTATTGTGAACAGTTTTAGATCCCTTATCTACGAAAAAAATGTGCTGGCGCTGGAGAGAGTCCAGAGGAGGTTTATGAGAATGACTCCAGGAATTAAAGAATTAACTTGTGAGAAGCATTTGATGGCTCTGTGTCTGTACTCCCTGGAGTTGAGAGGAATGAAGGATGGAACCTATCGAATGTTTAAAGGTCCAGATAAAGTGGATGCTGAGTGGTTGTTTCCTCCAGTGGAAGAGTCTAACATCAGCAGTGGGTAAGACACAGGAGGTAAAATAGGCCATTCGGCCCATTGAGTCTGCTCCACCATTCCATCATAATCGATTTATTGTTCCTCTTAACCCCATTCTCCTGTCTTCTGGGATCATTCTCGTGAACCTCCTCTGGACCCTCTCCAATGCCAGCACATCTTTCTTAGATAAGGGGCCTGAAACTGTTTATAGTGGTCTGAAATACAGATTCACCACCTTCTTGCAAAGGAAATTTTTCCTCATCTCTGTTCTAAGCTAACGTCCCTCTATTCTGAGGCTGTACCCTCTGGTCCGAGACTTCCCACCACAGGAAATCTCCTCTCTACATACACTCTATCTAGGCCCTTTAATATTTGATGGATTTCAGTAAGAACCACCCCACCTTCCTCATTCTTCTGAGTTCCAGGCCCAGACCCAGAGCCATCAAACACCCCTCATGTTAACCCTTTCATTCCTGGGATCATTCTTGTGAACCTCCTCCGGATCTTCTCCAATGCCAGCACATCTTTTCTTAGATATGGAGTCTAAAACTGCTGACAGTACAACGTGTGGTCTGAGCAATGTCTTATAAAGCCTCAGTATGACAGCCTTGCTGTTGTGTTCCAGTTCTCTTAAAATGAATGCTAACATTGCATTTGCCTTCATTACCACCAACTCAACCTGCAAGTTAACCCTCAGGGAATCATGCACGAGGACTCCCAATTTTTTTTGCACCACTGATTTTTGAATTTTCTCCCTATTTAGAAAATAAGTTATTGGAAGATATTCTAACGGCCTGGCTATATGAGTATTAGGATGGACCAGAACAGATTAGGGATTATCAACAGGACTTTGTGTGTGTTTGGTCATGTCCAACCAATCTTATCGATGTTTTCAAGGAAGCTGGCCAGGAAGTTGATGAAGGCAAGGCAGTGGAGGTAGTCTACGTGGACTTTAGCAAGGTCTTTGATGAGGTCCCATATGTGAGGTTGGTGAAGGAGGTTCAGTCGCTTGGCATTCAGGATGATGTAGTAAATTCGACTGGATATTGACTTTCTGGGAGAAGCCAAAGAGTGGTAGTAGATGGTTGCCTCTCTGACTCGAGACCTGTGACTGCTGTTGTGCCGCAGGGATCGGCTGATTGTTGTTTGTCATGTTTTTCAACAGTCTGGATGATAATGTGGTGAGCTGAATCAGCACATTTCTGGATGACACCACGACTGGGGTGTAGTGTCGGCAACGAAGGGCATCGAAGTTTACAAAGGGATCTGGACCAGCTGGATAAATGTGCTAAAAAATATCAGATGCAGGGTAATGCAGACAAGTGTAAGATGTTGCACTTTGGGAGGACAAACCAGGGTAGGGCTTACACGGTGAGTGGAAGGGCACTGAGGGGTGCGGTAGAACAGAGGGATCTGGGAATACAGATCCCTAATTCATTGAAAGTGGCATCATAAATAGATAGGGTTGTAAAGAAAGCTTTTGCCCATTTGGCATTCATTAATCAAAATATTGAGTACAAGAGTTGGGATGTTTTCCTAATTTTGTTTTAGGTGTTGGTGAGTACCTTGTGCAGTTCTGGTCACCTACCAATAGGAAAGATGTGAATAAGATTGAAAGATAAATTTTACAAGGATGTTGCCAGTACTAGAGGAGTTGATTGAAAGGGAAAGGTTGAATATGTTAACCCATTATTCCCTGGAGTGGAGGAGAATGAGGAGAGATGGGGCAGCACGTAGCATAGCGGATGGTGCGACGTTATTACAGCTCAGAGAGTCAAAGATTAGAGTCAAATTCCAGTGCTGTCTGTAGGAAATTTGTACGTCCTCCCCATGGAATGTCTCGATTTTCTCTGGGTATCCCAATTTCCTCTCACAGTCCAAACGCCTAGCCCTTGGTAGGTGGACTGGTCATTGTAAATTGCCCCATGATTCGTCTCAGGTTAAATTGACGGCTGCTGGTGGTGCGGCTCAAAGGGCTGGAAGGGCCTATTCCACGCTGTATCTCCAAATATAGATGTCTACAAGATTAGGAGGAGGCGAGAAAGGGTTTGGCTTTGCTCCCCCGTGGTCCATACTGCCACCTGGTGGCCTTCTGCCGCAATCACAAGTCCACTGTGGACAACACTCTGGTGGTATCCTGTTGTAATGACAGATCCAGGGGCAGCAAGTAAACCAGTTATTCGTTTCACCCTCATCACGTCATTGTAACCCAGCCAAATGACCAAGGCATGTACTAAATATGGAGATGTTGAGGTGTGGTCACTCAGGGAGAGATCTGACATCTCAAGGCCATTGTGACACCAGTGAGAAACATCACAATGAGATGCAGCATCACAATAGGATTTAAACTCTGGTTACTTGGAGATGAGAGGCAGAACATCCACTTTCAGCTTGACTGGAGGATAGTTTGCTGATCTGGAGGTAGGTGTTGACACAATGTGTGAAAATGCCTCATTGTGGGCTGCAGATTACATTGATACTCAGATGATGATGTGGAGATTTGCCAGATCCACAAGTGACAAATCTGGTGCTTGGATCATCCTGCTCATTGACATTCCCAATGGAATGGCACTGATCGGGTCAGGAATTCACCACCTAGCACAAAGGTCTCACCTTGCAGTCGGGAATTGTTACCTCATTGGGATTTATTCATGGCCTCAAGTTCGTTTCATGAACAACATCTTCCGTGTGAAGAGGAAGGAGGAAACCTGGACCAGATGGAGAGACTGCCTGAGAGAGGGAACTCCAACAACAGTGAGACAATGTATGAATTCCTTCCATTCCTTCGGGAGGCAATGTTTAGAAGGATTGTATTGGTGAGGGATGATAGTTTAGCTGTTGGGATTTTGGGGGTCAACTCTCGGTCAATATATGTAATTACTGCTTGGGGCCTACAGTGTTTATTGATCCTGTGCCGTTGCTAAGGATCTGCTCCCAAGGTGATGTCAACAGAGGCCCTTCAGTGAGGTCAGATGCACTCCTTGGGCCTGTCTGAAGATGGTGTCATGCATCCACATCAACGTTCCGGCTCCATAAGACACAGGGACAGAATTAGGTCATTTATTTCATTGCCATTCCATCATGGTTGATCCTGGATCTCAGTCAACCCCATCCACCTGCCCTTCTCACCATATCCTTTCCAGCCCTGGCTGATCAGGAAATAATGAACTTCTGCCCCTTTACGCCACAAACAAGCTGCTCTCTTATTGAAAAATGTAGGCACAAAGTTGCTCCTCTTCCTCCTGAAACATGCACCTGAACCCATTCTTAAGCTGCATTGGTCTTCCCGCCATGCCAGAAATGTTTTCTAACACTTGCATGTAGCCCACTGAATTGGCAAATGGATTCTCTGCTTTTAAGGACCTCACCACCTCAGCAGCCAGACCTTTTAGACACTCCACTAGTCACTGTCTTTTCACATTATCAGAGTACTGCCACTCATCCAGCATCTGAGATGTTCTCTCCACTCAAGTCTCATATTTCCCCTCCCCCTGGGGGGTGGGCTTCACTACTGAAGGGTTGTTATCCCTTCACTAACAGCCACTGGATTCACCAGCAATAAAACCACCTTTCTCATACTCTGTATGTCCAGGGTCTATATGACTTGGGTCCCACCAAACCGGGGAAGTTGGGATGTCTCACCGACCTGAACCCCGATCTGTGTGAATACAGTGTAACTACTGCTGCCATGCAATTGCCCATCGGCAAGAAATAACAGATCGTACACTACATACAATTATGAAGAAAATATATTTCTGAATGTTAGCTTCACCAAACTATTACTAAGGAGGAAAGAAAAAAAGGAAGAAAATCAAGAGGGCCCATCATAATTAAAACAGTCAGTTGTGCACAAGGTTGGAGCTCAAATCTTCCAAAGGTTGATGTGTCCAATGTACTTGTATATGACCATGTACTTCCCTGCATAATACTCTATCTGTCGCTTTGCCCATTCCCCAGACCAAGTCCTTCTGCAGATACCCTGCTTCCTCTTCATAACCTGCCTCTACATCTATCTTTGTATTGTCTACAGACTTGGCCACAAAACCATCAATTCCTTCATCCAAATCATTGATATACAACATGAAAAGAAGTGGTCCCAATACCAACTCCTGTGGCACAACACTAGTCACCAGTAGTCAACCAGAAAAAAACCCACTTCATTCCCACTCTTTGCCTCCTGGTCATCAGCCAGTCCTCTATCCGTGCTAGTATCTTTCCTCTCATACCATGGGCTCTATTCTGCTTGTTATTTCCAAAAACAATTCCAATAGATTTGTCAGGCAAGGGTTTCCCTTCAGGAAACCATGCTGACTTTGGCCTATTTTATCATGTGCCTGCATGTACTCTGAGACCTCATCCTGTACAATAGACTCCAACATCTTTACGAAGACTGATGTCAGGCAAACTAGCCAATTGTTTCTTTTCTTCTGCCTCCCTCCCTTCTTCAAATGTGAAGTGACATTTGCAATTTCCCTGTCCTCCAGAACCATGCCAGGCTCTAGTGATCCATGAAAGATCATCACCAATGCCTCCACAGTCTCTTCAGCTACTTCTTTCAGAGCCTGTGGTGCAGTCCATCAGGTCCAGATGACTATTCTATCTTTAGATATTTCAGCTTCCCAAGCATCTTCTCCCTAGTTGTAGTAAATGCAATCACTTCTGTGCCCTGAAACTCTCAAACTGCCAGCATACTGCCAGTGATTTCCACAGAGAAAAGTGATGCAAAATACTTATTCAGTTTGTCCACCATTTCCTTGTCCCCCATTACTACCTCTCCAGTGTCATTTTCCAGGCAGTCCAATATCTACTCCCCACCCCTCTTTAACTCTTTATATATCTGAAAAAATTTTTGGTGTCTGCTTGATATTATTGGCTAGCTGACCTTCCTATCTAATCTTTTCCCTTCTTATGGCTTTATTAGGTGCCTTCTGTAGGATTTTTAAAGCTTCATAATCCTCTAACTTGCCACTAATTTTTGCTCTGTTATATGCCCTATATTTTGCTTTTATGTTGTCTCTGACTTCCCTTGTCAGACATGGATGCATCATCGTGCCTTTAAAAAACTTCTTTATGAAGTATCTCTCCTGCACCTTCTGAATTGCTCCCAGAAGCTCCAGTAATTGCTAAACTTCTCACATCCCTGCAAGTGTCCCTTTAAAATCTACTTCAGCCAGCTCCCTTCTAATGCCTCGGTAACTCCCTTTCCTCCATTGCAATTCCTTGATTGTATCTTCTCCTTCTCAAATTGCAGGGTGAATCTTATCATATTATGTTGACTGTGTCCAAAGGGTTCCTTTACCTTAAGCTTCCGAATCAATCTGATTCATTACATAACACACAATCCAGACTAGTCTTTCCCCTCATGGGCTCAAGCACAAGCTACTCCAAAGGCCATCTCGTAAGCACTCTAGAAATTCTCTTTCTTGGGATTCGGAACCAACTTCTTAATTTTCACAATCTACCTGCTTATTTAAATCCCACATGATGATCATAACATTGCCCTTTTGACATGTCTTTTCTGTGCCCTGTTGTAATCTGCAGTTCACATCTTGACTACTGTTCGGAGGCCTGTTTATAACTCCAATCAGGGTTTTTTACCCTTACAGTTATAGAGTGGTACATCCAACATCTGTGGTCGGTAAGTTGCAAGAGAGGCAGTGAACGAAGGGTAGTAGAGGTAGTTCATATCGGCTTCAGCAATGCCTTTCATAAGGTTACACATGGTAGGCCAAAGTCACCATGGCTTGTGGCCAAGTTTGTGGATGATACAAAGATCAGTGGGGGGGCTGGAAGTGTTGATGAAGCAAAAGGACTTAGACAGATTGGGAGAATGAGCAAGGAAGTGGGAGGTGGAATATAGTGTGGGGAAGTATGTGGCCATGCACTTTAACAAAAGGAATAAAGGTGTAGACTATTATTAAACAGTGAGAAATTTCAAAAAATGGGAGGTGCAATGGGACTTGGGAGCCCGTGTGCTGGATTCCCGAAAGGTTAAATTGTAGGTTGAGCCAATGTTCTATCCATTCTCCTATCTTTCCTTGAGTACCATGGGCTCTTACCTTGTTAAGCAGTCTCATGTGCGGCATCCTGTCAAATGCCTTCTGAAAATCAATATAAACAACATCCACTGACTCTCCTTGGTCTCTCCTGCCTGTTATTTCCTCAAAGAATTCCAACAGATTTCTCAGGCAAGATTTCCCCTTAAGGAAACCATGCTGACTTTGACCTACTTTCTCAAGTGTGTCCAAGTACACCAAAACTTCATCATTCATAACGGACTCTAACATCTTCCTAGCCACTGAAGTCCGGCTAGCTGGCCTATAATGTCCCCTCTGCCTCTTTCCCTTCTTAAAGTATGGAGTGACATTGCAACTTTCCAGTCTTCCAGAATTATTCCAATATGTAGTGAATCTTGAAAGATCATTACTACTGCCTCCAGAACCTCTTGAGCTACCAGTTTCAGAACCCTTGAGTGCAGTTCATCTGGCCGAGGTGACTCAGCTACGTCAAATCTTTCAGCTTCCCAAGTAACATCTCCTTAGTTATCAGAACTATTCTCACCTCTTTCCTGACACTCTCAAATTACTAGCATACTGCTAAATGTCTTCCACAGTGAAGACAGAGCAAAATATTTATTGTTTGTCTGCCATTTTGGTCCCCCATTACTATCTCTCCAGTGTTATATTCCCATGGTTCAATATACACTCTTGCCTCTCTTTTATTCTTTGCAAATCTGAAAAAGCTTTTGGTATCTTCCTTTATGCTATTGGCTTGCTTACCTTCATATTTTATCTTTTCTCTTCTTATGGTTTATATAGTTTCCTTCTATTTGTTTTTAAGGGCTTTTTGGTTCTCTAACTACTCAGTAATTTATGCTGTATTGTACGACTTCTCTTGTCAACCATATTGCCTCATCCTCCCTTTAAAATACTTCTTTATCTTTGGGATGTATCGATTCTGCTCCTTCTGAATTGACCCCAGAAACTCCAGCCATTGCTGTTCTGTCATTATAGAAACATAGAAAACCTTCAGCACAATACAGGCCCTTCGGCCCACAAAGCTGTGCTGAACATGTCCTTATCTTAGAAATTACCTTGGGTTACCCATAAGCCCTCTTTTTTTTTTCCGAAGCTCCATGTACCTATCTGGGAGTCTCTTAAAAGACCTATCGTATCCGCCTCCACCACCATCGCCGGCAGCCCATTCCACGCACTCACCACTCTGTGTATAAAAAAACTTACCCCTGACATCTCTCTACCTCCTTCCAAGCACCTTAAAACTCTGCCCTCTCGTGACAGCCATTTTAGCCCTGGGAAAAAGCCTCTGACTATCCACACGCTCAATGCCTCTCATCATTTTATACACCTCTATCTGGTCACCTCTCATCCTCCGTCTGTCATAGTAGGGGGCAGCACTGGTGGCAGACCCAAATGCAAGACACAGACACTGAAGTACGAGGAACTGTTGAGAGTTAGGGATGGGACTGGATGCAGACTAGGAGCTGGGACAAGAACACAGACTTGGGCAAGGTCTTGACTCGGAAAGCGGGACCTGGACGAAGAACTAGGAACTTGGAGCCTGGACAAGGGCTCCAAGCCAGAGACTGGACAAGGACCCCCAAAACCTGGGTCTTGACTCGGGCTCGGACCCCAGATCTAGGCGGGGACTGGATGGGGCCTGGGTTCAGACTCTGAGCCAGGGACTGGACGGGGCCTTGGTTCGGGTGAGGGGAGGCTTCAGACGAGGCGAGGCTCTGAGAGGAAGGTGAAGGGAAGGGATACAGACAGGGGGTCTGGACAGGAACAATCCAGCAGCCAGAGGCTTCTTCTTCTTCCTTTGTTTTATGGCGGTTGGCAACCAGCTTTTCAGTGCATTACCGCCACCTGCTAGACTTGTGGTGTTCCAACCAAATGTGTCCTGGAGTTCTCTACTTTAGACAATCTAGTTCAGCCTGCAGTTCTCTATTAGCATCACTCTGTAGTTGCAATTCCTCATGAATGCTTAATGTGCTCATTAGATAATGCTGCAAACTGCTATTCTTCCCTAATTTTGTCACGTTTTCATGTAGTTGCATTACCTCAATTACATTGACTTCTTCTACGTCACTTGTAAAACTAAAATCGTCTTGCTAAAGAATAGTAATTATCACACATTATACTTTTAAATTGCCGTTTTTCCAAGTCTATCTGCTTTTTCAGGTTTTCCTTTACTTGGATCGTAGCCTGCAGTTCTTTACTGAGACCTCGGAGTTCTTCTTCATTTGCTTCCATGCTTTTATTATATAATCTGAATGTAGATAATTCACTTTGCAACAAATTCCTTTTCCTTTTGTATCCTTGTAATAATTTCCTCCATTTTCCAATCTCTTTTCCAACTCACAGTTGTTCTTGTCAGGTATTTCTATTTGTTGTTGGAGTTCTGCACATTTACCCTGGCTTCAACCATAAAATCTGAGAATTTTCCTTAAGTTCTGAAACATTTTTCTTAAATTCTTGACCATTTGCGATACATATACTGCCATTAAGATTCCATCTCCCCTGCCTGTGAACTGTTGGATCCTACAGTCAGCATTTCTTTGACTTCTTCCCACCGAATTCCTTCTGCAGACTTGACTATAATTTTAACTTTTTCAGTCCTTTTGCTTGTTTGCACTGAACAATTAATTGCATCCACCATAAAAAGTACTAAATCCTTTCTACTCATTAATAGTGTATCCTTATTTTCCATATTACAGCCCTCACAATTCACCAGTTTATTCCCTGAATTTGTTTGCTTGACAGCCTTTTTTTCAGCAAATTCTTTCACTGCCTCTGCATAACTGATTCCTCATGTTACTTTTACATATTGTATCTCAGCAGCCTTCTTGCTATAAATGCACCCTCGATAAGCTGCGCTGTGTTCCTCACCAAAACTGCAGCATTTCAGCCTAGCTCCCGCTTCACATTTCCCATATTCATGTTCTCCAGTGCATCACCCACATCTTTGTTTTATAATTGTTTTAATCTCATCTTCTTTCCATTGTTTTGCTGTCCTCTTTTGCTCATCCACTGACTCCTCAGAGTTTGATATCCCATACCTCTGCTTTCTTTTCTTCCTCTTTTCCATTCCATTCCTCTTTCCCACCAACCTCCATCTCGAGTTCACTTCCACTCTCACCAAAAACTTCCTTCAACAGCTTGGCTCTTTCCTTGATGTTCTCACTCTCTGCCATTTTCCAGTGAGCTCCACAATCAACTCTTGCTATCACTTTTCCCCAGCCAGTCTCTTGAGGCAATAGCTTTGCCTGAATCACTGCCAGAGACTCCATCCTGAAGCTATTTATGAAGCCAGCACAAACGAGAATCAGCCACCTCAACAGAAACTGGGGAAAACCTGGATTAAGGAACTGGACTGGACCGTGAACCGGAATATGGATTTCACGGACTGGACCATGACACCAACACTCCAAGGAGAAAAGGCCAAGTTCACTCAACCTATTCTCGTAAGGCATGCTCCCCAACCTGGGCAACATCCTTGTAAATCTCCTCTGCTCCCTTTCTATCGTTTCCACAGCCTTCCTTGTAGTGAGGTGACCAGAACTGAGCACAGACTTCCAAGTGGGGTCTCACCAGGGTCCTTCTCGCTGCAACTTTACCTCTCGGCTCCTAAACTCAATCCCATGATTGATGAAGGCCAATGCACCGTATGCTTTCTTAACCACAGAGTCAACCTACGCAGTAGATGTGTCTGTAGAGAGAGAGACCGTGTCTCTGTAAGTGTGTCTGTGAGAGAGAAAGTGCAAAGACTGTGCCTTTAAGAGGTTACATCGTGTGAATGTGTTGGGGCCCCCACCCAGCAGCTTTAACTCACTTCCTTGGTTCTTTGAAAACTGTGCAAAAGCTTTTCAGGATGGGAATTAACTGTTTATTTTAAGTTTTGCAGTTACTTGCAAGGAAGAAGAGTAGAAGTATGGATTTTTTTTCTTTGTCTTGTCTGTGTTTTTGGTCTCTGTTTCTCTTTTCCATGGGACTGATTTTAGAGAAACTCAGATTCCATACTGGCCAGGCGTAAACTGGGTTGAGATGGAAACAGGCATTTGGGGGAAATTGTTCATCAGCAGATAATTAAATTGGAAATTTGGAATTACCAAATTTGAAAAGATTTGAGTATTTTGGGAGTAATTCTAAAAGTTGCTTTACTCATGTAATGGCTTCTTTGCAATATTTCACTGCTGAGGCTAATGTAATGGCTTCTCTGTAATGTTAACTGCTGAGGTATGGTTTTTCTGTAGCAGAAATGTTTGGGTTATGGCTGGAGATAATTATGCATGTTAGACAATCAGGATTCTGTTACCCTGTCTGGTGATTCTGGAAGCTGTTGGTTTCGCGGGCTTCTGCCGGAGGACGAGAGAGGGACGAAGAGAGAAGACGTGAATGGAGAGATTTAGTAGGCCGCCAGACAGAGTGGACTCTGAGTGGGGGTCCGAAGGTCGGCGACGCTCGGAGGAGATCGACTGGTGGAAGGAAGACTACTGAGTGAGCTCCAACGATTGTGCACAGACTGTTTTATTAGATTGGCGCCCTTTTTCTTTTATATTTTGTATCTCTACTAACCACATAGTCAAAGTAAGAGTTATAAAGCTTAATCAATTAATCGCATATTGTGTACGTTTGTTATTTCGGGGGACTGATTTGTAACAGGGGACACATTGTGCAGCATTCACCAAAACGAGATTTCTTAAGTTTGGCCGGCCAGGGGGGTTATCACCCCCGAGATGTAGCTGCTGGAAGACTGCTTTCTTTTATAGAACCAAAAAGATGTTACCTGAGACTTCTGACATATTGATTTAGAGTTTGAGATTCCTTGGAAAGCAGTTTTGATGCAATCATTGTTTTGAATGTAAATTGCAAATGGAAGAAGGTAAGGAGTTTCCCCAGGGAATTGGCTCTAATGCAATATGTGGATGACCTCCAGTTGACCTTCCCAAGCAAGGAAACTTCTGAGCAGGACTCCTCTACCTTTTACATAGACGAGCTACGTAAGGTCAGAAGGTATTTAAGCAGAAGCTACAGTTTGCACAACTAGAAGTTACTTACCTGGGTCATACCCTACTGTGGGATACAAGACCATTGATTTAGACCGGGATTGAAGCAAGAGTGAAAACTCCGCAGTCAACGGTTCACAGGTAAGTGAAACATTTGCTCTGGATGACTGGCTATTGTAGACAGTAGATCTTAGATTTGCCACTATCATGAGGTCCCTCCAGAAAATATCTCTTCCCGGTCAACCAGGTCTGTTATACCCCAGAAGCTGAGGAAGCATTTGACCGTATAAAAGAGGCCATAATATCTGCCTCAGCTTTGGGCCTCCCAGACTACAGTCGGGAGTTTCACCATTTAATTCACCATAAGAATAGTTTTGCTCAGGCCGTTTTCACTCTGGACCATGGGGAAAGGCCGAGTTTTTTACTTCAGTGCTCAGACTCAATAGCCAGAGGTTTACTGGGTTGTGTTTCAGTGGTGGCAGCCACTTGTCTTGCTGTTCAGCACATGCAGTCTCTGACTCTTAGTCATCTTACTGACTCACTGTGCCACGTAACACCTTAGCCCCACGAGGCAAACTAAGTAGAAAATCGAGTTATTAATAAACCCGAATGTTCGAATTACTCTCTGTGCAACTCTTAATCCGGCCACTCTTTTCGCCATGGAGGAAGGTGGCAATCCATACTGGTGTGAAACTGTTACACAAGAAGTAATAAAACCCTGTTTAGACCTTAACTGTTACTTCTACAGTTACTGTTGATTTAATTTTCTTTTGCTGATGGTTCAGCTTTACGTAATGGTATGGGAAGACGATGTACAATTGTCTCCCTCACCCATGTTGTGGAGACAATGGCACTTCCCATGTGTACTTCAGCACAGTAAGTGATCTCTTTGTGCTTACCAGGGCTCGTATACTTGCTGAAGGCCAGGCTGTCAATATTTATACTGACTCTCGCTGTGCCTTTCAAATAGCACATAATTATGGGCAGATCTGGAAATTCCTGGCAGTTTTTTGTACCGGGGTGGAGGAGGAGGGTTCTTCATCAAAAATTCAGTGCATATACAAAACTCATCATAACTGAAGGCTGAACAGATTGTGATTATTAAATGAACAGCACATGCTGGACCAATGAATGAGGGCAATAATGCGGCAGGTTGCACTGCAAAAGAGGCAGCAATCAGGCCCACCCTTGTTGTGCCAGAAACAAGTGGCCCCACGCAGTTGGCCCTGATGACACCTCCCACTGTTGAGGACATACGAGCATACCAGTCCATTGCTCCATTGACCGAAAGGGTGAAGTGGGAAAAGCTGGGTTGGAAGCACCACGATACTATGTACTCTTTGCCATGGTGACGACAGCCACTCCCATGGGGGTAGCGGTGCCTGTGGGGGTTATTTTGAACACTTTGGCAAACCAAACAGCTTTTGGCCAAGTCTTTGATCTGTTTAGCTATTCCCGGCCACAACACACAGTTCCACGTCTGGTGTCCTTTGTCGGTGTCGCGGCAGGAGACTCATGTGTCGTCGAGGAGGCCAGAAAATCTTTCGCTGTAGGCCCGAAGACCCGAGGTCTTTGTGATCTTCGGACGCAGAGCTCGAAAAAAGCGACGATACAGACTTTTAACATCGTAAACCAGCGGGTTGTTATGTCTCCCGCTCGCTGTGAAGATGGGGGACACCTCCCCCTCCCTTGCCAGGGAGACAGAGAACCTGCGGGTTGTCGAATTTCGGATGAAATGCGAAGCTGGATCAATCGGGGCATCAAAGATTACAGGGAGATACCATGATGGAATGGCTGAGCATACCTGATGGGCCAAATGGTCTAATTCAGCTTCTATGTCTTATGGTCTTAAATCAAGGCATATTTTCTACTTTCCAGTTGCTAGCCCCTCACCTGTCCAATTTTGCAGCCAGTTCTCCTGCAAAGGGATACCGATCATAGACTCAAAGTTATACAGCTTGGAAACAGGCCCTTCAGCCCAAAATGCCTCCCTGAGCTTGATCCATCTACAGTTTTTTGCCCAGTTTCCCCTGAATGTTTCCTACCCAAGTACCCGTCCAAATGGCATTAAAGTGCTGTGGTATAGTGAGGTGCCGGAAAAGTGCCAGGTCATGAAGGATCCGACCAACCCTGCTGACGAACTCCCATCAGTGAGGACTCTATGTGGCATCCATGCCAGGACCACCAGACTCAGAAGCAGGTAATTTCCCCAAGCAGTAAAGCTGATCAACACCTCCACGCACTAACCCACCCCTAACCACCACCTCTTTATCATTTCCATAAGACCATAAGACAAAGGAGCAGAAGTCGGCCATTCGGCCCATCGAGTCTGCTCCACCATTTTATCATGAGCTGATCCATTCTCCCATTTAGTCCCACTCCCCCGCCTTCTCACCATAACCTTTGATGCCCTGGCTACTCAGATACCTCTCAATCTCTGCCTTAAATACACCCAATGACTTGGCCTCCACTGCCGCCCGTGGCAACAAATTCCATAGATTCACCACCCTCT